>NC_139981.1:7729724-8329724 GCF_963993115.1 Abramis brama | reverse complement strand
AAAGCATTTTCAACACCACAATGTGGAAACCAAAGTGCTGTACAGAAGAAAAAAAAAGAAAAAAACTTAGAACCAATAAAACATATACCACACAACAACAAACAGCAAATTCCTAAACATTTTCAAATGCCAATGAAAAATGAAGTTTTAGGCACTCTGAAATACACTAATAATAAGTAAAACAATTAACTGGTGAGATTAAAATGTTACTGTAACAGTCACGATGCATACTGATTTCTCATAAATAAAGTTCTAATACACTAGAAACTATTGGGATATATATATATATATATATATATTGGTAACTATAAGAAATAAGTAATGGTAAAACTAAAATATGTATCTCCACCGAATTTGCTATTTGTTACCAGTAAAAATGTAATGCTCACTTGTAAGTATTGGTAAGTGACTAGTGGTAAAGTATAGAGCTAGCAAATGTTTGCAAGTATACGTACTACAAGAGAAAGCAGAATAGGAAAAAGCTACACTTGGAAAACGTACTAGTAGGAAGTGAATAGTTACACTAGTAACATAAAAATAGATTTATGTATCGCTTTTAGTGATAAATAGTTTATTTCTGGGAATACATGTGAGAATAGCTTGCCATACAATGTAAAAAATGTCTGACAAAGAGCAGTTCATTAAAAGTTAACCATTAAACTGTGTTAAAGGGCATATGACTGAGAGATAGGCTACTTCAGGCTACTGGTACGTGATGTGAAAGCATGCCAGAAAGATGTGGACATGTCTGCGTTTATTCAGATTAATGCATTAAGTATTACTCACCTGAATTTCCTGGGCAGTTTTTATGGCACAAACACCTTTAACTGTCCAATTTAAATGGCATCTGGGAGAAGAAAGTCTTTTAGCGACACACCAGTAGCAGAATGTACTTGTCAAGAATATAACCAAATTGAAATATCTAATAATTGCTTCATAAATATAAAAACACATAATTGACACAATTCAGAAAGTCTTTAGCGTTTAATGCCGATCTTATGCTGTCTTACATATTACGATTTTAAATAACAAAATACATGCTCTCTCAAGGCATCAACAAAGTTTAAAGCTGCATCATTTTACACCGATGCAAAGCAGCATCAGAGATCACTGATACTATAGGGGCTGATGTGGGTCAAAGCTGCATTTTTACTATGACATTTATGTAGTATTGTTTCTGAATCTGAGGCAGATACAGAGCTGCTCAGATCAGCTATAACTCAGCTGTGCAAAGAAGCCTTTAGAGACGGATTTGTTGCATACTGCCATATGATTTTTCTTCTCTATTAACTGCTTTTTATAGTTCAACAGAATGTCTTTTTTATTCTCAACTGAAAAAGAGACAGTCCCTCATGTGATTCAGCATCCGGTCAATGACCCAGTGTACAATCGGGCACTATCATTGCTTATCCTCATGGTCTTATGCATGCAAGAATAACATTTTTGTAAAAGACGGCTTTCATAATCATGCAATTCTCATTCATAAGCCAAACATTGATTTAGTTATAATATCTTAGTTAGGCTAGCTTCATTGGTCTGCCATCCTCTACGAAAAGTTTATTTATTTATTTACTTTCTTCGTTCATTGCCTTGTGCTAGAATATTGATGGATCATGTTTCAGTGAGATGAACTAGATGGTGGATGTGCTGTTGAATTTCTGTGGAAGATTATTAGGCAGATTTGTAGACACTCAAAAGGCCTTCAGCTGGTCTGCTGTTTTAGGCTGCTAAGGGTCTGTAAATTAAGAAATGCAGTGTTTAAATGTCAAAATTTTGGTTATGCATTCACTCACAAAGACCCTGCAGGTTATTAACGCATGGAATATAGCATGTCGTCGTCATTCGATTACATTCATGAAATCATGATATGAAGTTAGTGTGCTTGTCGGTGCTGCTCTCTTTTTAGAGGGACTCGGATGTAAATGTGCTCAAAGTGATTGACAGCTGTTTAAAGATGCATGAATCTTTAAGTCTCATGCAGTCACTATTGAGATGAGCTGCTTGCAGAAACAGAGCTATCGTTTTCTCTCTGCAGCTGCTCAATTCTTTTCACTTGATTCGGTCCATCCTACAGCCTGATACCATGCACCCTGTTGTACAACTCAACACTTTATTTTTAAATTAACTTGCAGCTGATTTTATATTGTTTCAAACTGGCTTTGGCCCATCTCTGCTGCTCTGTAGCAGAATAAGAAATAGCATTGTGTGTTTGACTGATCTCTTTCTGTCTGATGTGACCACACAGCATAAGACCACTGTGCTGAGCTGTGGGCTACAGTGGACGCCAATTAATATGCTTTCATTTGCTTTATTATGGCGTTAGTGCTAAGAGATTTTCCTCTGGGAAGATCTTGCTCCTTGTGTGCCTGACCTATTCTATCTTTCTTTCTTCATAGTTCTCATTCTCTCTAGGACATCTGAATTGGCAGAATAATAATACTGCTGATGGTTGTGCAGTTATAATCCTGTAATGGATTTCATTCATAAACCTCTTACACTTGAACTGGATTCTAGTTTTGGACCAAAGTATTTTTCAATCCACACTGTTCTCTGAGCATTTCAGCAGAAAAGTTATTTGATTCCTGAAACATTAAGTGATATTTAATACCACATTCTGTTATATCTGCTAATGCTTTGTTGACATAAATCAGCCCCTAGAGGAATTTTTCCACAGACCTTTCAAAGCATATTTTTGTGATGAAAAATCATTTCTTTATTAAAATCAATAATTTGTGATTATTATTTTTCCAAAGCGAGTTGAGCAAGCTATGGATATGGCCTAAAAAATAAACTTTTTAATGAATTTATAAATTATATTACAACATTTAAACTATTTACATTTATTTAAATGTTACTTCAGCACCAACTCAGCATATTAGAATGATTTCTGTAGTGACATTGAAGACTGGAGTAATGATGCTGAAAATTCAGCTTTGCCATCAGGAATAAATTATGCTGATGCGATGAACTTCTCTGGCACAGTGCTGCTGATTCCTGTGCTATAGCAGGTGTGAATTCAAGCACATCTGTGCAGTTATGTTTGAGAGAGTTTTGTTTTGTGTGTTTCATTTAAACAGAGAGGAAAGGAGTGAAATAGTTTTGAATGAACAAGAATACTGAGGCCTAGAAAGCCTCTGGGAATGTTCTCTCTGAAGTGGAGATAGAGGGAAAAGAAAACAGTGCTCATCTGGTGCGTAAGCTTGTTTAATGGAATGAGGGAGAGAGAGTGTGTTTATCTGAGAGAGGGGGAGAAGTCTGGAGTGTTTACAGAAGAGAGGGATTGAGTGTGTTAGAGTAGTGGGCGAAGGGAGGTGAACAGTTGGATGCTCAGGCCACTGTCCTTCTAAATCACATCAGACTGAGTGTGTGTTTGTGTGTCTGTGACACAATGACTATTCCTTTTTAAGTAACAACCATGTCCTTACAGGTCAGTGACAACCTAATGAACCAACAGTAGGAAGGATAGTTAACAGTGCCAATATGGAGAAAAATGTTTTAGAACTAAAGAGGTTAATAGTAGTTTTGATAGATGTGTTTATTAAATTGATGTTCGGACATTAGATCCAGTGATCCATAACTCAAGTGGTATTAGTGGCTTTCAAAAAGTAGTTTTATTCTATTCTAAGTTGAGCAACATTTAGTACTACTCACGTCATCTCAATGACCCCTATTACTGGGTGCTTACGGCACTTCATAATTTACTGACGTTAACTTGGATCATTCCTCGTTTAAAAACAAAATAAAATGGTAATGGTCAGATATGATGGCCTGAATCCTGACTGAAAATGTTCATAAATAACTTTTTTTTTGCAAGAAGGAGCACAATTGAGCAGACGCAACTTTTTCTAGTATTTTAAAGGGGTGGTTGAATATGATTTCACTTTTCTAACTTTAGTTAGTGTGTAATGTTGCTGTTTGAGCATAAAGGACATCTGCAAAGTTACAAAGCTCAAAGCAAAGGGAGATATTTTCTTTTGAAGAAATTGCTTTTTAAGGACTACAACAAACTACACAACAGTCTCTCCATCTTTCTGACTTCGGTTTGAACATAAAAGGCTAAAAGTGTTTGAAATGTTCAGTGCATGTCTGTGTGAGGTAAAAGGACACAAGCTCTTGAAGCTCCGCCCTCTGTGCTGGGAGCAGCAGCTCATTTGCAGACACAAAAACGGTGCGTTTTTGCTCACCCTCAAAAAGGGACAACTTTAACATGCTGTATAAAAATATCTGTGGGGTATTTTGAGCTAAAACTTCACATACACACTCTGGGGACATCAAAGACTTATTTTACATCTTGTGAAAAGGGCATTGTACCACCCCTTTAAACATAAATGGAAGATTTAAAATGGGTATGTAATTTGACAATTCATTTGGATTTAGTTGAGGTTTCTTAATGAGAGGCTTAATAACTGCCAGGTTGAAGGGTCTTGGGACATTACCTAGAGATAAAAACGTATTAATAAAATTGAGAAGAGGCTCTTCTGCTGTAGGTAACAACTCTTTCAGTAATTTAGTCAGTATTTAACATACAAATGTTGTTGGTTTAGATGCAATGATAAGTTTGAAAATGAAAAGCACTGTAATTGTTCTTAAGGGGCAATAATGAGGCTGAATCATAAAATGCTGCTAAAGATTGTACAATTGTTTTTCTGATGCATGCTTTAGATTTTCTCATTGAAGAAATTCACAAAGTCATTATTACCAAAGTCCCTTTAAGACAAGTCATTTCACTCGGTGGCCATCTTTGAAACGCCTCTCGGGCATGCAAGTGCAGCTCCCATCTCTTTGAATGGGGAAACATCAAATTCTCCAAAACTGTTCCACAAGCTGGATTTGAAATAATTTGAAATAAATTTTGTTTATACACGCTCGAATCATGACAGAAAACAAAATGTTTAAGGCTGGATTAAGCTAATGCTCATGCACAGTGGAAGCTCGTGTCTGACTGTTTCTATAGGAACCGGAGCTTCTAACGGCAGCTGCAGTGACACGATGACTTTACCAATCGGCGATTGGCTCTTATTTAGAAGGCGGGACTTATTCCGCCATATTAAGCGTAAAACTTTTCCCGATTCAAAACAATGCGAGTGGCTAATCTTGTGTTATTCTATAGTCTTTGTTATTACTAAACTAAACTGTGTTGGAATATTCATGTAGTTAGCTCCACATACACAGTTTAGTGCAGTATTCTCATGAACTCTGAACATGAAAACTCTAGAGCATTTCCAGACTAAGCCACTCTGCTTTTGATGCAAGGTGAGAGAAGTCAGAGATGAGCTCTGGTTGAGTTTGTGATATTTGGATAAAGTCATGGCTCTTTTGGATTAGGACTCACACTATTCAGTTGTCATACTTTAATCACAGGCTTATTATTCTACACAGTCACCTCAGACTGAGCTCAGGATTAAAGGCCTGAAAGGTCGGTGTCATTGGACGCGGTGATGCATCCAATAAAGCCTTTGATCTTCGTTTGACGTGTCTCTGGGTGTCCATGTGCTTTGTGCATGTGCCACTCAGGCTTTTTTATATTTGAAAAGAAGAGTTCATTTCTATTAAGGTAACCATTTAGTGCCACAGGGTGCACTGGTTTCCTTTTAACATGCCCACGTTCCTTTGTTCCATGCAAACATGAGAATCTTGATAGTAAGTTGTCCTTTGGCGATATGGGCAGGGAACCACAGTTGAATTGTGTTATTTGAGAAACCTGATTTAACTACAGCGTCAGTGCACACGCTTCACCCGATCACCTGTCAGCTTAACTATGACATCAGTACTGACTAGACATTTTAACCATCTTGTTTTTTTCTTGTTTTGCAGAGTGAACCGCTTGAGGGAAGGACAGCTGTTCTACTTTTTAGATAAGAGTAAAACAACAGCATTTGTGCACACCTGAGGAAAGGGTCTTCAGAGACGGCGTGAGTGACTTCCTGCTCCCTTCTAAGGGGGTGGGCGGTGGTCTTGTGGTACTGACCCCTCCTGGTCAGACTGAAGATGATGACCCATAGTGCATGGCTGCTGTTCCTGCTGTTGCTGTGTATTGTGTCCACTCTATGGGGTTACCCCTTCAGACCCCCGCTAGACCTGGATGTGACCCCCAGAACTACGGTCTTCTCCAACGGTATGATACAAATGGTGTTTTCTATTTTTTTAAAAATGCTTAGCGGGAAACTGCGCGTTGCATTTATAGTCTGAATATGCATTGAATTTGGTCTTCTAATATCACTGTCTTAGTGCATTAGTACTTTTATATTAGTAAAATGACTGGCAGGCAATGGAGGAAAGCCTTGTTTTAGCCCTCCAGGTGGGTGTTCCTATACGTCTGTCATGTCATGTGAAAACTATTAGTTAAATATGACAATCATTCATTACCATGGTAAATATCAAAGTGTAGTCATTTATGTGTCCATTAGAATCACTGTAACATGGTACCACTGTGGCACTACAATACTTTTCAGCACAGTTAATTTTCAAGTAAATAAAATGGGTGCTTAGGCAGATGCAGTGAATCAGCTGTGTGGTTACATGAGGGGGAGTGGGTTCAGGGACTGTTTACAACTATGCACTTAATCATTCAGATGTAAGCAAGAGCTCTATCACAGCCGTTTAGATGACTCGCTGCTTGCCAGCTTGAATTTTGTATCTCTCTTCGCTGTTGAACAATAAAACCGCTTTCTCTCACATCTGTGAAGCAGAAATGCAGGAGAGAAGGCACAAAACATCGAGAGAGCAGCAGGTTCACTCTCCAAGCCTCGTCCTACCTTTTCCTGCCAGGTCAGTGACCTAGAGGAGGAGCGTTGCAGCAGATTTTCAGTGCAGAAGACGATTACAAATAGTGTTGGAGGATTATATTTGCATTAAGTCACAAACTACGTTAAACATGTGGAAAGCAACATATTATTTACTATTTATAACCAATTCTCACCTTCAGGTGATTGAAACTCTCTTCCAGTACAATAATGCTGTGCTTTGTTGAAGTTGAGTTATGTGTTGTGAACAAGTTAGTTGCTTAAAAAATCTCTTGAGTTCAAAGCATACTTGCTTCCAAACTAATCAATTATGCATTCATAATCAGTTGCTCATTGATGCTACACTGTTATTTTAGTATCATTGAGATACTATAGGTTTTAATAATATTTTTAATTCGTTTTTATTTTTCCTATTTTCATTTTAAAGTTTTAGTAGTTTTGTTGTGTTTCAGACATTATTTTTTCTTTGTATTTTATAAAAAAATCTATTTAGTTTATATACATTTTTATCGGTTTTACTTCTTTTAGTACATCGACTAAATGAAAATGAGCAATGTTGCTTTGAAAACCTGCTTGAAAAAAAACGTGTTTTTATATATTTTTTTCAAAAATGTTTTTTAAAGGTTTTTGTTTTAGTTAACTATAATTTAACCCTGATTTGTACTTTTGTGCCGTTATGGTGTGTAGCCCCGCCCACAGTGAAATTTAATTGGTCCAAAATCTTACTGTATATAACTGTCTATATAACTGTATAAAAACAGCTAAAGTTTTGATTGGTTGCAGTTGTCTTGCGTCAAGCAGTGTGCAACTTCAGCGTGTACACATTTATTATATTTTTATTGAAATACAATTTTAGGGTACCGGTACCTATAAACATGACCCATTACTTTGCGTGGTGAGAAGCAGCTGAGAGGGAAGTGCACTAAGAAAAAAGCAGGTTGGAGTGGCTGGAGCCTCGCAGGACCATAATCCATCCCTGTATACATCAGTCTGACAGATCTTTTCATCAAAGTACTTAGCAGCTTCTACTGCATTTACAGAAACCAATGGGCTCATCTCTCCTCATCATTTCATCAAGCCTCCCTGTGCAAGCATGAGCTCAGATTATCACTGTGAGTGGAAAATGAGATATCAATTAATCTGAGTTCATATCAAACCCCTGCTCAGCAACAGGCAAGAGATGAAAGTGTGTAAGAAGGAATACATTAAACTTTAGCGTTCTTGGATCACTTGGTTCTCTAAAGCCAGGGACACACTTAACGACTGAATTTGATACTTACGACTGATCATGCCCAGACGCGCTGAGTCAGAGACAGTTGAGTTAAGTCGGTGTTCACAGTCGATTTTTAAAATCTGCTCCAGTCATTGGAAAAAGTCTGTAAGTGTGTTCAGTTCAGACTTAGAATGTTTCAGCTGGTCGTTAAATGTGTCCCCGGCATAAGTGAGATAAGACATGACCAAAGAAAAAAAAAAAACTTTTAAAACTCTGCATAAAGCGGGTCAAATTGACCCGGAAGGCTATGTTTTAAAAAATATTTTATCTATAAAATAATTTATTTCAGATTTCGTGTATTCCTCAAAAAACTTGTTTCTGACACATATGAAAAAATGTCATTTGGTCATAGGATGGAAAGAAATTCAATTTGTGTATCACTACCCCAAGACTGTGTAAATTAGGTCAAAATTACCTCTATTCATTCATTTCTTAGTCTTTTTTTGATGCGTTTTTGTCAAAAATAGTTGCCTGTTGTGAGATATATATTTCCTAAAATATTTTTTTCAATCGAAATCTCAATATTCTCTTCGTCAAATATTTGTATATAATGACCATTAAAGTGTATAATTGGTATATAAAAGTTTCATACATAGCCGTGTGTCTCAATCATAGCAATCTGTGCTCTCTTTCTTCTAACATGTAATAATGTAATGTTTTTATTTAGGAATTACATTAATGGACATTTTTAATAAAGTTTATCTTGGGAAAATATAAGAATTTTTATCAAATAACAAATTGAAAGATTTGCTATGACTGTTGTTGTATTTATTTATTGTTTTGTTTTTGTTTGTAAAGATAATATTGTTAAATTATTGTATACTATTCATTTTCAAGTATTATTATCTTTATGATTATTTTAAATTTTATTACTTTTGAGTTTACAATGAAATATACTGTTTATGGTAATATGGTATAAATAAATCTTTTTTTGGTAAGCACTATGTCTGTCATTATTGCAAATTAAACCCTTCATGTTGATGCAAGATCATTAAATTTAACATACAAACATTTAATTTGGACTGTATGTCTCAGGAACCCCAAAGCAGATACAGAGTCAGTATCCTGCACCTCTAAAAACCAATCATTACTTCTCTGAGGCTGCTTAATCATTAATGAGTTCAGAGAGCTCTGTACTTTAGTTTATACCTAGTAACCCTCAGAGACATGAGAGAGAGAGAGAGATAGTGACAGGCTACCTGAGGGAGGACAGTGTAAATTATATTTACACCGTATGTATTGTAGCCTACTCCTCAAAGACACACTGAGCACACTCATTATGCTTCTGTCAAATATCAAAGCTCACACTGCTGTGAAACTGCATGATATGACTGGTTGAAACATGACGGTGAACGCCGTGTTCCTAGCTGGTTCTCGGGAGACCTTCATTTGTTTATTTAGCAAATACACACGTCTCTCTCTCACAACACATGCTCAAGGCCTCTGGGACGACAGTCTGAATCATGTTGTGGATGTCATATTGATTTGTTAATTAGTTAACCTTTACAGTTCAGGAGACAGAGGGAGGTGTGTGTGTGTGTGTGTGTGTGTGTGTGTGTGTGTGTGCAGAGCGCAGACTGGATGGGAGTGTCTTAAGTAAATGTACTACTGTAATGTCAGTTGTTAAGGTCTGATGTTATTCATTGCATATTCACCACATGGCTTGCTGCATGTTGACATCCCCTTCTAACTGACAGGTTCGGTTAGGCCCTTAATTCCAGTGAGGACAGATTTTAATGTTACAGTTTACAGTGATATTCTAGAGAATTTTTGAGCTTCCAACTTTGTGGCCAGAGTTTGGTGAGGGCCTGTTTCTCTTTTCATTATAACAAGATCTACTGGAAAAGAAGAGTGATTTTAGAGTGGATCAACCCTCTATTAATACTGATGGTTGATCAGAACGTTCAGAAGAACAGCATTAATGAATACTTGCTGAATAAAAGTTTGTTTTTTTTGTTGTTTTTTTAATCTTACTGACCAAACACTAGTGTATATCGTGAGTTTCTTGTTAGCAATGTTGTGTATTGCAGTGGTTAACAAATAAAATATGCTACAGTCAGATGGCGTTTCTTATAGTGGGTGAGTCATTTTGGTTGGCTGCTGCCTCACCTTACCTATCACAATGGTTGGATTATACTTCATCCAGAGAACAAGAAATGCTAATATTGTTCTCTGTTGCTTCATTGTTACACCACAGTGGATCTTATACCAGACTGAAATACATCTGGTAAAAGCAGGAGAGTGTATCAGTTGTCTTAGTTCTGAGATATTGTTTTTAGAGTCAAAACTATATGTTTGAATAACAATTAAATGCCTGTTTATTCCTGGAATATTTAGATAGAGTATTCTTAAACATATTTGCTATGGTGGTTACATTGAACAATAATGTCAGAGGGTTATACCATGGTATTGAATGATTTGGATGATAAATGTAGGGGAGTTGTAACATCATCCGTTGGACCACATCAAACAGACTCCTTTATGTTTTTAGAGTTGTTAGTCTGTTTTATGTATTTAGTCTATTCATTTGGTACATTTTAAGGTGTCATTGTTATAGTGTAATATATAGGTTATTCATATATTATAAAAAAATATATATTTAAGTACTGAGTAATTGTAATTAACACATACTTTAGGGTTAGGATAGGATTAGGGTTTGGTTGAGGGTAAGTTGCGTGTAATTATGCATAATTTACTGTTATTACTAGTAAGTACATATAACATACTGTATGTAACAAGTACTTATAAAGTCTTACGCAGCATTCTTTGTACTTGGCATTCAGTTACACAATTTAGCGATGAATTGTAGATTTTTGAACGGTTGTTGAACAATATGGGAATTTTTATGGGTTTACGACCCAAAACATTACCATTGTATTTCTATATAAAACAATAGTATTAGCGTGGTATCATATCCAAAAAGGTAAGGTAAAAAACTGATTTATAAGCAGTGTTAGGTAAGTTAGTCTAAAAAGGTAATTAATTACTAGCTACTTATTACATCTTCAACAGTGCAATTACATTGATGTACTAATTACTCTCTCTAAGAAGTATTGCATTACTAATTAATTACTTTCTAAATCCCATATCAACCTCCACCAGTTGAACAATGCTTGAAACCGCTCTTTTAATTCTTTCAAATAAGTAATATAAAATTGCATAAATTATTATTGGACTGTATTTAAAGGGAGAAGGTTACATTAAAAATGTTACAGTTTGATG
The DNA here is from genome assembly GCF_963993115.1 of Abramis brama. NCBI lineage: Eukaryota > Metazoa > Chordata > Actinopteri > Cypriniformes > Leuciscidae > Abramis > Abramis brama. The sequence continues at coordinate 8,318,486 of NC_139981.1, read as the reverse complement.
TTAAATCCACTAATGTTTTAAATAGAATTGTTCTATGCAGTATGTTTTTCAATTACATCAGCCTGTAACTGTAATTAAATTAGAGAAAGGTTAAGAGTAATCCCTTACTTTACTTTTTCAAGGGAAACACTGTTTATAAGTTGAGCTACACTGATAATCCTAAACTTTACGTTGATAGAACTTTATGGAGGTTGAAGCCAAAACTCATTTCCACTGAATAAACTCATTGTCTGTCTGTTTAATTTGCCAATGTTTCAATTATCTACATCAGTTCCTTGTAAGATCTCATGACCATGTTGAACAGACAACCATTTGTACAGCTTTAAAATCTTGAGACGCTCTATTCAAGCATTTAGGAAAACAAGTAATTCTGGTTTGGGGAAATAATAGCGTTCTTCCACTCTGCACTACCATGTGCCTGAAAATGACACGCACTTGTGTGGTTTGTGTCTGCGTAATAGCAGGCCTGTAGACTGCTGTCAGTCAGGTTGCTGGTCTGGTTAGGAAAGGCGTTGCTTTATGCTGGGACGGTGCCATTTTTACACATCTCTTGACATTTGTTTGAAGTTCAAAGCTGCTCTGCTTACCCCAGCGCGGGAATATTGTGGAGGTCTCTGTGCTGTGCTCACGTAAACCTTGGTCATGTTTGAATAACCTTGGCTTGTAATTCGTTTACCATTTTGAACTTCTGTTTGTGTAGCATCTGGTGCCTAGTGGCAAAGTACAACCTAAATGTGATGTGTCTGTCAGTATGACAACGTTCAATATGTCTAATGCATTTTGTGACCAGACATATTTTACATTGCTACACTAATAATTTGTGAAACTCTCAGCCCAGTTGGGCTCCGTGGGTTTGAGGTTGCCATTATGCTTCTCCAGGCTAACACTGCCCACTGAAGAGTGGCGATATAATATCCTGGAGGACTGTGGAAAACACATTTTGTAATCTGATAGTGAATGTCTGAGTGAATCAATCTGTTCTATTAACATTGTTGGCTCTGTTATGGGGGGGTGGAGGTGAAGATATTAAAAGGAGAGATGACAGCAATTGGAAAAGACCACAGAGTGGATCATTCTTCTATTTAACTTTGAGCCAGTGGATTAGACTCATAGCTTTTCTTAAGGTTCAAGAAATTGGTTTGATAAATTAAATCTTCCAGTCTAATGTCCTCTTGCCCTCTAATTGTTATTTTATAATTCTATGACTGTTCGGCAGAACAGTATTCACAGTAATGGATATGTTTTTTCAGTTGTTGATTTTTAAATTTCCATTCACCCCAAGAGGTCAAATTTCATCTGGTTAACATTGTCAAAATCCCTGTAAGGTAATTAATTTGATGGATATATTCATAATGCTATTTATGAATCAAATTACAGCCCTTGAATAAGGAAAACCTGAAATCTATAGATTGTGAAATTAATCTGAGGGAGCATTGAGCCAAGGTGGAGCTGTTGGGTCGGTGGACTGAGGTGGAGTCCGGGGCTCTGTGGTTGGAGACAGAGAAAGTGGATTCTCACAAGGCGAGGCTGGGGACTGGAAGACACAAGACGGATCCGCCGCACTGCAGGGGACCAACTGTGGATGAGCCGAGGGACTGACAGGGACCAGCGGAGGAAGGGCTGATGAATTTGGTAGAGGAGGTTTGAGAGGGACGCAGGAAACTGGAGACACAGGAAACTCTGGGCTGGGCGGGACCAGCGGTAATGGGAGGTACAAGGGTATTACTTCCTCAAATAAATCCCCAAAAATGACCTCTAGGCTGGGTGGGGCTTCCATTCAAGTCCACAAGCTCCACTAGTACTCCCTCAGGGACAGGCGTTGTTGCAGTCTCGCTTACCTAGTCAGACGTGTGTATGGGCACAGGCTCCGGGCAGTGGAGTTCTGCTGTAGCTGACTGGCCTCTGGGTCTGGAGTGGGACTTGAGTCCTCCGTCGGGCCGATGGTGAATGCCGAAGTAATGTTCACCAGTACCCACTCCACACATTCGGCCAAGTTGTCACTGGGACCGCTCCCTGGAAGGCATGCCCTGGACCACTCGAGAGGTAAAACAAGCAGAGCAAGCGGTCCGGATAGTGCGTTTGGCACGCCAACTCCAAAAAGTCCCTGGTATGTGGTTCCAGGGAGTGGTCTTTCTGCTCCAGGCATAAAAGCTGGACAGTGGGGAGGTCCGTGGTGACGAGAGGTAGAAAAGAAAAGACACTGCAAAAATGATCACTGTATTGGTCCTGTCTTCTGTTACGAGTGGCTGTATAAAGCGCATGAAGACAAAGGCAAGGAAAACTTAGGAAACAGAATGATACAACCACATAAACACTGACAAGACAGGACAAAGGAGTGAACAAAACAGGGACTAAACAAGGGAACTAATGAGATAATTAATGAACACCAGGTGAATAAAATGAAGCTGACACAGACTTGGAAACTAGGTCACACAGAAAAAGCAGGGATAACCAAAACAAAAATGAAACATAGCAGACATGTTACATTTGATAACAATATTTTTGTTTCTCAACCCATGCAATTTTTTTGGGCGATTTCAGATAATGCTGATGTGCATTCAAAAGTAAACAAACTGGCGAATGGCTCTCCTAACTGTAAAGGCCTGTTGTCACCCACAAAGAACGTTAACTATATATAAACAATAACTATATTAGCATCCACATAATGGATAATAACGTTCTGTTTATTATAAGCGCATTCTGCAGTGGGACAGCTTAAGCATTAGAGAGAAGTTTAATTAAGTGTATTGAGCATGTGTGTGTGAGCAGGAAGCATTGAGGAAATGCAGACGATTCTGCATGTTAGCGAAACACAGCAGAGCTATGTCAGCAGGGAGTCACAGGGCACAGCCACTTCAAATGCACGTGTCAAAATCAGGTGGAATCTGATTGGCTGTCAATGTTTTTATCATTCATCAGCTGAAAAAATATAGTTCAAAAGTGATTCCTATAAAATCATTCCTCTGAGTAAGTATCGATGTGGTGTGGACTTCCCTATTCTCAGAATCAGAGTGATTATTAATATTATAGAATAGTTATCATTGTCCTTGGTGTGAAGTTGTTTGTCAAGAATTGAGTTGCTGATAGTTTGAATGTATTTGATAAAGACGTTTTGGTCGTAAATAATATAATTTGTTTGTTTGATGTTAATACACGTAAAATCTCAGAGTAGGTTATCATTTCTACCACAATCAACCTACTCAGTCAGACACAAAAATAGAAGAGTGAATGAATGGGACAGCTTAAGCATTAGAGAGAAGTTTAATTAAGTATATTGAGCATGTGTGTGTGAGCAGGAAGCATTGAGGAAATGCAGACGATTCTGCATGTTAGCGAAACACAGCAGTGCTATGTCAGCAGGGAGTCACAGGGCACCTTAATTAGCTTCTCTTTTTCTGTGCATCTCTACTTCCGTCTGTCTCTCTTACGCTGTGCCTGTGGCCGGCTCCCATCTTTCTCTCCATAGCTGTTTTTGTCAGCTCTGCTGTCATTGTAATGCTCTGGGTCGTCAGCCAGATCTAGCTGTGCTGCATAACCTGTCCTGTCCCTGCATGCAGTTCTGCTGCCTACACACGAATGAGATGTGTGTCCTGTGTGTTGATGCTCTACAGCGTGTGGTGTTATTTTTGCAGTGCACATACCGAACACCACGTGTCGTGAAAACATCATCACAGTAGTGCGATACACAACAAGCAGTTGTGCAAACAAGAAACCAGGAATGTGCGTGTGCGTGTGTGTGTATTACCTCACCTTTATGTTAAAAGGGCGTTCTACCTCCTACACTTATGGAATGAGTGATTGTCTTTTACTAATATTGGTGTCTTAACTGGTGTTATCCATGTTCATTTGTGAATGATGGGGACACACACAGTATCCACAGCATGCATCCCTCAAGATTAATTGAAGATTTGGAAAAGCAAAGCTGAAGTTGAATGCCAATAAGTCAAACATGGTCTCACTGACACAGGAAACAGCTCGTCCTCTCAACACCAAGCACCCACAGATCTTACTGAAGTGTTTACAGATCCCTTTTATGGATAAAATATTTCTTTAACTGGTATGTCCTGTGTGTTTCAGGGCTGTTGGGCTGCAGGCGCTTCAGAGGCTTGACGCTGAATTACAGTTTATTGCTGCTGGAGGAGGAGACAGGCATGTTGTACGTGGGAGCTAGAGGGGCTTTATATGCCCTGCAGGCTAGTGACATCTCCAGCAGCTCTCCGCAGACCGTATGTACCCACAAACACATCAGCACTTCATTACAGAGCTTTTCCAGACAAAACTGTATTGATATTTCTGAAATATCCTATTTTTTATTCCTGTTCCCCTCTAAAATATTCTGTAATTAATTCATCAAAAACTGCTTAAGATGCAGACTGCATCCAAACATTATGTGAATAATTTCAGTGTTGCCATCTATTTTTGGTTTATGCAAACTTTATACTTTTTGAGAAATGTAGAAATTTGAAAATCTCCTGGGAATGTACATTGCTAGTGGCCTTTCAAACATGATATGGAACAAAATGCACTTCTTTAGCTGTATTTTAAAAGTATGTTAAGTTGATGCTTTGTCAAAGACAACCTTCTAGAGCAGTGGTTCTCAACCAGGGGGCCTCAAGATGACTTAAATGATTTACACAATTTCAAGACAAAACAAGCATTAAAATTTGCTAGCAAACTCCATAGACCTTTTGAGTGCAATTCTGAGGGGAAAATGCAGAACATTGAGTTTATATCTCACAATTCAGATTTTTTTTCTTCTTGCAATTCCTTGCAATTATATCTTACAGTTCTGAGAATAAAAATAAGAATTGCAAGATATAAACTCAATATTCTGCTTTTCCCCTCAGAATTGCGAGTTTATATCCCACAATTCTAAGTATTTCCTTCTCAGAATTGATATATAAACTCGCAACTGCAAGAAAAAAGTCAGAATTATGAAATAAAAATGTTATAGGTTTAAATCATAGACTGTAAAAAAATATGGACGTAGTGTCCGTGACGTCACCCGTAGGTTTCTGAAGACCGTTTTTGAAGCCTAAAGTGGGCGTGGCCGACCGTCGCCATCTTGGTAGCACGTCACTTCCGAATTTATTTATTTTTACAGTCAGACAATGAGCTGAGGTAACGTGACGGCTAACAAACAGCAGACAAACGGCTAATGATGACTAATGACCACAGCAGCGGGAATCCACCTGTCACTCAAAAGTGGACACCCTTAAATTATGCAGAAATTTAAGGCTTAATATAATTTAAACGGATGAGTTATAAAAAAATTCACCCCCCTCACAGTTGTCATGAAGGGCAAAATTAGCTGTATAGACCAAAGCCACTTTTTGCTCCAGGCTGTAAACATGTTTTTTTCTGCTGTAAAGTTGGGCATTTTAACATGGGGGAGATGCAAATTTGACTCACTTTTGCAGCCAGCCTCAAGCGGCCAGTTGATGAATTGCCGTTTAATTCACTTCCGTGTTGGTTTCAAGAGAGAGACAGGGAGGTTGCCGCTTGGTTTAAATATGTCATTCTGTAACTATAGGGCTAATACATTATGTACTGCATATCTGAATATAATGTAGATTAAGTGAAGTGAAGTATGGTAACCCATACTCGGAATTTGTCCTCTGCATTTAACCCATCCAAGTTAGTGCACATACATTAGGAGCAGTGAGTAGTGAACACTTCACTACTCAAGGGCACCTCAAGTCATTTCCTGCCGGTACTGAGAATCAAACCCGCGAGTCAGCGACCTTCGGGTTACAAGTCCGACTCTCTAACCAATAGGCCCAAACTGCACAAATTATTCTGTACTGTGTTTTTTAAAAAAAAGAAGAATTATAAAAAAGATCCTTAATCAGCTCCTTGACATCACGGCCACTATGGCATTACTGTGATATTTGCATGTTGATTTGTGATTGGTCTTCTTTCTTTTTTATCTGCATAGCGAATTTCTTTCTTCTTTTTTTTTCTTGCATAATATTGGTGCATGAGTGCTGCAAAGGAGAACAGAAGTCAAATTATGTGTTGCAGTATCCTACACTTAAAGGGATAGTTACTTACCCTCATGTTGTTCCTAACCTGTATAACTTTCTTTCTTTTTTGGAACACAAAAGAAGATATTTTGAAGAATGTTGATGACCAAACAGTTTTGGTGACCATTTTTTGTCCATTCAATGGAAGTCAATGGGAACTAAAACTGTTTAGTTACTAACATTCTCATTTTTGGGTGGACTATCTCTTTAAAACTTACAAATGGTTTTAATTTTTTATAATTTGTAAATTCCTTTCCTCCTGAAAATACCTTAGATTTTTTTTCACTGTGTTCCACTTCCAACTAATGCACAGTAGGTTAATGTGAGAGTTGTTTGCAAACACCAATTAGTACAATTTGGCACTGCAACCTAGAGCAGGAAGTTGTTTTGCCAGGAAAACATTTTTACAAGTCTTGACATTTCAAGAATTCTTGTTAATCTTTTACTTGGACAGATTGACTGGGAGGCATCAGACGAGCAGAAGCAACAATGCTTGAACAAAGGGAAAGATAACAAGGTTAGTCAAGATCTCCATCCATTGTGTTCTCATCTCTAGTACACATACTGATGTAGACTTCCTCATCCTAACAGACGGAGTGTTACAACCACATACGATTCCTGCAGAGGTTCAACAGCACACACTTGTACACTTGTGGTACACATGCTTTCAGCCCTCTTTGTGCATACATAGTAAGTAACTGTAATGGCTACATTTTAAGTCTCTTAACACCCAGAACTCTTACTTTAAGATGAGAACCTTCACATTTAGGATTGTCTAAATAATTTTGTTGCGTTTTTCAGGATGCGAGGGAGTTTAAAATCTCATCAGCCTTCGAGGAGGGTCGAGAGAAATGTCCATATGACCCTACCAAAGGCTACACTGGCCTGCTAATTGGTATGGCATCAATTAATAAGCAAAATACATTTCGTCCTTGGATATTAATAATTTTAAAATCTTAAAGATATTAAGCTAAACATTCTTGAGCTATATTTTGGCCCTCTGTTTCCCTTAGATCAGCAGATGTACACAGCATCTCAGTATGAGTTCCGGAGCTTTCCAGATATCCGACGCAACTCTCCGAATCCCACATTGAAAACCGAAGAGGCTCCAACTCAATGGCTACAGGGTGGGTCTACTGCAGCACATTTTATTAGTAAAATATTTCATCCCTCACTATCAACATTACCGTATGTTTGGATCTCTCAAGTCATAGTAGGTTAATAATATTTGGACATTTAACAGTACAGTGGCGTCCACAAGTCTTGAGTCCACCGTTTAAACTGGGAAATAATCAAAGTTGTAGAATGATTTTAAAAATATTAGAAATATTTAAAATTCTGAATTATATTAGGTCACTAATCAAATGGTTCTCCACTGTGTGTTTACAAGTCAAAAATAAAATTTTAAATGCAAATGTAATATAATCATATATTATAAATGTAGCAAGGTTAGATGTTGTGGGAAGAAGGAGGCGGGAACCGGCGAACGTTTCACAACTTTTAATAAAATAAAGAAACGAATACAAAACGAAAGTAAAGGTGTAGTGTAGTTACTTTAGTATAATAATAAAAAAGATTAACTTTTAACTAAGCATTTTAATGTGCAGTATATTTTTATTTCACTTGTCAGAATTGTGGCGTGATGTACTAACAGCAATCTACTGTCATGTCCCACACAGAAGCTGATTTTGTGGGCTCAGCGCTGGTGAACGAGAGCGTGAGCAGCTCAGTGGGAGACGACGATAAGATTTACTTCTTCTTCACCGAGAAGAGCCAAGAGCTCAGTCCATACTTCAGTCACAGCAGAGTAGCACGGGTCGCACGTGTGTGCAAGGTACGAGACTACAGAGGATCTCTTCACTCCACCCGTCACTGTACCTTTTCTTTTTCATGTGACTCTAAATTAAATCATTTAATTGAATTCTTAAAATTAGTAGGTGTAAATCCAGAGTGTGGTAAATATGCTTTGCATAGTAAAGTGGAACAAATGGTTGAGAGTTTAATCTCTTCCACACGGGATGGAACAAATGTTTTATTCTCTTCACAAAATAATAATACAGATGGCAAGACATGGTTCTCGCATTTAATTTGTTCAGAGACATCCATTGCCCTGCCCTGAAAAATAACACACATACACAAATGTTATTCACAAATCTGTTTTTAAGTGCTAAACTGTTCACAGCATTGTAAGGGTTCTGTCTTAAAAATGCTCCTTTATTTGTAGTGTGGTTTTCTACAGGTTTTCTAACAGGGTTTTACAGCAGTGTGGTTGCCAGGCATTTCTCTCTTTCTCTCCGTGGCTCCCTTCCCACGAGACTTGCCTCTCTGTCTCGCTTCTCAACCCATCAGTCTAGCTCTACACATTCAGATCAAAGTGTCAATTGAACATGTCTGCAATTTCAAATTTTTTCAAGACTGCTACTCTACAGTGTTTATTTACCATCCGATCTAGCTGTCTAACATCTAGCTGTTAGCATACGAGATGTAAATTGTGAGTGTATTTGAGTTCAGCTGACATAATTGTGAAATTAGACATTACCACAGAATTAAGTTGCATTTTTCTTTATGGGGATGCATGTGAATTAAACTTTTCTTTTAAATGGGTTAAATCCTTTTTACGATAATATAGGCTACTACATATCCTATAGAGTACACTAAATATACAACAAAAGTCTATAATTTGATACTTTAATGAAATAATTAATTTGTTTTTCAGTTTTTAAATCAGTCGTACAATTTTTATTTTACAATTGCCCCTGACCTCCCAGCTGTGATACATTTTTGTAAAGTAGCCACCAGCAAACTGCTAGCAGCTGTCATTCATATCAACTTTTACCCAAATAACCTGCACTGTCATTTAAATGTTTGAGAATTGTTTTTGAAAAAAGTCCCATATGCTCATCAAGGCTAAATTTATTTGATGAAAAAAACAGTAACATAACATAATACAATTAATTATTAATTATTTTCAGGATTTTTTGATGAACAGAAAGTTCAAAAGAACAGCATTTATTTAAAATAAAAATCTTTTTTAACATAAATGTCACATACTGTCACTTTTGCCCAATTTAATGTGTCCTTGCTGAATAAAACTATTAATTTATTTCAAAATGAATAAATGAAATAGTATTGACTGTGTACATAATTAATAGTAGCTTAGATAACATAGACTGAATTACACTGTATTCAAGTGGATTGAGTCCGGGGCTGGTGAAGTGTGTTAAGCAGGCTGAGGATTGAGGGTAAAAGCAGTTCTCTGTGGCAGTTCACACAGCAGGGTCACATTAATGAGTAGATTATTGTTCATTATCCACATACTAGTGGGGATGAATGCTGTTAATACACACTAACTGACATTGAGCTGGGAGGAAAGACATAATTAAGGATAGTAACTCAGTTGTTGTGAGTAACTGTCTGTAAAAAGTCTCAATAAAAGCTTTCAGTTTCTTCATACTGGTGTAGGCTAGGCACATCCTTATTTTGAGTTCCTGGGTCAACATATTCCTGTTTGAAAATCTAGTCCTAACCCTATCCATAACTTATCCCTAAAATCAGAGGGAAATTGTAGGTGAATAACACCTGATTGTGAGCCTAAACTTTATAATTGTGAACTTTTCCCTCAAACCTGATTTGGTTGAATGGACTGTTTTTCCAGGATCAACTAAGATGTTGATCCAGGAATATGCTGTACTTGGCGAAATCAGGTTCTGCATAGGTTAGAAATCACTAGAAATCATATTATTTTCCAAATCTCCAAAAAGATCTGCAGTGGATTATTGTAAAGTGCCAATGTTTTGTGCTCTGGTTTCATATTACCATACATCTGCTTCTGAATATCACCAGTTGAGAAGATGGCATCATGAATCAACAGTCAAAAGCCTTTTTTTCCCACAGTGAATTAAAGGTCATTACATTATAATGTCAGTGTTATTACTGAAAACTTAGTACTGGAGAAACCAAGAATTGCTAAGAGGCTTTGGGTCCCGTCAAAGTAATTCCTCCATGAGGATTTATTTTCCTCTTTGGAGGCAGCATGGAAAATTCACTTTATACCCCTGACATGATGGGGGATTCCTTTACATGCAAAAACCCCCCATCCAATTTAGTGCGTTTCCTTTTCCCACAGTCACACTGATAATAATGTTTGCTTCCAACAGCCATGCCAATAACCAGTGATCCATGTTAAAAATAAGTTATAGGCCTTCTTCAGCTGTTTTCGCAGCACACTTGAGTTTTTCTAATAGTGGTCAATTATAAAAGTTTTTTTTTATGTCACTAAGTGCGCCTAATGAAAATTATTTTTATTGTGTTTACATTTACTTTTACTGTTTACTTTTATTTGAAAGTGGCTTCATATGCTTAATGAATACATGTTAAATGTAGACCCTCTTTCAAAAGTTTAGGGATGGAAAGAAGTCACCAAGGCTGCATTTATTTGATAAAAAAACAACAACATTTAAACAGTAATATTTAAAATGACTGTTTTCTATTTTAATATATTTATAATGTAAGTTATTCCTGGCAAAGTTGAATTTTCAGCAGCCATTCTTCAGTGTCCAACTTTTGAATGGTAGTGTTGGCACACTTTCTGGAATCTGCTGTTGCGTCTTATGATTTTCTTTCAGCTGTTTTCTGTTCTTCATCTTGTAGAGAGACAGAGGAGGTCTTCTCACGCTACAGAAGAAGTGGACCTCCTTCCTGAAGGCACGTCTGGCATGTTCTTTACCGGACTATGAATTTCACTTCAACGTGTTGCGGAGTGTGTTTTTTCTGGAGGGTTCCAGCTCTCAGGACTCTGTTTTCTATGGCATATTTGGCCTGGAATGGTAAGATCACTTTTGTACAATCCTTCAATATCCGTTTTTCGCATAATGGGCTGTTCATTTACATGCAATTGTGTTTTGATGTCCATTACATTTGTTATCTGTCATGATGATCTTCTGGTTCTACTTCTCAGAAAGACTGGATCTTAGTGATCTGCAGTGGGTTCAAGCTCTTAAACTCTTAAATGAAAGCAAACCACCTTTCTTAAATGATCCTGGTAGTTGAGCATGGGAGCTTAAAGTGTTGTGTTGCCATACATGGCATGCAAATAACACCTCAGTCGATAATGATTAAAGGATTCTGCGAGGTAGCATCATGTCATTTTGCTGTGACTGTTGAGTTTGTTGAAATAGATTTTGTCTATTATCTGTCAGCCTGGACACACTCTTTGCTTTGGCTTATTCTGGCCGTATACATCAAGTGAGGCGACAGTATTTACAGTCCACCAGGATCATCAGAATCGCTGACACCTCCTCTGGCTGCCTGCAGCACAAAGCATGTTTTATTCATAAGCAGGTCACAATCTCTCAGGAGATCAGAAAATTTGCTCTGGACACGTATAGCCAGGCTTTGACTCGTCATTGCTAAAACTGTAAAATCCTAAAAGTTGTTCTTTGAAGCTTGAGGGCCACATTTCTATTTTTGTCAGCATGAGAGTAAAGAATTTTATTTTTATTCAATTGTTTCCTTTCACACATATTTTCAGCGCTAATCTGGTTATAGCACATAGGTCACACGCGCGTTACGTCTGCCGTTGTGACTGACGTGACAGTTTTGATGCCCTGCTGAAATCAGAGGGGAGGTTCTGATGAGCTGCCAGGCAATCAATCTGTGGGTTGCGGCTGCCTGAGGCGCAAACCGCAAACATACGAGTAACAGTGATGAATGACAGGACTGGATGAACCATAATGTCTGCTACGCTAGAAAATAATTAGGGAGCAGAAGAAGAGCGAGCAGCGAAGTGCAAGAAGTGCGTCAGCTGAGCTCTGATGACCTGACCACACTGACCTCTGGCAGCGCAAGGTTGAACGACTGCTGTGTCACCATGTCATCAGCTTGGGTGTAAAGTTTACATTGACGTGGGTGTTTGTTTTCCTGAGTATTAGGCAAGTTTGAATCAGACATGGAATCTCCAGTAAAAGACCTTTTCTCTTAAAGGGGTAGTTCACCCATAAATGAAAAATTTTCATTGTTTACATCATGGGTTCCCAATCCTGTTCCTGGAGATCTACCTACCTGCAGAGTTCAGATCCAACCCTGACACAACACACCTGTCTGTAATTGTCAAGTAATCTTAATTAGCTGGTTCAGTTGTGTTTGATCAGGGTGGGATCTGAACTTTGCAGGAAGGTAGACTCAGGCTCCATAAAGGTAGATTTTATGTGCTATATACTGTTTTATAGACATTAAATCTTATAAATCATATATCAAATAAACCCACTGATCTCTCAAGACAATCTTGAAATTTCGCTAAAAATCGCAAAGTAACGTTACCCTGATGATACATTCAAATCAGCATAATTTGCAATGACTAGGCATATTTCAAGGCATAATGTCACATGAACTTTCCACTATATCCGACATTCACGTACGATTTTCACATTCTACTGTCACTTTTAATAAGTGCCCCTTCCTCTTTTTCTCAATAGGTTTGCACTGATCACTTGAGGAGCTTTGTCTATGTTCCTGTCTCGCCCCCTTCACCCACTCACTGTCATCCCTCACCTCTCTCACACGCTTTTTAATAAATTTGTAATCTATTTTTCTTGTTTCCATGGTTACACAGTGGGCTTATGAGGGTTCTATGCTGACATGCCAAGACCTTGAGAAACAATGAGCGCAGCACAAGCTGAGAGGCTCTTCGGTTAATAAACCCAAGTGTACCAACTAGAAACTGGATCAGCTACAAAGCGCTCACACCTAGGCTGATTCACCACTTTCATGAATGCTCCTTCTATTCACTAATTTTCTTTGTGCTTCCTTGAAATATATCCTAAAGAAATGGCTGAGTGTGGGTGTTCATAGTCCCAGCGTTGGTTCAGGGTTTTACCTGACATCATGTAGTGTTGGATTTCTCTCCTTTGTACTGCTTTGAAAGAATACTCACCAGAGCTTCTTTTTCAGGAAAAATGTAAAAGCATCTGCTATCTGCCAGTACTCCATTTCGGATATCCAATGGGCCTTTGAGGGGCCTTACATGGAGAGCAAAGAAGACTCCAGCTCTAAATGGGCACAGTACACAGGGAAAGTGCCAGAACCTCGACCCGGCTCGGTAAGGCCTATACAGGATTACAGCTATACTGATCCCCTGTTTCATCTTACACTGGCCTGATTATCCTCATCCCTGAAACTCTGCCTGCTTGCTGACTCTGATGGGGAAGCACAAGTCAGCACTTCACAGGTGGAGCTACTAAAGCTCTCTAACCGCTGTGCATGGTACAGGTAGAGCCTTGATCTAGTTTCATCCAGAAACCAGACGCTGATGAGCAATTTTATAGAGTGCACATGGAGAAAAGGGGTTTATTTCATCAAAGCTTTTGCCATGGAGATTAGCAGCAGGCAGAAAATCATTGCTGATTGGCTGCATTATGAATTTTGAATGTGTGATATTTGTAATGAGTGAGTCTGAATGCGAGTGAGGGTTGATATTGCACCTTTAATTGATGTTTGGAAGTTTTCAGAAATGTAAAGGAAAGAACAATTTTGGTTTTCCCAGGCCTATTTTAGCTTTTTGAAAAAGAAGCCTTTCCTGTAAGATTTTCTTTGTGAACGCTTAGCAATTTCTGTCAGATAATTAAAATGACTGTTAAATTGTACATTTTCAGTCAAGAGACTGTGAATAGCTGAATGTCCTACATTCTCGATGAGTTCTTGGAAATTAGTTGGTAATCCCACTGAGCAAGAAGAAGGGATCATTTCAGACCCTGCATTGTTGGTGTCTGCTAGCCTTTCAAGGCTGTGAAAATATGGCTGCGTACAGTAATGGCCAAAAGTGATGTCTGGTGGGGATATTTGTTTTTAACTCTTTTCCCACCTGCGTTTTTGAAAAAAGTTGCCAGTCATCGCCAGCATAATTGCATTATTATCAACATTTGAATGTGGGAGTTTAATAAAAAAAGCAACATTTTGAGCAAAAAGGCTGAGAAAATCGCATTTTTGTCAAAGGCTATGTCTGGATCGGATTCAGAATGATTATCAAAACATAAATGGAGTAGATCGAGTCCATCAACACCCCCAAAGCTTGCTCAGTCCTATTGCTCATCCTGGGTCGACATTTTCATTCAGTAACGTTAGACATCAGTTTTGATTTATATGTGGTTTAATGTTGATGGTTGCATTATTTTACATATGCACATGCTTACATAGGCTATTGCTTGTTTCCACTGCTTCTTCGCCTGTGTTTTGATCAGGTGATAAGTCTTTCGGAAGATGCATAATAGCGCCCCCTACCGTATAACAGTGAAAACACGGAAAGCTGGAAAATACTATATACATATATATATATATATATATATATATATATATATTTATATTTTAAATATAAGGGCATTATTGCGTTATCACAAATAAAACAATTGACTTGACTCCAAGCACAACTATGCAAATCCTTACTAAATCATTATGAATTTGTAATAATATTTGAATAAAGGGTAAAGAGGTCAATTTTCCTAGGACGGACATCACTTATGGCCACTACTGTGCGTGTATTGTTAGAAGGTGACTTTACCTCGCTTGTGCTTTCCATTTCTCTTCAGTGCATCACAGATCAACTTAGAGCAAGAAGCATCAACTCATCCACCAACCTGCCAGATGACGTACTTCATTTTGTCCGTCGCCATCCGCTCATGTACAGGCAGATCCTTCCTCAAGGACAGCGCCCCCTGCTGTTTAGGAGGAATGTGGACTACACTAAAATTGCCGTACACAAAGTGACTGCTCTAGATGGTCAGATATACCACGTACTCTTCATTGGGACAGGTACTGCAGTGACCTCCCTTTAGCTCTTATCTATCAAAAACCTGGCAGTTTATTTGAGGTTTTTTGATCTGCAGGGTTGTGCAGGTCCAAATAAAACATAATCTGTAGTGGTAATTTACAAAATATATTCAGTGAAGCCAAAAAATATTGCTTTCTATAACAATTTTTATTAAAGTATTAAATCATTTATCTGAAATAAAAGTGGTTTGACACTGGAATGTCTTTAATCTGGTTTCGATGTTCCTCCAGATGAAGGTTGGCTACAGCGGGCTGTGATGGTTAATGGTCAGCTGCACATCATTGAGGAGCTGCAGCTGTTCGAGGAGCCACAGCCAGTGGACAGTATAGTCATCTCTGAGAAACAGGTGAGAAAGAAATGTTTACATTCTTGAAGTTGTAAATACATTATTACAACAGGTTGTTCCCATTATAAAGTTTGCAAGTCCATTATATCCTGTTTAAATTTATATGGGTGTAATTTGATTTTTTGCACAGCCCACAATGTGAATCTTACTACCCACTTGAACCTTTCTTTGTCAGATGAGTGTGTATGTGGGTTCGCCCAGCTCAGTGGTGCAGTTGCCCTTGTCCACATGCAGCAGATACTCCTCGTGCTTCGACTGCGTGATGGCACGCGACCCCTTCTGTGGCTGGGATGGACTGGAGTGTGTGGACATTACATCACACAACAACAGGTACGAATGCATGGTCATAAATACTAGTACCTCTGCTGTCCTTATTAACTATTTAATTAACTGAATGAAACTGTGCGATTGGGATTGACATCATATCTCAACGCAAGTACTCTGTTAATAAGGACAGCTTGATTTTTTTAATTTTTTTATGCATGTCATGGAACATGGAATGCGTATTGGAAAAGGCCAGAGTTGGTGAACTTTAATCAATGAAACATTAGTAATGCACAATATGTGTCAGACAATTTATTATTTATTATTTTCTGCATCAGAATATTTAATTATATTTTATATTTTTACATTTAGATTACCTTTGCTGTCACCTAACGCTCATTTACCTGAAGTAAATCAAGTACTTGAATATCCATGTATTTCATGCTGTACATTATATTGATGTGATACCTAGATTCACTTGTTGCATTAAAAATCTCTGTTTATAGTTTTTAATGTTTATTTTTCATTTAGATAATCACACATTTATCGGTGACCAGCCATTATATGAGTAATAGTAGTAATAATAGTATCGGTCAGAATTCTAATGCCGGTGTGTCGCAAATCTATCTTCAGAGCTAATCTGACCCAGGATATTCTGAATGGAAACCAGGGCTGTGAGGAATCCACAGCAGACGGTATGAAATTTTTTTTTTGTATTAGTCAGTGTTACGGTGGTGATTCAGTGTTATTTTAGTTTTATATACTATTATGGTTTTTATTAATATTTTGAATGAGCATTCATTTTTATTTTCTCAGTTTTCATTTTAATTTCTATTGTCTTTGTTATTGTTTTTTGTTTTCTTAAAAAATTATATTTAGTTATAATTGATTTTTATTTCACGTTTTGTTTTAGTAATTTAGTACCTCAACTTATTTCAGCAAAATTTGTAATTTAGTTTTTTTTATATAATTTTTCAATATTTAATTTCAGGTTTGTTTCAGTTAATGAAAACTATTTTAATAGTTTTAGTCAACAATAACAACAATAAAAAATCAGTGTAGTCAGTTTGTCTCCTTATTCCACAGTTAGTCATAGCAAATGGTATATGTCAGATAAGTCGGGATGGGATGAAGTGGATATTAGCCAATATCTAAGGTTACAGGTTATTCCTAATTAGAAGAGTCCAATGAATTACCATTACTGCAGTGATATAATCAAGCCAAGTAACCCTGAGTGACTAATATCCCTGTAACTGATGTTTGTGTGTGTCATAGACCAAGTGTTACACCGCTCTCGCTCTGTGATGGCGGGCGATGACGTGCTGCTTCAGTGTGAGCTCAGCTCCAATCTGGCAACCCCTGAGTGGACGGTGAATGGAAATAAACTGCAGGGTTACGGGCTGGACTCTGGCTACCGCGTCGGCACTGACGGTCTCCTGGTCATCGAGGCACGGTCTTACCAGAGTGGCCTCTACTGCTGCTTCGCCCTGGAAAACAGTGTCCATGTTCCTGTGGTGATCTACAGCTTAACAGTTCGCCAGGAGCTTCCTGCACCTCCTCCTGTGGAGCCAACGCAGCCACACTTGACCACAGCGATCTACTGGACCTTTCAGACTTCCCAAAGTGACTCCCCGCCCCCGGAGGACTTCAATCCAACCCCAATGTCTCCTCGCTTCGAGTTCCTGTCCATGAGGAACATGGAGGCCATGTACCTATCCCTAATCACAATCCTAGGAGGCCTTTGTTTTGTTCTAACAGTCGTCCTGCTGTACGTGGGATTCTGTTTGCAAGGGCGGAGAGGTAAATACTCTTTGCGGGCCGCTTCTCATGCTGAAAAGAAGCGAGGTGCTCACATGGAGCTCAAGACCATCTCCAGCCACTGCAACGGGAAAGCCGACGCTCACGACGGCCTGCTGCAGATTGTTCCCGGAGAAGCAGCAACTTCACCCAACAAAGAGCTTCCTCCCGCTCCACCTCTCCCACCGCCTTCAGAATCAGAGTACGTCAATGGACTCTCTGCCACCTTACCCAGCGTCTTACGCAAGATGAATGGCAACAGCTATGTGTTACTGAGACAGACGGATGGAGATACCACATCTCCGCTCTATTACTCCTTCACGGAGGAGCTCAACAGGATCCTGGAGAAGAGGAAGCACACGCAACTGTGTAGTAAACCTGACGAGAGCTCGGTGTGAACCGTACCTACCCCGTGGAGATGTTTTCGAACTGCTGGTGTCCTCTAAAATGTTCAAGGGATGTATCATTGTCCAATACCCCTTTTTTTACTTCAACAGGATGCTAATAAGTAGCCACAGCAGCAGCTTTTATTGGAAGATAAACAAAACATTGGTGTTCTTCTAAAAGGACAAACTGCCTCTCCGTTTACATTTCAAAAGTAGAGCTTTTGACTTTCAAGCAGACTGAGGAATGCCCACCGGTTACAAAATAGCAAAGAACGAACACATGGAAATTCTACCTCAGCAAGTTATATCACACAGCTCTCGGCTTATTTCAGCGTGCTTGTGTTAAAATCGGGGATGGAGTTGGGGATGTATAGTTAGGGACACGCAGCAAGGGAATCTTCAAAGCAAAAGAGTCCATCTTGGGGAATCATATAAATGATTCCGTTACAACTGGTTAGAAGAGACGTTTACAAGGAAGAATTGTAAAAAAGCTACGAGATGAACTCAAATGGAGGTTTTGCGCCTGGACGGGGCAAGTCGCGTGGAAACTCTAGTGCTGTAAAGCACTGAATGTGTCTGATATGTGCTTTATTTCAATATTTTCTAATTTATGCCAACACTGACCATATCAGTAACAGCTTGTAATAATAATCATGATTAAGAAGAGCAGGGATAACAGACTTTGAATACAATGAGAAATGCACTTGATGGTACTAATTGTGTAAAAAAGGCTTTTATTAATAGTTTCACAGGGGTGGGAACCAGGGAAGATGACAGTATTAACCACTGAGATGCACTTTATGTACCGGTAGCATTTGTTTTCCCTGAGGTGCTGCTTATTCTGACAGATCTGGAGAGGATGGAATGGATTACAAGGACGGGAAGATTGCGAATTATGTGAAAGTGACAATACGATAAAACTGTGTTGCTCTCTGAATTGAAAATGCTGCGAGAGGGAAGACTACAGTATGTGGACAGAATGAGTACCTGTATGACCCTGAAAAATGGACCACTAAACATGCTAAATCTGGATTTGTCTGATTCGGATCTGTACGTCTCTAATAAGTCAACATGCACAAGAACTGACATGATTCCTTATTAGATTCCTTGATCAGAATTCCAGTCATTAGCTGCGAGGTTTCCATGGCAACCACAGAGTAGAGGTAAAGCTGATGCTGACCTTTTTAGATTATCCTTTTGACATGACCAATTATTTCACCACCTCTTACAGTCAGGTCTTAACAGCTTAACAGCTTGAAATTGGGCTTCTGCTGCCAGTAAATAAACTAAATTCAGTTCTAGTCGGGTCATGATGAACAATGAGTATTGTAACATGGTTATATTGGGGTGGTTTGATTATCCTTTCTCTTCCAGTAAGTCCATTAAACTGTTGTGTAAATGTTCATCCTGGAACTGGTCCAGCTTCAGCTGCCCACACTTGCGTGCAAGAGCGTTTTGGCGTATCTCCCGCCACTTAAGGAGAGCGTAGCACCTGGTTCTGTCTGTTTAGATCAGAATATGCAGATTGCAGCGGAGCCGAATGGAGAACATTAAGGCCACATGTTCAGAACAGAGCTAAGATGAGCACTGCTGATAAGTGTAGTTTGCTTTCTTCCTTAATCTTTGTGTTTAGACTCATTGTTTTTTGTCTTGTTGAATGATTCTGTCTTTTTTAGTAGAACTTATTTTTTCACTTTATTTTTTAATCCAAAGTGCTTTGTTGAAGGCATAGTGCACATAAAATTTTTAAATAATGTCATAATTTAATTGTTTACTTACCTTCATGTCGTTAAAAACCTGTACAGTATGTTGTTACTTTTTCATTGGGCTTAGTCATTTTGAAGTATATTCCCTCAGTTCTTTCCATACAACGACAGTTCATAGTGACCTAAAAAATGTGCAAAAAAATACAACACACATTTAAAATCTTCCGAAGCCAGATTCAAAATGGATCACGATGCTAAAATCTCTTGAATATTCTCATTTTAAAGCAATGAGAAATGCACTTGATTAATAGTTAGTGCGAATAAAGCACATAAGACACGTGGATCACTTTTATGATGCCTTTATGGAGCTTTGTCATTTTTAGAGCCATTCCTGCCATTAATCTTTCTTTTTTTTACTCCATCATCTCTCCATCTCTGAATCCCCCACAATTTCCATTTGACAAAAGGCATTCATGTCCGTGCATACACCTCCATCATAGTCTCTAATGAGAGCAGAATAGATCTGCATCCACGTCTGACCTCGACTCTCCCAGAGGGTCACAAGCTGTGATTAGATGCTTGTCTTCATGCAGCTCATACGGTCTGTGCTTGCAATGTTTACATCCCGTGAGACTTATATTCCTTCGAGAGAGGCACTCCTGCAGAATCCTCTAACATGCCAGGGCAGGTTTGTGGACAAGAAATATCTCGACTGCTGCCCGCATTCAAAGTGAATTTAAAGTGCACCAGAGAGAGAACGAGATTGACAGAGAAAGATCAAAAGAGAGGCTGGAGATTGCATTGAAATAGATTGGGAAATGGTCATTAAGCCTTTTATCCTCATTTAGGGCAACTACACAAAGCACTCAGCAGTGCTCATATCTGCTTCCAGATTCAAAAATGTCACGTTAATGTTGCTAAAATGCCATTGGTTCTCCTGGGTGAAGTAACTGAACAAGACATGGTACTTTTGAATTCTAGGCATGAGCAATTTCGGTCTGTTCATCGCATATTGCATGGCTTCAGAAAAGTTGATATAGCACAGGGTTCACCAATCTCGGTCCTGGAGGGCCGCTGTCCCTGCAGAGTTTAGCTCTCCAACCAGCTCCAACACACCTGTTTGAAAGTTTCTAGTATGCCTAGACCTTGATTAGCTGGTTCAGGTGTGTTTAATTGGGGTTGGAGCTAAACTCTGCAGGACAGCGGCCCTCCAGGACCGAGATTGGTGAACCCTGATATAGCACATAAAGAGTCATAAAAACACTTTTTTGGGGGTCTTTTTTCATTAAATACAGTTTTTTTAATGGCAAGCTACATAGTGATCTCAATTTTAGCACATAATAGCAGCATACATGTTTGGAATGACACAAAGGAGACTAAATAATAACCAAATTCTTGGGTAAAATATCCCTTCAAACAAAACAGAACCTTTAGCCTTTGGCCATTGTGGGTTTATTTTTTGACAGATGTCGAGAGTCGGATCAGCTTCTGTTTGATGCACAGTCCCAAGAAGTGAAATGAATGGATCAAGACAATATGACATTGTCAAAAGATGAGATTTTCAGACATTTTAGTCCTTACAAAACAATAAATCTCTTTGCCGTGTAATCCATAAAATATAATGGAGTCACCGCTGAGGTAAATGGGAGAATTGTTATCGATCAAGTGTGTTTTGTTGTACTATTAAGCCATTTGCTATTTTCATTACGAACTACATAATTACTTAATAAATAATTAAAGAGGTTTATGCCCTGTATAGATGACCAGAAAATACATATATTGAGTTAATGGTCCCTTCAGTCATGCATACTTTATTCCAGTACATACAGTATAATTAAAAAATGTGTCAGTGGAAATATTTATTTTATAGCTTTGTACAGTTTTGTGTATATTTATTTAATTAGTTTCAAACTGGGATTTTCTAAATTGTGGTTAATGGTGCATGCAATGCATATTTGCAAACATTATTTACAATTTTCGAAAAAACAAAAATAATAATAGATATAATAACATAGATGATGCTGATCATAATAATAATAATAAAGGAAATGTAATTCCCATAGCATGTTCAAATTCCTATTATTACAGTATTTTCCAAAATTGTAAAAAAATTGTTTCCAGTTGTACATGTGCTACAATATCACACAACATTCCAACCAAGATTGTATGCTTCCTTGTGTAAGATTTCTTGTGTTCTGAAAATATAGTTAAATCTCCTGCAGAGCAGACCATGTCTCGAGTCACTTCAGTCCACAGTTGTATGCCTCTTCATTCGTGGGTAGGTTTGTGTGGGCTGCCTCTGGAACTGCATTTAATGAAGCTGTTTAGACCTACGCCTGTCACCATGGTGAAAAGACCATAGAATTATTATGAATTTGCTTAATGTTTCATTCTTGCCCCGTGTTTGTTCAGACAGTCAAAGCCCAAGGTATGATTTTCCCTTTGGCAAAGTGTTATGTTTTGTGTTTAATTAACAGTAACACTACAGGGACATGCTTGCAGGGGAGGAGGCTGAGAAGTGTGAATCCATTATGTTCAACATTGGAAACTTGTAAGTCTGACATTTGTTTTGTTTACATTTTACCTGGTCAATTCTTTTAATAAACAGTATTGAAGCTTCTGTTTGTGTTTTTTTTGGATTGGTATTACATTAAATAAATGCAGCTTGGGCACTTTGGGAAGTCTGAAATGCAGTCTGCTTTCATGAGTCAAGCATTTTCAAATTGAGGTTAGCATACCTCACCTGTGTTGACATGTAAATGCCACTTGATACATCAAACACAGCTGGAACAGGTTGTTCTGTGGTCAAGTGGTATTCACTATGACAATGTTTTCTGTTTGAGAGGTGTTTCATTGATGAGGGCGGCCACAAAGCCCCAATTCATCCATTAAAAAAGGAGTAGGCTACACTAAGAAAAAAAGTTATAAACGCTGTCACTGGGGAGTTACCTTTTCAAAAGGTACACTTTTTTTATAGGGTACATATTGGTACCTTAAAGGTACATATTAGTACCTAAAGTGCACATATTAGTAACCGCTCAGTGACAGCTTTTGTACCTTTTTTTCTGAAAGTGTATTTATTGTATTATTAATAATGACTAGTGCGCTATAATCTAATCCGGTCTGGGAGGGAACAGTCACTGTGATTTTGTCCAGTAAGACATGTTCCCCTGGAACAACTTTCTAGTCTGAAAATTTAGTCCTAACTTATCCCTAAAATCAGAGATATGTGATATATTTGATCGAAATATGTGAATAAAACTGATGTAGAAGCACCTAACCTTGGTTGCAAGTCTAAACAAACTATAAACTTGTCCCTCAAATCTGATTGGTTGATTGAAATGTTGTTCCAGGATCAATAAAGATGTTGATCCAGGATTATGTGGTACTTGAAATGACGTTCACCATAGGGACATACTGTAACTGTAAGCTCTGAAAGAGCAATCATATGAATCTCTAAAGACATTCAAACATACGTCATCATAGTAAACCATGACGTCACATGACAAAAGAAATGTGCAGGGTTATGCTGGTCCTTATGTTGGTTATCGCCCAGTGGAATGATACAGGACAAAAGAAAGGTAGATAAGCAGTGTTATACGTGAGGAGTGTAGTTTTTTTATTGCTGGAGTCTCTATGGAAAGTGTCTCATAAAGGACAGAATCCTCAAGCATCCCTGTTTTTTTCCTCGTCATCACGATGTTGCCCATCACAGAAGATCTTTGTTTGTGTGTATGATGGAGGGATTTCTGCTTCTGTTTTGACTCCTTTACACATTTTATAAGCTCTTCACAAGTTCTCAGCTGATCAAAATACCATCATATGAGGCTACGCACATAATGAGCGCATTCCCAGATAAGATGTCTGTTAAAAGCATCTGCTGTGTACAAACATCTGAGAAACGTCTTTAAGATGTCAGTTTTACATTCTAAATCATAAACATCTTAAAAACATTTTCTAAATGTCTATTTAACATCATACGGGAAACGTCCTACGTATTGCAGATAAGCAAACAGTAAACACGCACATCAAATAGACATCTCTGAGATGTGTGATAGCCCAGCACACAGCATTGTTTTGGAAGTTCCATCACGAAATATAAATAATAAAAGCTGACCAATCAGGTTGTGAACATATCCCGACCCTATGCCTTTAAAATACCAATGTGAACGCACATGAAAAACGGTAAATGTGACCACATTTTGTCAAGGCTCAAATTCTCAAAACAGAAATTTGATTAGAGATTACGAGGGCAAATTAATTAAAAAATAAGAATTGTAAATTTTTATTTCATGGCAACTTTAAATACTTAAAGTAGGCCTATTTATAAGTTGGACAATAGGCCTTCATTAATACTTGTATTATACAATACCACTTAATAAATAACACTAAAATTGACAAACTTATCACTGCTTCTGGAAATTCTGGACTAAAAACACCAGATAGACCTGCATTTCTTCCCAGTCACATTCATATATAATCTGTCCTTCTTGAATTATGATAAGGCAAGCAAAATGAGTCAAAACAACGTCACTCGTGACTCATGCCCTTCTGCATTCTTCACTTTATATTATGTCAGTTGTTTATGACTCACTGTAGTGATCAGCATCTCATTTGCGTGCGTGTGTGTGTTAGTGTGTGTTAAAGGTTAAAGTGCAGTGATCCATATTGGAGACTAGAGAATTTATTCGATGCACTTACCACACTTTAGGTATCACTGACTAATCAGGTGTTTGAAGGTTCAAGCTGAGCTGTGTAGGAGATTTCCAGGTAACCTCACTGTAAATTCTCTGGAGGATTCTCATACTCTGGAGGAACCCAACATACTTCTACTGTGCGTGTGCTAGTAGTTACCAAGCAACAAAGGATTGTTTTAAATTTGTACCCTGGTACTGCTGTGAACTGTGAGTGGAGAATTGCAGGAATACTCTATGCTGGTACTGGTGGAAGCTAGGGCAGAAGCAATTATCTAGTTTATAAAGGTTCCTATAGGCTACCATAACTTTAGGATTTAACTCACCTATTAATTTATTTTCATGTCTGTATGTCTGTAAAGATATTCATTTTCTGTTACCATAGGCAATAAAGTGACAATAACAAATTATAGACAGTAAGATACTGTCCTTTATAACATGTTCTTTCCTTTCTTTTGTCTCTGTCTCAGATGTGTTTGTTTTTGCAGGCAACACCCTGAACCAGAGGAACAGGCTATTCCCATTGCAGTAGCCTATATAATTGTTCACGGTTTTTTTTCTTCTTTTAATCATCATTTAGATTAGAATCACGTATTTGCTCTTATTTTTTTCACAACGTTTGTTTTGACACTGCATGGTGCTTGACAAGAATCTGTTACTCCTCAGAATATGATAGACATGCAAGATCCTATTACAGTTGCCTTTTAGACGATGCCTGATCATATAAAGGGGAAAGTAGGCTATGAAGGTCTAGTGTCTTTGCTTTCAAATCTCAAAAACATAAAAACTCTCATATAGGCTACATTTGGTTATACATATTTGATCTCGTTTCTAGTCTCTCGCTCTCTGATCGTTTTATGGTCGTTTTGCGCCACCTAGTGAAAAATCATGTAAAATACAAGCACTGCACAACACGAGCTCAGAGTATGCATCATATCTGAGTGGTAAAGGGTATATGAGTGACGTGTTTGATTTTATTGACAACAACGAACAGATTATTAATATTATAACCATCATATAGCTTACTTAGAAGCATTATTAACCTTTCTCTTTTTTAAAAGGAATACTTCTGGTTATACTGATAAAAGGTCATGTCACTTGAGCAAAAAAATTATAATTATGACATACAGTTATCAATTCGAACCCTTGGGCTAAATTATTTCAACCCTATCACATTAAGTTTGGAATATAAAATTTATCAAAAATAAATTCTGGTATTATTAATCAGTTTAAGTTGTTATATTTATAGCATTACAATTGGAAAAATATTAATAACCCTTTGCATTTGCTTCATTTTATTGAGCTTAAGAGGCCAATATGAGCATAAACATAATGGAATAGTGAAAACTTGAACCATATGGTCGCTCTCTCTCAAATATGGTGTCAGAAATATCAAACTATAATTTTTAAAGGCAAAAAAGACAGTATAACGAGGACTGCAAGAACAAAGACTGCATATCCAAGGAAATGCGCAAAGGATTTTAGAAAAAATGACAAACAGTGAAAATAGAACTCTAAAAATTAAATGGAGATGAATCTGGACATGCAATTCTGATGAAATCCAAATAACAAATGATGATTAAAAATTATTGACAGCAGATTCATTTTTTGCAATGTATACTTATTAAAGTCGGTATGAAATGGAAGTGCAGAACTTGATTTGTCCATAAGGATTTGATCGTTGGATGGTTGTGGTTTGCTATTGATGTGATGTCATGTGAGTGACAGATTTTTCCCTCCCTCACGCCAGTAAACACGTCATCAGAGTAGAAGAGATGTCACTGCAAAAGGGAGAAGTTATTTTGATTATAGATTACAAGGGCACATGAATAAAAAAAAATAAGAATAGTCAATTTTATTACATGGTGACTATAAATACTTAAAGTAGACCTATTTATAAGTGATTTGTCTCAGAAAATTATTCAGCTATCCAGTGCTTATTTAAGTTAGATGGACAAATGTTATATCCTTCCATTTGTGTGACTCAAAACCCTGAGGCTGAATGATAAGCTGGACAGTTTTCTTGACAAAGAAGCGAGTTACTTGTTTTCTTCAGACTCACTTGCTGTGTGAATTCAATCAAGCATCATAAACAGGAGAGAAATTAGATTTAAAGTGGACTTTTTAAAAAAAAATTATACCAATAACAGTGTTTATAATGTGTTGTGTCTGTGAGGTAAACATAAAAAAAAAAAAAAAAAATCAGTATGCTATTTACTCCAGATGTGTGAAGACTGCAACACACTCATCCCTTTACATCCCTGTGATCTATATTCAGTGTCATTCTCTCCAGAGAGATCAAACACAGCAGCTCTCAGCAGAAGCTTATGTTTGAGTTCTGACCGCAAATGAAGTTAACTTTAATTGAGTTAGATGATCCTGCTGCAGAAAAATCCTGGATTAGAGATTATCTCACAGAGCGTTTATCTCTCAGAGGATGTTCCAGAGGGAATTGACCCAGTTAACAATACAGGCGCACTGTGTGCCAGTGGAAGCAGATGGCAGTGTGTCGCAAACTCAACTGTATCAACCTGTGACAGTGCTGTCTTCAAATAAAGTTCACTTAAAATTACTAGAGACCAGTTTAGAGTCAAATATACTGACACTTGGCTGGGTGGTGCTTGTATTTAGGTGCTTGACTGCTATACCTGTGAAACCTATAGAAACATACTACACCATCGTTCAAAAGTTTTGGGGTCAGTTTAAAGAAATTAACGTTTTTATTAAGAATGGATTTATTCATTCGATAAAAAATGACAGTACACATAAAATGTTACAAAATATTTTTATTTCAAACTAAATTCTATTTAAGTTTAAAAAAATTATAATATTTTTAGATTCGTTGTTACACATGAAATTGGTTGTTCATGTGTTTTAATGCATTATACTTTGTGTTGAAGTATTAATGTATTACAAGTGTGGTTACAATTATTCATGAGATAATGTAATGCATTACAAGACACACAGTAATGAATGCATTAAGTATATTTTTATAATGCATCAGATACAGGCTTGAATTAAAGTGTTACCAAAACTTTCGAAAGTTAATAGGATCATACATGCAGCTAAATATAAATCTAGTTGAATATACACTGGGTTACATTTGTTGCTGTTCCAGAACTCCAGTCCCAGATCAGATAAACTGGCTGCTGTTACTCACTTTATTCTGTTTCCTCCTGTCCACTCACTGAACCATGTTATCTGAAACATCAGCAGTTTTCAGTAAACTGCTTTGAACATACTGATTTAAAGGTGCAATTATAAACTATTGCTGCAATGACCTTTGTAAAATGGCACAGACACATTGACTCTCTGGATGTTTAATGTAAATGTCTGATCTGTTTCTATATGCTTAAGAAATTTGAGAATCTTGTTTTATGATCTGAGACACACGATCTCTGTCTCCAGCATGCAGAGAGGTTTTCTTTTCTTTGTGTGTCATTCTGAACTGAAGCAGGGCCTCAATAATGACACAGTGAGGAATCTGAACCCCACATCTGCTGGAAGCTCAGGCAAAAGACTGGGGCATTGTGGGAACCATTATGAAGACCCCCTCCCCCCACCCACCTCATGTGGACCTTACAATCTACCTGACAGTTATTTTACTTTACATTCTTAAAGGTCTGTTTATCCTTTTTTATTTTAGTCAATTTCCTATGTCCATCATGAACAAACAATCAAATTAGAATCACATTGGAAAGAATTTTGAGATCATTTTGAGATCATTTTGAAATCTACGACTTGCAGACTTTGGTTTCTTGGTGTCCCCTCTAGACCTTTTTTCAAAGACCCATATTGTCCAACACAATATTCAAAGCCCCCTTCATATATTCCCGCCCTATAGACCTTATGTAGCCCCGCCTCTTTTCAGCGCCGCGCTCGTTGTCTTTTGACTTCCGGTCTGTATTTTCACAGCGATTTTTCGTGTTTATTAATGAACAGCTGGTTTTAAAATCTTCCCGGTCGACTGACATTTGTTAAGTCATCTGCTTTAAACATTACAGTCGTCATGATAACTTTCGTTAACTTTATATTAAGTAAATCCATGTGAAAAGCTAAAAAAAAGCAAGTGGAGCTGGGGAAGATGAAGGGTTTCCGAAATCGCACTGCGAATTGCTACGCAGACGCTGACCAAGTATAGAGCAACGAGCTCATTCGCTCCTGATACAGCAGGAACCAGCTGTGCCCTGTAGAGAACGATGTGATTGCAAAAAGATTGAGTTTAGGACCTATCAGCTTGCGCCATCTAGAGTTTCATGACAGAACTTTGTATTTATTTAGGGAAAATAAAAATTATTTCAGTTGATTTTATGTTTTTTAAGCATTTTAATTTAGATAAGATATTAAAGTCCAATGGGAAAATACCATAAAGTGAACACAGCGAAGTGCAATAATGGATTTTTAATGCAGCAGTTAAGATCCAGCCTGAAGATGTTTATATCTCAGTATTTCCACGTCTCGTATCAACCGTACTCCTTCAGTATTGCGAATGAAAGCAAGTGAAGGAAAGGGTTTGTTTTTGTTCCTGGTGAAAGCCCACTGGAGAGAGATGAAGGGGTGGATAATAGAAAGAAAAAGACAGAGTGAACAGCTGCATGTACCGAAGTGTTCTTGGAGTTTTCTTCCCATGTGGATGTACAGATGCCAGGGATGACAAACGCACAGCTGTTGAGGTGGTTAAACTCAGTTCTCATCCTGAATATATGAATGTGAGTGCAGTCACGCACATGTAAACTTATAAACACATAAATAACTATGTTAACACATAAGCTCTGGTTGTGTTTTCGGTTCACTGCACATTCCTCTGCAGAAACAGCCCACCCCTCCACATCCTCAGCTACAGACAGGAAACAAATGCAACCGAGCTAAAAGCCGTCTCCAACTATTCCACTGAGATAGGACCTAAATCAGGAACATAAGAACATTTTGAGTTAACCATTCTGACATTGCCTAACAGCTTTTAATGCTTTTCCCTTTGTAGATCCCCTACTGGTAATTACATAAGGATCTAGTGAGAAAAAAAGTCACTAAAAATGAGTGTGATGTACTATATACTAACACTATCTATCTATCTATCTATCTATCTATCTATCTATCTATCTATCTATCTATCTATCTATCTATCTATCTATCTATCTATCTATCTATCTATCTATCTATCTATCTATCTATCTATCTATCTATCTATCTACACACACACACACACACACACACACACACACACATATGTAAAAACCTTGCTACTTGTGCTTTTTGTTTTAACCCAATTTGGGTCAAATATGGACAAACCCAAACGTTGGGTTAAAAATGTAATTTAAAAATGTAACCCAACGGCTGGGTTTGTCCATATTTGACCCAAAGTTGGGTTGAAACAACCCAGCAGTTTTTATGTTGTCCTAATGTTGGTTTTATTGCTTCTATTGCTCTCCTCATTTGTAAGTCAATTTGGATAAAAGCACCTGCAAAATGATTAAATGTAAATGTTAATGTATATAAAATGTATCCATAAACTGTAACACTTTATAATAACGTCCTATTAGTTAAAGGTAGGCTACACTAGGTTTTTTTTATTCAAAATTTAAATAATGAGACAATACATCATCAATCCTTCTTCCAAAATGTTTATTTGTCTGAACCTTGTTCACTACGGTAAGCCTATCATAAGTGTTTACTGTATATATTTTAGAACTGTTGTAAGGTTTTCATGAGATTCGTACATTTGTTACTTTAATTAACGTTAATAAACATACAACAGTTTATTGTTCTCATTATATATATTAACATATGCAACATTTGGTGTTATAAATATATATAAATTTAACTAAGATTAAGCGATGCTTTATAAGTATTTCAGTTTTTTATTTACTTAACTAATGTTAACTTCATGTTAACTAATGTAGTTAACTAACTAGGCTAACTAACGTTAACAAATGGAACCTTAATTTAAAGTGTTACCATATAAGAATTATATTTTGTCTTCTATTTAACTACTTTTGTCTTTATTTTTCCTAACTTTTCATTCATTGAACTTCCTAGATAACTTTTATAGATTCTGTCATTTTCTCAAGACATTCATTAATTTTGCTTCACAAGGGTCAGTAAGCTGTGGAATTAACTTCAGTCTTAGACCCATATTTCTCCATACTCCTTTTACACCAATTACTGTATGTCCGTTTTCATCCTTATTAACTCTGATGCTAAATTAATTCTTTAGAAAATCCTGTATAATTTGAAAATATGAGTGTGCTGTGCTGATGTGGCTGGACAGTGCTTAAAGTAGATTAAAGATTGAAATGTGCTCCATAATTTCCATGCTTCTACCACGAAGAGTGTAGCATGCTGTATTTCTACAATACAATCGTTATTTAATCAACATGTCTTGCAATTAATTTAATTAAGTTAAATCAATTGGCGGACCTATAAACAACAAATCATGCAGATGCAATTGGAAAGCAAAATCTTTGTTAGATTTGCTGATAATTGTAAATAATAGCATGCAAACTATGTTTGAAGTTGTACTTTATGTGTGTGTGTTGTGTCTAATAAGCATATGCGGCAGTTTTACAGTTAAGCAATGTCTCTTTAAATGCATAGTGCCTAAAATAGTCT
Organism: Abramis brama; assembly: GCF_963993115.1. Classification (NCBI taxonomy): domain Eukaryota; kingdom Metazoa; phylum Chordata; class Actinopteri; order Cypriniformes; family Leuciscidae; genus Abramis; species Abramis brama. The sequence goes on along the minus strand of NC_139981.1, from coordinate 8,287,837 downwards.
GTATTCTTTGTTGCTGGATATAGCGCATGTGGATGTTCTCCATGGGAGTTTCAGCCGTTCCACATTAAGAGCAGCCCTTTACTTCTATTCCTGTCTTTTGTTCATTTGTCATTCACCAAACTTTCTAAGCAAGTCCAAGCTTATTCTTTATTCATTCATCCATACATGCTCCCTTTAGTTACAGAAGAATAGCTTTGCTCTTTTTTTTTGTATTTGCTGTAAAGGTGAATTTTAGCAATATTATATATTTTTCCCAATACACTACACACATGATGCTTGTAAAATGTTCATCTGAAATATTTAATAATATCCACTGTAAATAGACTATATAAAGCAGTATAGATGTTTTCTACATACACCATGGACATGTATTTAATATGCAACCGGATTTTATTATGCAATTTGGTCGTGGAAACAGCATGTACAGTAAATACTGTACAAAACAATTTTCATGTATAATACAAGTAACATAGACATTGTAATGTGAAGTATTAACACCTTTTCTATACATGACTGATAATATCTAACCAGTATCCAACCAAAGACATACTTTAAGTAAGTTTCCACTTTTAAATGTACTATTAAATGTACTTCAATTTCTTTCGCTTTGCTTCAGGAATAGCCTGATGAAATCAGGAGACAGAATTTATCATAGTAAATAACTTGAAAATGAGTTGAATTAGATGTAATTCATCTCCACGACATGCCAGATGTCCAACTGAATTATTATAATTATTATTATTTTTTACATATATGTCTAAATAGTTGTTTTCTTGGAAATGTAATTAATATAGTATTCTCCAAGTATTCTGTTCTATACTTAAGTTTAAATTGCCCAAAGTAATCAAAATACAGAACTCGTGTTGTTGATACAGTCTGTCCTGAAGCAACTTTCAAACTTACTTTTACACTGTATGTGAGACAGCTTGGATGGACCCTCACTGGTCTAAGTACTGAAGCGGAAGGACACGGAGGTGAAACAGAGGGAGGAAACACTAAAAACAGATGCTCCCATGACTCTAACCCGTCTCCTCTCATCAGTGCATTGAACGATCAGTGCACTTACTCCAGTGCTGCTGTAGGCACCGCACCATCATTTGAAGCTTATATCCTTGAATGAATGACATCCCTAAATGGATTCAAATTACCCTTTACCCTCAATCTCACCCCTGCCTCTGTATTCATGCACTTTCTATATGCACTGTATTAATTTACTGCTTCTGCTTTTATACAAGTGTACAAGACTGCCAGTAGTATTATATTTAATTTATTATACATAATACAAGTTATTTACAGACGTAACACTATTCAGAACATGTATTTTTTTGTGTAACTTTACCAAAATACAGTAACCTTTTTATTATACAACAGTTAGGTTTAGTCCTCTAATGTGATTGGTCGAGCAGCATTCCAGGAGTACTTGTATGCAGCACTGCTATGCTGTCTATGTACTGCGTCTTTTTCTTTGTATCACTCCGCTTGTTTGTTTGTTCCAGACTGTCAGTCTCTGCATCAGTGGTGGGGATTTTTCAGTGACAGTCAGAGACATTTTTAAGGTTACATCGTTACGCCTGAGTCAATAAATCATTCATAATAATTTGTTCAAAAACAGTTTAATTCAGGAGCGGAACAAGTGAGGCTGCGTTTAAGTCCAATGTTTTATGCCATTCCCTCGGTAATGTCATGGACATTAATTGTTTATGTCTTAGTTTCATTGTTATGGACTTTAAAGACTCGTTTAGCAGTACCGTACAGTAGCCTACAGTAGCCTACGGGATGCAATTATTTCCGTTTTGATTGTCAGAAGTTGTGAATGGTACCAAAATACCGAACCGTAACCGTACCACTTTTTTTGGGACCCTTCCATTGTGGTACTTAGCACAGTAGTCTGGTACCTGAAGGGTGGAGCTAGACTCACTGCAGAACGTTTATTGGTTGACAGAGAATCGTCACTTGCGCGTGCTGTAAGGGGAATGAGTGACAACACGAGAGGCAATTATTTTTTGTTGGCAGAGCAAAACAGAGTAACACAAAGCAATATTTTGTTTAAAATGTAAGTTACTCAAAGTTAACTTCTTTTTATTGTATAAAAGCAATGTCACATTCACAATTGTGTTATTTTTTTAAAATACAAACACTGCTATGATTGATTAGCGGTGGCCTTGTGGCTACAGAACAACGACAGACCTGGTGATAATTGGTAGCTGCCGCACAACTTGTGTTAAATTGTTTAAGTGTGTCACCAGTCCAAATGTTTTGTTAACACAGCAGCAAAATGCTATTCTCATATCCCCCTTTAGTGGATACACAAACCCTGAATCGTTTCTCAGTGATTGTTGGCACTAGAGAATGTGCCCCATTTAGCTTGATTTAGCTTTCTTTCACTCCAGATAATGACAGTGCTTTACAGGTCACTCACCAAAACACCACTGAGCATTAACTACACTGTGTGCGTGTACGTGAGTCAGGTTTTACCTAGATTAAACTAAACCAAATGTTTCCAAGAGGATGGTAAACCCTGAAATCACCTACTTTGTGAAGCCAACCAATAGTCCCCATGAGGAAACAGCTTGATAAAAATATCTCACACCGTCACACAAACGATTTATTTAATTTGGAAATATAATTTGCTTTAAAAACAAAAGCAGTTCAAAGCAATTCAAAGTTCACTGTAAAAAAAGATTTTTTTGGTGAAGTAAATACTACTGAAAAAAAACAATGTAATTTACATGAAAAAGTTAGTTCAGGCAAGAATTAAAAAAACGAAGTAAATTCCATAGCAGTCTTAATTCAAGCGAGTAGAAATGAAAGCGTAAATATCAACTCAATAAAATTAAGTAAAAATTACTCAGCTTTTCTGATACTGGGGTTCCCATCATGCACTGGACCTTGAATAATTAATGAGGTTAATTTTTCACTGGTTTCCAGCTGTATTTACACTGTTTTATCATTGCTTTTGTTGTCAGGATTAGTAACTTGCCATTTTGTGACATTTCGAGTAAATTTTCTGCTCAAAATGACACATTCAAACACAAAAACGATCCATCAAATGTTACCGTCATTGTGTATTGTCTACCAAGTATTGAGGTCTTTGCATTCACTTGATACTTAACATCTGACATGCTGTAGTATAAATTACTTAGATAATCTAAGTAAAGCACATACTATAAATGACTGGTATAATTCAATATTATTGTTTGAGTGAAATGTAATGCAAAGGAAATTTCAACTAAATCAATATTAATCAACCTTTTACTAGCCAAGTTAAAATTACTTATTTTCTGTGTTACTTTAAAGTTTACTTAATTCTATATTCCAAGTAAATTTAACTTAAAGATTTCTAATTAAAGCTACTGATGAATATGTTTAGGTTTTTACTTGGCAAATCTTTGTAAATTTACTAGCATTTTCTGAGTGAAAAAAGTTGCCTAGCTTTTTTCAAGTAAATCCTACTCCAATTTTTTTTCAGTGTTCCTACCATGATAGAAAGTCTCAATAGGTTGATGGTGTGAAAAAAAACAAAAAACTCTAATGTCTAACTCTAATGTCCAATTGCCTACACAAAAATAAACCAAAAGATGAATAAATGTGTGAAAATATACCCATCACTCCTTTAGCTTAAAGTTAACGTGGGCAAAAAAGCCCATTTTGGTGAACTAAGCCAGTGTTTGAGCAGACATCAATGCACCATCCATGGGAACTTTTGGCTGTTGGTGCTTGTCTCAGCCAAGCATAACATTTCCACAGCTGCTGTGGCAGCTCAGAATCCAGCTATCATTCTTTCCCCTGTTGAGTTTAGGGAGGCCGTGTTCAGCCACTGGCACACTACAGAATCACAGGATGGAAGAGGCCAACTGCTTAACCCACTTTAGTCCAAGTGTTACATCACTTATTGATGAATCCACCCATGTTATTTAGGCAAAGCTTTCTGTAATGCTGCCAATTGAGCTGGAGAGGAAAAATCCACTGGAGTCTGGACTCTTCCCCCCATTAACCCGTTTAATGTGCTGGTTCATTTCAGTCATCTTTTCTGCAACATAAAGTTCTAGCTGTAGATTCAAATACCTCACATCCTTTTTATTTGTTTGTGAAAGAGAGAGATTTCATTCACGTCGTCCAAGTCAAAGCTGTAAATTAAAGCTGCGACAGTTGATTGCATGAAGTGTTCAACATTCCACACTTCGTTTATTTGGTTAATTAAGTGCATCATGGTGTTTTAAGTGCACTTGTTCTTTTTGGAATCTTACTGTGAACACATTACTTGCACTATTTATACTACAAATCGGCATAGTATAGTGCATAAGTACACGATTTGGGGCGCCTAGTGTCTTCTTATGCCAAATATGGCAACAAACAAATGTAATTAACACAGATTTCTCAGATTTGCCTTAAAAAAGCTGATGGAAAACAAAAATAAAATAAAGTGTCTTTATAAAATTGTCAAATGACACTTCACAAGCTCATTCCACTCATAATTTTCAAGTAAAAGGTGAGAACATTCCGAGTATATATATTGTTGTTAGGCCGATTGTTTTGTACATTTGATTATTATTGATAATATTTTAAGTTCACATATTTATTTGATGAGTTGGGATATTTTGCCATTACGACTGACTAACTTACATTACCTTATCCCTTACACAATGACCACTAAATTGATGTCCTTGGTAACTGATTTCCTACACATACTCTTTCAAGTATCATTATTTACATTTTTCAGCACAACTGTAGACTATAATAGATTACACCTTAAAATCAGCTTATAACATGCAAAGAAAGTCTGTAGGTTCCATCTGGGCCTCAATAAGACTAATGTAAACGCTCTAATACGAAGTGTTAACACCTCTTAGTATGTACTATAATAATAATATTGTATTGTATTGTAAAGGTGTAATATTATGGCAATAAACACTCACCCATCACCTATTTCTCTACAGCCCACACCATGCCAGCACTGTATACCATTCTAAATCCATCTACAGAAAAGAAATGACGATAACAACGTTTGAAATGGCTTGAGTTTTCCCTCTGGCGAGTTCAAAATGTCACCATAGTCACGCAAACAGTAGAAAGTGTGTGTTTACACCCAGTTAACGGCTGTTGATGCCTGTATGTTCTTGCATTTGTTTGGAGGGTGCTAGCTCAATGTTATCATAGCTAATGCTGACACCTGCTCTAAGAACAACACAAGCAGGAAAAGTGTGTGTGTGTGTTTGTGTTTTGTGTAGTGGCAGTGTTATGTGAGATGCAGATAGATTAAGCCTCATTCTTTGATAAAGTTCAGTTTTATCTCTGTCTGCCCCATGGATTTCAATAACATCACAGAGACGACTCTTTGTGCCCCACTTCCTCAATTTAGATCCTATCACCTTCACTGTAGAGGAACATAAACTAGCCTCCCCACTGCGCCATATCTTTATCTCCCCTTTATATGCTTCTTCATTATATGTCCTCCAAATTTTCTGCAGATTTTTACTGAGAATCCTTTCTATTAGCATCTTAAGAAAGACAATGAAAGCGTTTTGCCACTGTCAAACAGTAGAAGTCCTCAGGTATTTCCTCAACAGCTGTGAGGTGTTTTTAGAATTGAAGATAATTTAGCTAAGCATTCAGTTTTGAGATAATCTGATATAACAGAAGCTGATGATGAAGAAATTGTAATGGTCCAATCCCACAGAGAAAATTGATGTGAAAAAAGTATAATTATAGCAGTTAAGGATGTTTTGCACTTGGGATTTTAATTATCTGTGGGGACACACATCCTTGCTCAACCTTGCAACATTTTTACCGTCTTTAAATCAGTACTTGCAGATTTTCCCTTAAAATCAGTGCAGAAAAAGTCAGAAGATTCCGTGTGCGCCTGACGTTTCATCCAGTGAGCTGCAGCTCTTGGTTTTCACCACCCTCAGTACAGCAGTGAGCACTTATGTAATGGTGACACATTACACATGTGCTCACACAAATGTTTTCTCGCATTAAAAAAAAAGCCCATGTAGATCCACTATGCCACATCCTGCACAAACACACAGATCCAGGATGCTGTGGTGCACACCATTGACAGCAACAGAACACTGTGTGCATACAGCTTTGGCACCCAAACAATGCAGGATTCAGCTGCTTAACACTGCACTCATTCCTCTTCTACAACCCTGCAAAGAACTGAAACAAAGTGTAAACGGAGCCTTAGTGTCTGAAATTCTCTCACTGCTGATCTGAGGCTCCACTTGTTCCTCTTTGGTTCTCTGCAATGGCATAATCAAGTAGTTCACCATACCATGAAAAGGGCCAGATACTCTTAACTATACGCACAAAGCTCCCCTGTAAGCAAAGACACTTTTGTGGTGCTACTCAGTAGGTCAGTTGGGGCTTGGGTGAGGGTTACAGACTGGTTCTTTGAATTGAAAGGGTGCTTAATTTAGCCACACAATGGCTTTGCTTCACAATGAGCGACTCTGAACTAGTCTACTTTGACTAAAACTGCTCACTGTCAAGTTGCTCTGCAGTGCCCGACTGAAGCAAACCCTACTGGGAAAACATCCATTTAAATAAATGTATAATCCTATTTTGTGGCCATGTACAATCACAGGAATGGCAAGAATGTGAGCTATTGGAAAGAGTTTTCCAGAGGAGCTGAAGTAATTAAAGTCCGGCTCAGACTCTAGTGTTATTCTGCACTCATTATGTTTGGATTTTCTTTGAAGTCGCTTGATAGAGTAATTATGATCCTGCTCGGATATTGTACGGTATGCTGCCCAGTACCCCTTGGTGCTTGCACTTTTCTCACGTATAGATTAATTTAGCTTTATTCTCCATGATTAAATCTTTGACTTATAGTGTCTCTTATGTACCTCAATCTGCAAAGCATTACTGAGATTTTCCATCTGGAAAATCTGTAATAAATTATAAATTAGAGCAAGCATGATTCTGTTCATTCCTGGTACTTGTTTGACAAAAGTCATGATGGCGTTTTTTTGTTCTGGTTCATTATTGGAGCATTTGTGAAATTGGCAATTGACCAGAAAATATGGCAGGCATTATAAAATGTGGCAATGCTTTTCATCCTCAGAAACCCTAAGGGATTTCTGTAAGCTCTCTCCAAAAAAATGACTAAAGATCCTGTCTTTATCAATCAGATCTGATTACAATATATTCACATAATTGCATACCATTTATTATGCTGGCCACTTCGTTTACATTTTTGTTTTTTGTTTTCTGCTCTTTCATTTAAGGGTTGAGTGATGTTTCTGAGAAAATGCATCTGGCTTAAAAAGTGATAAACAAATGTGTCCAAAAAAAGTGTGTTTTTAATTGTTATCCACATAATCATCCATCCATGTATCATGAGCAACTTACAAGAAGTAAATGATACATTATATTTTACATGAACATGATAACATCCTAGCATGTAATAAACACATGGACTAAACACTAGACCAAATATTGTATTATTAACCATAGCCACTCGGTCCGATGAATATTCACCAGAATATGATCAAGATATGGAAATTGTTTTGTCCTTTAAAATTTTATTTGCCATCCTATCAATACTAGTTTTTAGTATTCTGTTCTGTTTTATTAAAATACATTTTTTGACTTTGACTGATTACAGTTTTTCCCCCATCGCATCTGCAAAATCTGTCCATATTTATGCATCAAACTCTGAACCTGAGAGACTTTGAAAAGTTAAAATGAAGCCAGGAATTAAGGTAAACAGCTCATTATCTCTTTCTCTCTATCCATCTTTGTCTTCAATATTGTAATGATTGAGAAATTGGCTGAAATGAGATGCCCTCTGCTGTCGGTTTCTATTTGAAACGGGTCCACAATTTACATTTACACTGTTTTTTTTTTTTTTTTTTACTTTCTAAGACTAAAGATGAATTGCAGAAGAGTTTTTCAAAGTTTCTGGGATGGAAAATTAGACAAAAACATTTTTTCAACTGACTATTAATGCCTCACACAATATGTTAGGAGTAAGGTTTGTCCTTTATGTCAGTGTTACGTCTGCCATGTTATTGTCTGTAACATACATATTGAAAGGCTTGAAACTGATTTAAATAATCTTTAATATGGAGACTACAGTGGACAGTTATCTCAAAGTACTTTGCTGCTGTATAATGTGTGACACTTCTGGAGTGTCTGAATAATAATAATTCACAGTGACGGTCATTCTCTTTCAACAGCCCAGATCCAATGTGATTTTCCCAAGCGTAAGAGGACAAAAAACAGCTTCATTCACTTTCTGGTAAAAAAAAAAGTGCTTATTTAAACATAGCTTATTTAAAATATTCTGAAATTTTTAATGTGTGAAATAACTGACTTTGTTACTCATTTTTAGCAAGCAAGTCTTAAATAATAAAAGGACAACACAACAATTAACAGAGCTTCAAACAAGCCGAGGGGGAAATAGACTGTTATTGGCCTAGTTTTGTCTTTGTCTACTCTACACAGTTATGGGGAAGCTTATGGACAAAGAGATGAGCTTTGTGTGAGAGGTCGTACAGTACAAGAGTGTACAGTACATGTGAGAATGTTTATGCTGCAGTGCGCGCCGCTGATTTAACAGGTTTTGAATTATGCAAATATATCCCTTCAGGCTTGCTATGTTGCTCTGAAACTGAATGTCTAATTGAGCCCCATGACATTTTAGTTTAATGAACTCATATGAACTAAGAGCCTTTATTTTTGTTTTATGGCAACCCATGGCTCAAAACCAGGACTGCAGTTGCATTTTATTAAACTGCAAATGGTAAATAACTTTTTCATGTTTGAGTCAGTTATAAGAGTCAATCATGATATATTGTGCATTAAATGTATATGCTTTTAAATAAATGCATATGAGTATCCAGAGGCATGAAAACATGCATTGAAATGCATGAGGGGCCGTCAGAGATAAACGTTCATTGGACTCATCTACTCTCACGCTCCCTTCACAGTGCATCATTACACCACTTAACAATATGATCAGATGGAATTATGGGGACAACAAAGAAAACGTCTATAGTGACTGTGAAAAATTAGAGTCTTGACAACTCACATAATTAAGTGTTGGCTAATAGTCAAAATGAATATGAACTTGATTTATGTAGACATATTTTCTAGAACCTTTGAATACTTTTGTGGAATTCTGTGTATGCTGATGTGCAATTTATGATCTATATAATAGGCATATAGTAAAAAAAAAGTTGATCTGCAGTAACAGTGTTGTTGCTGAAATAATCTTTTAAGATCATATACTTATTCACATGCCATTTGATGCCTCTTTCAATTTTGGTTTTGTTTATGATTACTGCCATCAGTCATGGTTTCTTTAGCAATGTTACTGGCTTTGAAGTCAGGTTATAAACAATGAATGATGGGACACTTTTGTTGTCCTGCTGAGAACCCCGGTGAGCCCCCTACAGCCTTTATATTTACAACATTTACATTTATATATAAAATCTATTAACGGAATAGTTGTGACGTGCGTGCTGATCAAAGTCTTTCTTTGATGATGTTCTGTCAGATATAACATTTTGTTGAAAGATCAATGTTTTGCCCTGAGCAGAGTCACTAGACAAGAAACTTGTGCCCTGATGATATAACAAATACCACTCCTTTGCTCTTTGTGTCTCACCCTCTGTGCTTATTTAGTCCTTTACCTCAAACAATAATGAATCATATTTCAAAGACCCTTCCTGGCCAGGGGACTTAGACTGTTTCAGAAATGACTATGGAATATGATTGCCACACTTTGTAGTAAATATTTTACAGGGTGTATGTTTTTGAAAATCAAGACACATGGGCAAAATTCTTGATTACAAAAAAAAGATATTAAACAGTTCACGAGTTCATTTGCCCGTATAATCTTTAAGCTATAAGGTTAAGCGTATTTGGCTTGCTGTCCGCAGTGGAGGGGCTCGAGGGAGCAGCTTCAACTCAAGCTTAGATATACCCCCAAGTGGGACTACTAATGCTTGGATGATGAGTATGGTAGCAAGATGCCTGAATTATATGAGGTGGAGGGCAGCCAAAACAGCTGATGCCAGAGCAAGGTGAGAGCCTGCTTATATGCTCCAGCAGTTAATTGAAAGATTAGATGGGTTTACTCCTCCCGAAATTACGTTGTGGACTTCACTTATTATTGCGATGCATGCTGTCACATACTATGGGGTATGTTGTCACAGTGGAACCTCACTGTAAAAAAAAAAAACTGTATTGTTGGTTTAACTTAAAAAAGTAACTTGGTTGCCTTCAAATTTTAAGTTTATTTGACAAAAGAAAAACATGTTGTGATAAATCATGAAAATATTTTTTTACAGTGTAGCCTACAGTAGCCTTTATTTTTCAGCAGATTTACACAGTAAAACAATTGCTGCACATGTAAAAGATAACGAAAATATCAAACAATTGTTTTGGTTAACAAATATTGTAACTAATGGTTGGACATATTGGACTTACAGCTTTGACCTTGCCAAAAATATTATAGTTATTTAACAATACAACATGCAACAATTCTGACAAAGTGGGGCGTGGGGGTTCCCTCTACATTTTCAGTTGATCATGATGACACATTTTTTATATAGCCTACGAAATGATTGTAGTCGACTCGACACATTTTAGCGTCAGTATTAAATGTATCAATTCAGCACTCAGCAGTGCCTGTTTACGGTTGGTTTGACATTCACCATAAATTACAAGACAGCTCAAGTTGCTTCGTGAACTTGAACGTGTCGTCCGTCGCGAGCCCCCCGCACGTGGCCACTCTCCCATAGCCTTACAGCTTGTCGCTCCAGATCAGCGGTCGGGACCGAATGTGAGGCACTCTCGCGCTTCTGCCAGCGGCGGGCCAGTGCGGACTCGGAGCGAGGGGGGCAGGGACAGGGAAAGGGAGCAGCGGGATTCAAGGCAGTTTGCAGCAGTCACTTCCAGCAGGATGGACGCTGAGATATGCAGTGGCTCCGTGTATTAATTCAGCTACGGGAGTTTGTCCTACTTTAGAGAAGAGAAACGGCGGCTCAGATCTGCGTGAACTTCACCAGCCTTTGGAGGCATTGAAAATAGCAGGACGCTGTTTCTTCAGAAGCTTCTTTATGGACGGTATTGCTCAAGCACTCTTCACGTAGTCAACGGTGAGTGACTTAAATCTGCTTTAAAAAGTTTGAGCTCACAGCGTTACATATGCTTTGTCTATTTTGTAAGTTTTGTTTTAACATGCATTGCTTATAACTAACCATAGGCTACTATATTTGTATCTCACTGTAGGCTAGTACTTTTAGTTACTACTGACGACCGTGTTTTTTTTTTTTTACTTAACAATTCACTTGATATTAGTACTTAGCCTATTCATTAGTAGGCTAGGCTAACGTTTCTGTAAAAAATGGCATTGAAATTCTATGGGAAACTGTTGTTTAGATATCACCTATTAATTTAAACTACTATTTTTGTTGCTTGTTCTTATTGCAGATTTAAAAACATAGCCTATACCTATTTATGAGATACCCAGTTTTTAATATTTTTTTAATAGTAACAACTGATGCTATAGCATCTCACTAAAAATTAAGTAAGATTAAAAGTTAAACTTCATTATTGACCTTTTCAGTTTTCTGCAAAGTGCAGCATTTGTAGATTTGCCCTCTTACTGATTTCTAGAATAGAATATAAAGTTCATCACAGTTCATCTTCATTTGTGCTTATGCATGTTGTTTTTGCTGTTTGTTTGGCTGTGAGAGTGAAGTGACTGAATGCTTTATAAAGGTCATAATTATGTTAAATTCAGACAGACACCAGTTTATCCCTGCAAAAGTAATTATGGCATCCCAGTGTGTTTTTTAATTACAGCATATGGAGCGTCCCTCCTGGAGACACATTGTCTGAATAGTCTGAATAGCTCTGAGTTTTGTGTTTAACACAATCCCTGTAGTTAGGTTCAGATCTCACCTTTGACTATAGTGTACTGTATGATAATTCTACCTTGTTAATTACCCTTAATGTTATATGAGAATGAATTCAGTGTGTGTTTTTCACATAACATTTTGCTTTCAAAGGTTTTGCCGGTGTTAAGGATCTTTGTAATATTTTCCAATTATTCTCAATTTGATTTTTTTGATTTTCAGTGATATTCTAGAAAGTGTTGTGACATTCACCCACTTACTATTACTTCAGTATGTTAGTTAGTAGCAGCTTCTCACAGCCAGCTGTTGTTGTTTAAAACAGCCTTTGTTTTATGTGCTGTGCTGTATGACAAGAGTTATGGTACATGTTGTGTTAATTGTAAAGCAATGTTTTTATTCTTAGTCAAATTGTAAATCAGCAAAACATTCTTTTTTGCAAATCATTGGAACAACTTAAAACTGAAGACAAAGACATAAAATACCCAATAAATTTAATGTAACGATCCAAAACACTGAAGTGCCTAAACACACTACAAGAACATCAGTCATATTTTTCCTCCAGTTCTTTAAAAGTATCAGTCTTATCTCTGACCAACTTACCTGTCATGCTCAACACACTCAGCAAACGAGTTCTGTTTCTTCTCAACATATAATACAGACATTCTCTGAGATTGTATTAACTGAAAACACAAAGTCCCTTAATGTAAGACTCTAGGAACCTACCTGTGCCACCAACACCCATCAAATATTAGACTAGATATGATTCTGCTGTAATAAAGACATTCTTCACACTGTCAACAAAGGCTCTCTCTGGACTTTCAGTCTTATTGTGAAACATATTTAGCCAGTTTATCTTTATTTTTGAGGGCTTTAACATAAAGTTTATGTGAAACAGGATATGCTGCATTCATGCACTGCTTATCTTTGTGATTTGGAGGGTCTTAACTGCTCCACTGGCAATGCCTACATACTGAAGCTCTGAATCCTGGCGCTTCACATGATCCGTACCGTACCCAGCTGCTTTCTGGCATCCCACTGGAAATATTTAGGATAGAAGTGGGTGGGTGAATAAGTTATATTTCATAACCATTTCACCCACCCAGTTCCATCCTAAATAGTTCACATAATTTGACAAACTATCCTGGCAGCTGTATTTAATTTTAGGCCTTCAAGTTAGCTACAGGAGTCAATTTAAAAGTTATTTTTGAATAATACAAACCCTTTCCACAGAGAAAGATGAAATGTAAAGTATAAATTGTCAGTATTTGAAATTTCCAAAATCTCTCTGCCAAAATAGTTTTCTTCCCAAGAGAAAACATTTTTGCATGCTGTACATTTCTGTAGTTGTATTGCACGAAGTTTTATAATTTCACAAGTGCAGGCAGTTTAATATCAACAGACTGCTTTTATGAGTAAAGCGGAGTGGAATCACTCACAGGAGCTGTCAGAGTGTTTATAGTGTGAAGAGAGGCAAGTCAATGTGCTGGAAGGCTTACAGCATGAATGCCCAGCTGTTGCTGACAGTGTGTGGGAATCACTGATCACTAGATCAAATGATATTACATGTAGATCATATAACTTTGAACCAACTGCGTTTGACAGCCTCACTGAATCAGTTTTCATTTTAACTCCCAGTATGGTGTTTAATTTGACAAATATAGAGATATAAAATGAACAAAGCACCTGTTTTAATGAATTTGGCATCATACTGTATCAATGGAGATAGAGTTTGTAATTTCATAGGACGTTGGATGGCTTTTGGCAGGCGTCGCTCTATAACCTTGCCTGCCGTGTTTGTCTTGATTGGAAGTGCACATCGATTCTCCAACATGCTAGCAGCACCAAATTTATGAGGTTATCTCTGATATGTTCAATGTGGGAAAAATTCAGTGCTGGCTCAGAGAATACCATAAATCTTTGATTTAGTTGCTCTTACATAGCCATTTATTAAATTCACCAAGACTTTGCTGTCTATGTTTTAAATGAAGAATTGTATTTTTACGTGATTGGAGTCTTGAGAGTAGATCAAGTGTTCTCAAGGCTGCCCGCTTGCAGGCTCATTTGCTGAGATATGCATAAGTGTATGTGTCTATTTATGGGTCTCTGTGTGTGTGTGTATGGATTATGGAAGCAGTTGATCTGTATCATGCTGGGGGTGGAGCCAACCATTAATATTCCTGAGAGTAAATCAATGTGTGCAGCTCTGTTTTCTTGGTGTTGTCTTTCTATTTCTACTAATATGTCACATGGATACAGTTTCTTTACAAATAGCAACAGTGTTATCTGCATTGCTCTGGTTAATAGGCCTCTCTGTGGCTGTTGATTAGATTCCTCATTGTCAATCTATCACAGAGCACTGACATATTTTAATTTAGGCAGAAACACTGTTAATATACAGATTCGTTTACATAGAATAAATTAATCAAACGCAGTGATTGAATGGGTTGTGATAATGAGAGCTGTGAGGAGCCATTATTCTGCTGAATCCACAGTCAAGATGTCAGTGTAGTGCTGGCCGCTGTGATGTTGAGGACAAGCAAAGTACCCAAGCTTCACTACTACTGACCTCAGAGAGTGAAGTTAGCACAATGATAGTGACAGTCTGTTAGCTCTTCCCACAAAGATGCCCCTTCATTACCCGTGGAGGTCTGTGGAGCAGCAAGACGTGATTCCCAGTGATGTGTCCAGTATGATGTAGCGTACTTTGGCCATTTGTATGATGAGAGAATTAGAGATGCACTGCAATTTTATGTACAGTTGAAATATCTTAAAGAGGTTGACACCTGAAGCCTCGCACATTCAAGTTACAAATGGCCACACCCATAAGGTGAATACCAGGACAAATGAAATAAAAAATCCCATGTTATAAAGAATAATATTTTTGCCACCGATATATGGTGCACCAAGGGCTCACTGAACTAGTGCAGCATCTTGTGCTTAGCCTGCTTTCCATTAGTCAGGAATCTGCCCCGTCAAAGGGCTCTGCAAATCTGTACACCCCCACACTGAGAGAGAAATATTATGAAAACACTGTCCTTTTTGTACATCCCCTGATTTATGATCTTTGGCCTGAGAGATGTAAAGCATGCAGCACTTTCTCTCCATCTAAGTCTCCAAGCTGATGCGACGCAGGGGTCCTCAGCTCACGACTGTTTTCACTGCACAGTGCGTCCCATAGTGATGTGAGTTATTATAGGAGACAAGCCGCTCTGACTCTCACCTCTTTCTGCTGTGCTGCTGGCTTGTCCAGTGCAACTCCCACTGACTACAAGCAAGCAAACTGTGTGACATGCCAGAGTTTCCTGCTTTACAACTGTTAACCTTGCCTGCATTTTAACCTCTGATCTGTAATTAGGTGTGTAAACATTAGTTCAAGAGCGGAATAGGGTAGAGGAATGCCAAGTTTGCAATTTGATTTAGCAAGGAAGAAAGGCTGAGATTTGTGTTTGGAGGCAAAGAAGCTGTTTAACCAGTATGTCCTCACCATTTATACAGACTGACCCTCTAATCCTCTCTTGTGTGTGTGTGTGTGTTTGTGTGTGTGGTCAACACCTACCTCTCAAAAGACCAATCCAACAGGGAGGGGAGGAGGCTAAATTAACGTAATGGTACACATTTTAATTCGCATTCAACAATAATAACATTTGTTGCCATTTTTTTCAGTATATCCCTATGATGAACATGTTTTTAATTCCTACACTGAAATTTATTGTCATATTTTTGAGTAAAATTAAGTAAAATTTACCAATCCTGAGATCTTAAATTGTAATGTAGATGATTTTTAACCTGCTTTGTATTGAATGTTGGTAGTATTTGAAAACTTAACAATGTTTACTCATTCTCCGTGTTACCTGGACCGAGAAATTTGTGTTTACTTGTCAGCAAAAGTCCACCGGATAATGCAAAACACCTTTTGACAGCTTCAGGGCTTGCGTGAAAACTATAGATTATACTTCAAAATGTTTATATCCCTGACCACAGAGAGTCAAATCGACAGACTGTCACAGACTTTCAACAGAACAGTTATTCTAAGAGTATGTTTATCAATGAAAATTGTATCGTACTTTGTCTAGTACGATGAAGATGAAGAAATCATATATTGATGTCCTCTTTGAAGGTTCTTACCAGCTATAAGATAATCCTGAAATCAATCTTTAGTGGAATTTGTCACTTGTGTTATTGATCCATGCATCCGAACCTCAGGTTAATACATTGCAGATAGTTTGGAATAATGTGTCTCTGTCTTTGACTCAGCATGCTACATAAACCAGAGGGCTTATGCTCAGTCCAGTCATGCTGAACCATGACGGCAGTCTCAGACATCTCCGAAGAGCCGTGTAGGCTTAGATTGCCCCGTTTTGTGAGGGGATTATGTCCACACAGCATAGCAATGCAACTTCAACAGCCCTCATTTTGTGTCCTTAACCACCCCCATCTCACATGGTGGACAGACAGACTTATTAGCGTCTGCGATATAGAGACACTTAATCTGCAAAAGCCCTGAGTGACTGTAGCAATGTTGTTGACCTCTCTCAATGGCCGTTTTCCCCTCTGCTGATCCCATGTTGAGAGGCATCTGTGAATTACGTGAAGGTAATGAAATGAGGTCAGAGTGTCAGGAGATGGTCCAGCAGACACAATACTGTCTCAGTGCTGTCCATTATGACCACTTCATTCAGACAGGACATGTTGAGCCAGAAGCATCCATAACAGGCAAGTATTCAGCTTGGAATGTGTTGACCGATGGAGCAAGCATTTGGAAGGATGGCAATGTTTAAGAGTAGCGAGCAGATCTGAATGTTGAGGTCCCATTAAATTAAGCACACATTTTTCTGACATTCCATTGGGTTGCAGTGATGCATTGTGTAAAAAGACTTATCTGGGAAGTCCTATATTGGCACACAATTAAAGTTTGAAATCTTGATTTGCTCGTTCTTCAGTTTGTTTTTTGAAGTGAATTTATATGAGATTCTAAGCGACAAATAATTTTTGGAATCTGTACATTTACATTTGCCTTTATCATTCTCTGTAATTGCCATCACTTTATAAATCCATATATGCATGCTATATATCCACCGTTACTCTACTAATAACTAAACTAATTTGCAGTGATTTATTAGCCAGCCTGATTAATATGCCAATATTTGCCCATTTATAATGGTCATGCCCACTTTATTTTAACAGAAGCATTAGCCCTTTTTCAGGGTATAATTAACCATTTTTATTTTGAACATTTTACTAAATATTGTGTTAAAGAGTTTTTAATAATTAAAATAAAATTAAAATATGTTCTTGAACTATTTGTCTATGTATCATTTACCATTATTAAATGTATACTGCAAGCAATTAACCATGCCACAAGCTTAAACCAATACACACACACACACACACACACACACACACACACACAAATCCTCTTCTCTTCTCCTTTGCTTCAACTTATTTCCTAATCTAGCTTTCTAATAAACTTAGCAATGTATACTACAGATATTATTGACTCTTTGATGAATTGCTTATGTTTCTATATTGTAAGTCACTTTAGATAAGGGTCGGCTAAATGCAAAAATGAAATTTTGGTCAGAATTTACTCACCTTCATATCAACATTAATGTCTCAGTATTTTTTTATATTGAAAGTCAGTGAGGTCCAATGAGGTTTCTCCAAAAAGTGTAAGCACTGTGATTGCTCTCTAGATATCGGTATTGGACAATTCACTTTCACACAGTAACTTTTAGTTCAGAGTGACATTCTTGCCAGCACACAATATTAGTCAGTCTGTAAAAGAGCATAGGCCGTATGCATACCCATACCCAGTAATGTTTAAGTTCTTACCTTTGCAATAGAATACTGCAATAATGAGTCCCAAAACCCAGAAACGAGTTAGAATTTTGGAATTGTTGTGTAAATTGTAAAGAACATCTTGATGAACAAAACATGCAAGAATCATAAACTTGGTCACAGAGCTTATTTTCTGCAATTATCCAAAAGCCAATGTAAAACTCCTGTTGGGTTTTTGTCGAAGGAACCAGGGTGATGATAATTTCCGGATTAGCCTACAAAATGATGTCATCCCTGTGGCACTCTATACACAACTCTCCATACTTCTCTGAAGCTTTAGTCCTAAAAAGCAGCAAATTCATGACCTTGTGGTTCATAGGATCCATTTCCCAAAGGTAAAGTTCCTCATAACCCATAAAATCAAATGAACTTTTACAGCATCGCCATATAAAGAATTGATCTGTGTGTGTGCACATGTGGGAAATTTTGCACTTAGTGTAATTGTGGGAAGTTGAGTTACTGTGAGCTCCATGTGGATGGAGTTTAGTGAATGACTCTGCCAGATCGCCTGTGGTGCTGTTCCCTCTTTAGCCCCCTCCATCAGCTGATTTCTCTCTCTCTCTCTCTCTCTCTCTCTCTCTCTCTCTCTCTCTCTCTCTCTCTCTCTCTCTCTCTCTCTCTCTCTCTCTCTCTCTCTCTCTCTCTCTCTCTCTCTCTCTCTCTCTCTCTCTCTCTCTCTCTCTCTCTCTCTCTCTCTCTCTCTCTCTCTCTCTCTCTCTCTCTCTCTCTTGTTTTCCCATTCCAAAATGAAAAGAAAGTAGGGGTGTTCCATAAATTGTCTCTATGAAAGTTGCCGCTATTCACATTTTACCATAAGTGCAGACAGTTGGAAAAAGAAGATAAATAGTTGTTTTTCCTCTCTCTGTGGTGTGGCGTCCACCCTCTGGCTGTGTCTTCATACCCCTTCATTGGAGCCAGGAGATGAGGAATGGTCTGTTTGGCTGCTGATGTTTTCGCAGCTCCGCCTGTAAGCTCTGGGGTTCAGTTCAAGCCCCACAGTAATTTTATTACCCCTCTCCTCTACAACGCAAACACTAAACCTCTCCTCCCACTCCATAACTCTGATTTATGTCACTACAACCACCTTGTCCAAAAAACTTCCCTGACATTTCCAGGAGACTTTCTGAATCACAGCATTCATGGCTGAGACGAGCTGTCATATAAAGCTGTGATGGGGGCAGACAGATTTCCACTCAATACTCTTGATTTAAATGCATGGTAAGGTTGATTATATATATTTTTTTCCCTCATGCTGTTTGGGTGCTCTGTCTTCTTAACTTAATTTTAGGGACAGGTCTGATGCTGCTGCTCTGTTAATGGAGGAATCAGTAATGTGTGTGTGTGTGTGTTTGTTTTAGAGCCGAACAGTCTCACGTTTAGTACTCTAATCCACATGGAAACATATATAGTAGTAGTAATATATAATTCATCGACCAATAATGATAAATAGTGGGGTTTCATATTTTAAAAAAGTTTTTAAAAAGTCTCTTATGCGCACCGAAGCTACATTCATTTGATTAAAATACAGTAAAAAAACATAATATTGTGAAATATTATTACAACTTTAAATAACTTTTTTAATGTCATATCACATTAAATTATTCTATGTAATTTATCATACATTTTAAAATGTAATTTATTCCTGTGATGGCAAGATGGAATTTTCAGCATCATCACTCCAGTCTTCAGTGTCACATGATCCTTCAGAAATAGTTCTAATATGCTGATTTGCTGCTCAAGAAACATTTATTATTATTATTATCAATGTTGGAAAATGTTGTGCTGCTTAATCTTTTGTGGAAAGTAACTGTAATACACTGAACGTTCAAAACAAAAGCATCAATTTATTGCATCCTTGATACTTTACTTTCTTTTTTTCTCTCTTTCTACTGACCCCAAATTGTTTAACAGTAGTGTAAGTTCATACCACTCACGGGAAGATTTGTGGCCTGGGTGCTATGGAGCTATTCTTGTGCCAATAAAAATGAACGTAGCTTTTCAAGAAACTAATGAAAATATAAATTGAAACTAAATAAATTATCTCTAAAACTGAAAAAGAATAAATCGCAGGCAAATTTTTTGACTTCGTTTTTAATACACTGCATGTTTTGCTAACTGTTTCTCATATTTCAATCGTCATCTGAACTTACAAATGCGCTTCCAGAGTTTTCATTTACGCTTCTGAAGTTTTCGTTTACGCTCCCAGAGTTTTCGTTCGCCGTTCTGACACATTTCTCTCGTGGGGGCGGGGCTAGTAGCAGTGTGTTCTCATTGGTTACTGAGCTTTTGATTGATCGCTTCGTGACCTGGAAGTGAAGACGTCAGTGTTTATGTGTGGATGTGAGCGTCTGTAATCGCAGCTTTCTATTTCATTTTAGTGATATTAAGTTATGTTTGTTTTTTAATTTTATCTGTATTTACCTGCTGCTACTACTTAGTTGGCAGAAGCTTTTTAGGAGCACAAGAGATCTATTCAGTCTATTCAGGTGTAATTGCACATTAAAGTACTGTATATAATACTTAAAATATTGTAGTGTCCAATGTTTTCGGAGAATATTTGTTTATTCCTGATTATTTTGCATGTTAGGCTCTGATTAGGTTCAGCTGTTACAATTTAAAGAGAATACTAGCAAACGTGTGTGATATATTCAGCCGTCAAGAAAGTCAAACTTTAACCAAGTAATCAAGGTTGGCAGCCATGGCCATCACACTACTCATCGTTAGCATGATATAGCCTACGTTTACACCATCAAAATTAATGATCACTTAAATAAGAGGAATTTAAACAAAATGAAAATTACAGTCGTGGCCTGCTGTCAGATACAGACCTCAAAGGGCATTTCATTACATGTCACACAAAGAATGTTCTTGTTGCCATTTTTTTTTAATTGATAATTGTATTTAGTTATTTCATTTAATTAACACTATCTGCTAACATTTAAAATTGTAAATATATTTTAACAATCATCAACCGTTTCAATCGTGACTTATACAACCAGTTAAATTAATGTAATTGAAAATATGAATTCAAATAAATTTACATTCTTTATTGTCACTAAAGCATATATACACAAGTATCAGAGTGAAGGTCTTGGATGCAATTATGTTGTGACAGGAAAGACCAGAATCCACAAAACATTAACTGCATAATAACATGTAATGCACAGTATTCTCATGATATACATTACTATACAAAATGCACAATTACAAATACATTTAAGATTGTATTTAAATCTTTAAATCTATGCATTACAACCCCCCCAATATTTATACCATGATCACATGAAAAATATGCAGACCCAAACTTCAACCCCGCCAATGTTCAAACCAAATCTACACCCTTGCAAGCAGTGCAAGGATAGTCCACCCAAAACATGAGCATTCTCTCATCATTTACTCTCCTTCATGCCATCCCAGATGTATATGACTTTCTTCTTGACATAAACATAGACAAAGATATTTAAGGAAATAATCCATCTCTGTGAGTCCATAATACAAGTGGATTGTAACCCATGTACGTAAGATTTTTAATAGTTAAAACAGTTTACATTATTAGTATTTCTTTTATCTAGCCTATTGTTTTACTTCAGAAGGCATTGACTCATCCACTGAGGTCGCATGGATTACCGTCACGCTCACTGTGTGTGGTTTTTAAAGCGTCTTTAGGACTCGCAGAGATGGATTACTTTCCTTACAATCTTAATTCGTGTTTATCTGTAGAAAGAAAGTAAAATGCATCTGGGACAGCATGAGGGTGAGCAAAATAAGAGAGAATTGTATTTTTTGGTGAACTATCCCCTCAACATTTATATGCTATTGGTATGCTAATCCAAGATCAGCATAGATTAATAAGAATAAAGTGAAACCTCTTGTGTACTTGTGAACTGTGTTTGTTTTAATCTAGAGGAAATTGAAATATTTGCTAGTTTATATTAAAATAAATCAGGTGTCTGAAGATCAAGATCCCAGTCATTCAAAGGTGATGTGTCTGAACAGAGTAAGATTATTGTCTGAAAGGGACAGTGGATCTCTGGTATTATCACTCCATCCTCTGTGTCAGCATCAGAATTTTGTTTATGGAAATGTTGCTCCACTCCCTGGAAAATGAGAGAGGAAATGTATTATAATCTAACAATACAAACTGCTTTGAACTCCCCATACAGTAACACGTTCCAGACTTAAAATATTTATTATATTTATATTTAAGGGATTTTACAGTACTAAATATTTACCTCGGAGTCAAGCAGCATTTATCATCTGTAATACTGTTGTGTAACCAGTAGATGGCTGTATTGCCCTATATATAAACATATGGATGTGTATTCCCTAGTTGCTGGATGTTTTCAGTCATAATTACTTGCATGTATTAAGTTTTTAATTTGGACATATATTTATTATTAAAGACTATTAAAGATTTAACATTTGTCAAAGAAATGTTCATTTGAAGTGCACTTTTTTCATTATTATTAGTCAAATATGGACACAGAAAAAGCAATTTGTTACTCATACTAGATACATATAATAGCTTTATCAGTCATCTTTATCACACAAAAGTAATCAGAATAAATATTGCAACCAGGGCGATACTTCAAAATAATTGAGTGTTTACATATTACGAACAGAGATGTGGTCTGTGGTCAAGTCGTGTCTCTCCTCTTTCAAAAACTTTGCATCGCAAATTAATCAGCAATTGAGAAATTCAGGTTTAAATAGCTTTATTGGCATGGTAAAAAAGGCTTTACATTGCCAAAGTTGAATCAGGCAGTGATTGACAGCGCTCTCGTCCTATGGCATCAGTCATTGACTGATACAGTACAGATAGGCTACTGTACAGTACTCTAGCTCAATGTTGTTTGGGGTGGCTGTGGGGAAATATGATCTAATCGAAGCAAATATGATCTAATCGAAGACTGTAACCGAATGTAGATAAACAAGTCATGTAATGATTGGGCTAACAGTTAAATCAAGACAACACAGCTCAGCTGTATAATGTCATGGGCTCTCACTGAGCTCTAAAATGCCTCTCCACCTGAAAAAAGCCAGTACTGTATTATAAATAGTATTAGTATAGTATTAAAAACAAAACAAAAATCAGACTTACCACGAGTAGGCTCCAGTATCCTCCTGATATAGCGACGATGACTAATAAAAAATAAAAATTCGTCTGTACTATTCCTTCTATAAGAGATCATCTCAACAATATAGTGTAGCAGCAAATAAATACAGATATAAACTTAACATCACTAAAATGAAATAGAAAGCTGCGATTACAGACGCTCACATCCACACATAAACACTGACGTCTTCACTTCCAGGTCACGAAGCGATCAATCAAAAGCTCAGTAACCAATGAGAACACACTGCTACTAGCCCCGCCCCCACGAGAGAAATGTGTCAGAACGGCGAACGAAAACTCTGGGAGCGTAAACGAAAACTTCAGAAGCGTAAATGAAAACTCTGGAAGCGCATTTGTAAGTTCAGATGACGATTGAAATATGAGAAACAGTTAGCAAAACATGCAGTGTATTAAAAACGAAGTAAAAAAATTTGCCTGCGATTTATTCTTTTTCAGTTTTAGAGATAATTTATTTAGTTTCAATTTATATTTTCATTAGTTTCTTGAAAAGCTACGTTCATTTTTATTGGCACAAGAATAGCTCCATAGGGTGCAACCTAAATCCTGCTTTATTTCACATCCATTAAAATTTTTGTGGGTCTCTTATCATGTGTCCTAATAGAGTAGGATGGATTTCCTTTGGTCCTTGTAGAAAGAAATAGGAGTCTACCTTAACATAAAGGCACATATGGATTGCATACATAAATATTTTGAGACATTTAATTTTCTCAACAGTCAGCTAACACTTTATTCTTGCACTACAACAATTGATCAATGTCATGATCACAGTGGGCAGATAAATGCAAGGCTTTTTTCTCATTTTGGTAGCGACACCTAATAAACAAAACCCCACAAAAGGTAAGGTGATATCCGTTCATCATATAAAGCAATCGTGTCTGTTCAGAAGGCTTGGACTACACCACTCGGTTCATGTGGATTTCTTTTTTAATGACTTTATGAACTTGTCACCGTGTCAAATTTTAGTGGTATGACCTTTCATTGGAGGGACAGAAATCTCAGGTTTCATTAAAAAACAAATCTTCATTTGTTTCAAAGACAAACAAAAGTCTTCTAGGCTTGGAACGACATGAGGGTCAGTAAATAATGAAGAATTTAATTTTTTGGGGTGAGTTATCACTTTAAATAGCTGCTTTTGATGATAATTGTATTTTGCATTCAACCATTATCAGCATTCATTGAAAAATTGTTATCAGAACCTAATTATAGTCAAAGCGATACATTGGTTAATGAGTATGACCTCCTCTTCATGTAGGTCCTATGCCTAAAGCGGGAGTCTGTCCTGAATGTGTGATCTTTAACCTGTCTGAGCCTCTCGGTGGGGAATTGTAAGCAAGTGAGTCAGGTTTAACTGAGCATTACATCTCTTGTCATTGAGGCAGCAGCATGGAGAGATGAACAAAACCAGGACAGCACAGCTGGGAGAGCAGCCAGTGAGAATGTGCTTGATGTTTACCAGCCACTACAGGACACTTTGTGAATTGCTGCCAGATTAGTGCAGAATACTGAAGCTGTGTGTCAGTATTGATTTGAGAGGACTTCGGTTTATTTGGTGACTCAGCATTTCCCTACTGAACCCAAGTACAAAAAGAATATAGATCCCAATATCACAGTACTGAGCTGCACAGCTCATTTTCTTGACATCTTTATGATCTATGTGGTAAATAAGAATGTATCAGTCAAAACATCACGTTGTATATTTGTCAGAGCTATGGAAGATTGTTTCCGCCAGAGAAAAAAAAAATTAAGAAGGTAATTGAGAGTTTATAACTTACAAATCTGGCTTTTTTTCTCGCAATTGCGAGTCTATATTTTACAATTCTGACTTTTGTTCTCACAATTGTGTTTATATCTTACAATTCTGACTTTTTTTCCCCACGCAATTGCAAGTTTTTATCATAATTCTGTGAAAAACAGGGTTATAATGTCAGAATTGCGAGACAAACTCGTAACTGCAAGTAGAAAAGTAAAAATTGCGAGATATAAACTTGCAGTTCTGAGGAAAAAAAAGTCAGATTTGTGAGATATAAACTAGAAGCTTTTAGATATAGAAGCTGTCCTGACTCTCTTAATGGTGAAGCTGCTTCTTCTGTTTTGGGGATTTGGTAATTCAGTTATGTAACTCCCTCCAGAGCCTCTCCTCATGCATGGCCGTCTGGAACAGAATCTCTAAATAATGATTTTGAGGTTTATTTATGCTTAATTTGCACAATCCTCTGTTTATTAATGCATCTGCCTTCTTTTTATGTTTGATGAGCTAAATGAGAGAGGAGAGAAGAGGGAGTGATGGGGTATTTATAGCGTGTCCTGCTGTGGGACTGGCCGGTCTGTCTCACTGAAGCATTGCGTCCTGTCAGACCCCATCAGATCTCCATATGGACTCGAGCTCACGCACACACAGAATACTACAACTACTCACTCCCAATAAGACATTCAGCATTTTTACAATACATTTTTTTTTGGATGTATAATGCAGATTTTTTTTGTTGTTGTTCTAAAGGATAATGTCGTGGAAGGTCAGGTAAAAACGAGAAGGGGATCGATTTTACAGCACTTTTATTTTAAACAAAAAAATATTAGAAGATTACACGACAACAATGCAATAAATTTTTGCGTTTTTTTGTGTACAGACGACAACGTTGTCAAAACGTTGAGCCACGAAAACGGCTAAAAACGCTGTATTATTCTGCCAGACCAGTAGTTGGCGATGTCACTTTGTAAAGAAACGCTACACGCCTATAAACTAAACACATAATACGCATGACGTCACCATTTTCACAATTCACGTTTTTGTAGTTTACACAGAGACAATAATGGTATCATATTTAAGGCGAGACACGGCAGGCAAAAACATTGTTGTTTTTTACTGGTCAATTTTGAGATTTTTGGATATCTGTCTTCAATAACATGTCTTCTATCAGACTGTGGTGAAAAAAAGTCTGAAATACACATTTAGGTCTTTATTTTATTACACTTTGTCTGTTTGCGTCTGTAGATTTTGCGTAAATTCAACAAAAGTTGTCGTTGTAAATCCTCCCGCCGATCCGCGATCTCTGTCTGCTCTCTGTCATCACAGGCACGGCTGGAAAGCTCTCTCTTCACTGTACAATGCTGTCAGATCCAAATATGGTCATTTCCTTTTTATCAGCAACCAATCGCGAAAGTAAAAGGGCTGAATGCGCAATCTCATTGGCTGATGATAAATCTTTAAAGCCCGTTTTCTCAAAATGACTTTTCTCTCATACTCCAAGTACGAAATCTCCACTTCAGTAGCACCGATATACACCAAACTTTCCAGTCTTGTTCCTAGTTATATTATAAAGACATTTACAGAGGGATTTGTAAATATATTATTCCTAGCCTGATTTATATAACATTTTATTCCAAAAAACATGGCGAAAATATATTTTTTTAAGGCTATTGACAGTATATTCTGATTTACAGGATAACAAAAGTAGATATCCATAAATCCCTCTGTAATTTTTTTCCCATCTAATATGTGAACACAATGAAAAAATAATTTTTAATCTGGCTTTATCCAATACTCAGATTTCGTTTTTTAAAATATATACAAATTAGCGCATATTTAATTAGATATAGCCTAATTTGCATATTTAAACATTAAATTACAGAAAACTTGTAATACATTTTTTTCTCATCTTAATGTAGGTAATCAACTGGGAAAGTTTCATGGTGATATCTGCTAGTTAAAAAATTTACCCTATTCACCTGTAGTGTCTCGCCTTAAAAACTTGCACTTTGAAGCCAGTTTTCAAAAGTTTATTTTCATGCCCCCAAAACGCTGTTGTTGTGTAAAAGAACGGCCAAAACACATTAAACATTTTCCATTTTTAGTTGGTGTCATGTCGTGTAAACACCCCCTCAGGGCTATATACAAGAGAAAACACTAGGTGAGAAATTAGGTAACTAATTAAACACAGGTGTGACGCATGAGTGAAATCAAAAACCATGGTAACTAATGAACACAGACAAAGGAAACTAAATCTAGAAACAGTGCAAAACATCTAACAGTATAACAACTCTAACAGTGAACTATGACAGAAGCTGGGTTTCCATCCAAACGTGAAGCAAATCTTTTCATAGTTCGCAAAAAAAAGAAAACAAATGCAAATTATGTGTGTTTCCACCAAGTTGTTCGAGCAGATGACGGTGTTATTGGTAACCTAGTAACAACAGTAAATAAAATATCAGTGGAAACAGCCGATTAGTCACGTGGGTTTAATGTTTGCTACGTCAGAATTTATTCGGCAAATGCGTTTCCATCTCCCATTATTCGCATTAACTCTTTTTCAAAAACCATCTCAAGCGAGTGTAAAAACTTTTTTGTGAATTAAGGGATTTTTCCCCCGAAATTTGGCATTTCCATCACTCGTTTTTGATGCGATACTTCAAAATACGTATAAAAACAGGGTGATGGAAACATAGCTACTGACAAACCAACTCAAAGTCCTACAGAAATACAGACCAAACTAAACATAACCCTGACAGGATAATAGTAATAAATAACAAAATGTTTTACGGTAAATTGAATCCAAAAATTTATTCGTGAACTTTCAGCATGTAATACTGAACAATATAATTTAAGAACATGGCATAATGATAAATACAATTTAATAATTTAATAAAATTAACTTTTGTTAGTCTTATGTTTAAAACAGGAAAACATTTTTTTTTAATAAACTTTATTTATTTTTTTATTAACTCATGATCCTAATATATATTTTGCTACTCAGTGTTATTTTAGTATTATTTTGTAATTTTAGTACTTCAGATTAAACTTATTTTATTTCAGTTAGTTGCCACAGCAACTTTTCTATTTTTTTTAAAAAGTTTTTAATCTAAAGTTGTATTTCATTTTAATTTATTCCAGCTCTATGTGAATGAATGAAAACTGTTTTAATAGTTTTAGTTCACAATAACAAGATTGTTTTCAAGTTGATTGGTCTTGTTTTAAGAATTTTTTCTGGAAAACAAGACACAGTAAATACTGAATAATAAAATGTTTTGATAGGTGTGTCTGCACTGTATATTGTTGGGTAATTTTTTGAAGAGAAAATGCCATATACAAAAAAAAGCTTGGTTTAAACATCTAATTAAAAGTTAAATAATGTTGATAACTTGAAAATATTTATTAAATATAAATATTGTTTTCTGCATAGTTCATCCTACATAAGTAAATATATATGATTTGATATTAATGCGATATGACATTCACAGCAGTGTTGTAGTCGAGACCAGCTCACTCGAGTCCGAGTCGAGACCGAGACCAGAGAGGGTCGAGTCCGAGTCGAGACCGAGACCAAAGAGAGTCGAGTCCGAGTCGAGACCGAGACCAGAGAAAGTCGAGTCCGAGTCGAGTCGAGACCGAGACCGAGACCAGAGAGGTTGGATAACCTAAGGTTGGGTCTAAAAACCAGACCTAAAGATATCTTCAAGAATATGTAAAATATTTTGGTGGTAACAATAAAATTGGCACCATACTCAAACAGTAAATCAAATATACCATGGAATCATGTAATGGTAAAAAGGCCACATAGTAGGTGGTGTAAAGGTCATTTTATTACAATTATTACTTACAATTATTACAATCAGTAAGTGCTCTTGTCCACATAATATTGTTGTATCACTCTATACAGTAAGACCACATAACATTTATACCAGTTGAGCTAGAGGCTCCACATCACATCTGACCAGGCTCCTGCTGCATTTGCGTGGCGCGAACGTTAGTCTCAAGTCATGCGCAGTTGGGCACAAGAAAGTCAGCAATCATTGGACGTTTCAATCAAACAACAATTTAAAGAAATATTAACATACAGTAACAATCATGAAATATTTTGAATGGGACTCGAGTGGACTCGGGAATAAGTCCGAGTCCTAATATGTTCGAGTACGAGTCAATTCCGAGTCAAAATGCACACGAGTCCATGACAAGACCGAGACCATTAAAATATGGTCTCGAGACCGAGTCCGAGACCGAGTCCGAGTCTCGAGTACACAACACTGATTCACAGTACTCACACATTGTATAATTGCACACTTTTATGGCTTGAAACAAAACTCCCAAGTGCATATGGTAATAAACATCTCCAAAAATACAAACATGTAAATGCAAACAAATGTTGTTGCCTGAGGCACATACACACATACAGACACTTAATACATTAAGCTTCCTTGTGTTATGAATGTGGATGATAACATGAAACAAAAGCTCTTTATCACTAACTCATCCCATCCTTCCATAAATGACACTAAACACACATGTGTAATCCATCTATCTTGTCTGAGTTAACAAATCCTTATCGTGCAACCTTGCACATCCTGATCCAGTGTCCCAAAGGGATTAGATAGCAATAAATGCTCTTTGGCAAATCTATTTCTCCAGGTCTTCCCTTTCTCACAACATTTAAAGCTTTCTGAAGGGATTTACCTAGGTGTAAGTACAAAGACTTGCTCAAAAGAGTGATATTTTTTGTGTTGCTTCATTTCTGTTGTAATATGCTGTTCTTCTCATATATAAGAAAGATACATACAACAAGATCCATATTCTTGTATCTTCTCAAGAAGCCGTGACCATTTCGGATGACTGCACATCGTTGCATGTTTATACACATGTCAAATCCAGTTTGACAGCAGTAACATAGCAATGTCATCACAGCTTTGATCTCGCACAGCTCCCCATCTGTTACAGAGATTATGCACTGAGGGACATTGCGTTCAGCTGAGCTGTATCTCTGAAGTTTCATCAGTGCTGCTCCTACATTCATGTAGTTGAGACACACCGACTCTAGTCCTCTAATGCTTAGTAGAGCAGTCTTTTTTAACCTTTGGCCCCTGTGTGGCTCACTCTCTCAAAACACACATACAGAAACATGCATGTTTTCCTGCTGCCCTGCTCTGTCAGGGAAACTGTAGGCCTCCCTGAGGGCACTCAGATGACTTCATTGGCCTTGTTTGTTTTCTGCCCTTGGGGCTGGAGCGGAGAGAGAGAGAGAGCGCGCTCATCCTGACACTTCAGCACAGGAAACAGTCTAGTCCGGGCCGGGAACAGACGCTGAAAGAACCCTTTGGAAGCGGCATTCCTCTGCTGTCTGCCTTTCCTAACATCTGGTTTCATGTAGGTAAACGTACTGTCACCCTCTGTGCCACTGTGCACTGGAAGTGTAGATGCCTCTTTTATGTGGAAGAAAAAAGGTTCTCAAAAACATGGCACATAAGGCCCCTTCACACCGCAAACAAAATGAAATGCCTTTAGTCCAAGATAGCTCCACATTTATCTGCAATGTCTGGGTAGATTAGATAGTAACCAAACAATTAATTCTTGTACTACTCAACGTAGTAGTACAAGGGCCAATTCACCGGACATTTTTTTTGTTTGTTTGTTTGTTTGTTTGTTTTCTGAATATATTCAGAGGAATGCATTGTTTTGAATATTCACAGCACATTTTTGTTAATAAACTTAATATATTTTAAAGAAAGCTAATGCATGTTTTTGTTTGAATTTTTTTTTGTTGGTTTGTTTACCTCAAATCTGTTGAGTGTTAATAACATGCGGTTTGTGTCTTTGTGTTTATGATCTGAATGTTTGGACATGTTTCTACATTGTCTGCACAGTGTGTTGCATCATGGTCCAATGGAAGTCATTTTTCAGGAGTTTGTCCACAGAGACTTGGTTACGCGTTATATATTGCTTTTACGGTTATTTGAAAAGCTTTTATCTCCCACTCCTTTGAAGTTGTGGGATAAAATCTCTGTAATGTTCTATAATCTTGATTCAGTTTTGGCTGCTGTGTGGTTCCGCTTTCTGGTAGGAGGATGTGATGCTTATTTGGCTCTTAGAGGTACTTGGATCTAGAATGTGTTATTCAAACGAACACTAAGGTCACTAAGCGAGAGGTCTGATAGACTGCATTTCCAATAAAATGGCCAATTATAAGACACTTGGCTGTGAAAGCTGCCAAATTGTGGTCACTCCAATCAAATGTCCATTAACACTGTGAGCTGAGTCAGTTGGGCGGTTATGAAGTCTTGGAAGATTCATTGAAATGAAAGTTGATTATACAAGGCTATGATTGTTCAGTTTTGGAAGGCAAAGCTAGAATAACAAACCCACTGTAGTCATGTACAAAGCCCAAACAACCGAGAGCCCAGTTAAATTCAGCAGTCCTGTCCTGTCTTCCACTTTGTGCCCAGACAAATACTTCTCATTTTCTGCTCCAGATGAGAAGTCAAGACTAATGCTAATGCCTGCTCTCAATGTCCTCTCTGGTGTGATATCAGTGGAAACCAGAGCTGCACGATTAATCGTAAAAAGATCGCCATCTCGGTTCAAACACCCTCGCAATCTTGTTCCTAAATGACAACAATTCGATTATGACTAACCTTTAACAAGTACGACCATAGGGAACATTCAAATCTGCGTTGATGTCTAAACTGATGTCTTGTCTACAGTAGCGATCCAAATGGAATAAATCACCTTTTGAAAGTAAATTGATGCTTCAAATAAAGATATAAATTACATCTTTACACCAATAGGTGGCAATTTGTCATTGAATCATTCAAGAGATTCGTTCAAAAACACTGATTCATCCAGTAATGTATTTACGAGTTAGTCAGTGAATCGTTCATTCAAACTGATTAAAAAAAAAATATATATATATTTTTATAAAAAAATGCAGCAATTGAACGAACAAAACGTGTCTGTTCAAGCTCAAAAGAAGAGAAAGAGGCCTAAAGAGGCTGGTGCGCGCACAGAAAACAGCGCGCGAGTTACAGTCTTCTTGCGCTTGATGTTTAAACTGACAGGACTTAAAAACACATGCAAATGATAAACTTTCACTCAATGGTTAAACTTTGCAATTAGTCCACCAATCACATGCGTTCTGAACCGGAGCTGATCAACTACGATCCCTATACTTGACATCGCACATCCTGCGATGTGACTATGGCGATATCGATGCTAAAACAATATATCGTGCAGCCCTACTAATATATGTACTGCAGGCTGTCCTCATCTGTCCCCATTTGTTTCTGTGTGACTCAACACATTTTATTCCAGATTTCAGTTCCAGCAAACTATTAAACGGCTACAGAAAATATCAATAAAAGATCTGTGTAACTGATGGGTTTGGGCCTGTTTGCTCACTCCCTTTGATTCTCAGAATGAGTTAAGAGAAAGAAGGAATTTGAGAGTGCTGGATGGAGAGAGTAAGAATGGAGAGGCAAGATGGAATTTGTGAGAAATTTATCCTAGGGTTATCCGACAGGCAGAGACGCTATGAGAAGCTCCTCTCTTTTGAAGTTTTTTTTAAAGCATTTTTGAGTCTTTCTGCCTCATCAAGAATGATGTTGAGGGCTAACTGAGGAATTTCTGGAGTAGCATAGAGAGAAAAAAAAATCCTCCTAGACCCTTCACAGTTTTTCCACACAATTGTTATAAAACTTTAATTGCTCTCATGTCCTTCCTTTAGAGCTGATTTTAGAGCTCCAACTTCTTACAATGGAGTTGTTTGGCCCTGTGTCACATGATGGTATGATGCGGCTAGTTATTATTATCAATTAAACTTTGCCACTAATAAAAACAGTCTGTACTGAGATGCCCCTACAGTTATAGTCTCTCATTCCCAGTTGTGTTCCCTCTGGTGGTCTGAGGCTGAACTGCTATTTTTACTTCTATTTCAGAATCTGAATCATTTGGAAGATTTAGAGGTTCTGAGTGATTGTAAAAATACTATTTGTGGGAATTTGTACTTATCTGAATAATTATATTCTTACCTTGTTTCAGCCAGGGTTATTATATTTAACTAAAACTAAAAATATAAAAAACATTTTCGTTACGTGAAATAAAATAAACCAACTGAACTAAAATAAAATATAAAAAACATTTTAACTTGATGCACTAAAATAACAAAAACTAAAATTGAAATTAAAATAATAAAAACTATATAGACAATAAAAAAACCTAATAAAAATGACAAAAAAATAAATTAGTAAAACTTAAATGAAAATGAAAAATATAAAAAAAATCATATTAATATTAATTAACTATAATTTTATCTTAATGATACTTAAATAATACTGGCTAAAAGCTTTGATTTTTAACTAAAATTTTGATGATTTTGCATATTTTCTTTCTACTCTACGGTATAATATATTGTCAACACTTTTTATAATCAATAATATTAATGTTTTCTGTTCTCTTGTGTCCTGTTGTCTTGTGCGGGTATTTGCCTTTTTACTGCTTGTGAAAATGAGCACTTCAGGATGCATAAAACATAATCACTTAGTGTTTTTTCTTGCTGTTACATATTTGATACTGTATGTACCGTCCTTTTACAGTCTCTTAAAACTCCTTCTTCCCTCACAGTGAACGCTAAACTGTGTCCTCTCTGGGGTTGTTCTAGCTTGAGTGTTGTCTGCCACCAAATCAAACTGAAAAAGTCATAAATTGAAGCAGCAAATCATCTTTTATGTATGTGTGCTTGCACAGTGAACATAGTGGAAACTAGGACAGTCAGCAGAGCATTAGGACAACAAAGCAGCTTTTATTTTCCTGGAAAACAATGCTAGCACTGACAGAAAATGAAGAGATTTACTGCTTTCACTTATCAAACAGGATATAGGGTAAGAATTGCATTACGAATTGCTGCAATATTTTTATTCTAGTTGTTTTGAGACCACAAATAGTCCTGAGTGAGCAGGACCGAGATGAGAAATCTCTCGGATGGTGTTATGTAACTCTCTCTCTCAGGCAGCTGCGTCCTTCATGCTGAAATCGCAGTTGTCTTGCGAGGTGTCTCTGCAGTGATGATGTTGAATATGAAAGGACAGAGAGAGCTATGCTGGTGGATGCCTCCATGGTCACAATACTATATCCAGTCCATTAGGAACTAAAGTATAACAGCAGATGTACAGCAGTGAGAAAAAACGTGTTTAGTTGTCAGGATCCTGACATTGAGAGTCATGTTGGAGGTTTGTAAGCATCTTAAACACAGAAGCGGCAGATGAGCATCACTCACATCAGAGCTGAGCTCTCGTGACCTTCAGGTGTCTCTGAGATGATTGAAGACGCTGTGTGACTTTGACGTCACTGCACTGTTAGACCCATTACACCCGCCTAATGACACAGTTATAGAGATTAACAACATTCATCAACTGCAAAGGGGCGTTTGGTTACTGATACTCTAAAAAGAGTACAGCTTGCTGCGGTCATTATCCAGAGTTTCAGTTAAGAAATGTAAGCTTATGAATGTGTCTCTGTGTGTTTCTGGGTGTGTGGTATATATTCTTTTTTTGGAGTAAAAAACAATTAAAAGTGTAATCCCCCCCCCCCCCCCAAAACGGCTTTAATAGAATAATTTAATTAATTAATTAATTTATTTCACATTAATTAATTAATACAACATAGTCAAATTGTTGAAAAATTTCATTCTCAATTAGTTGGGCCTGTGCTCTTATAGTGTAACATTTAAAAAAATGGCCAGAAGTTTTTGTTTCTTTAAGCCTTCCTTTCTAAGTGCGTGACAACGATGAACTAAAAACGGAAACGTTTTTCCTTTGCGTTTTTCGCGTACAGACGGGAATGTTGTCAAAACGATCCCCGTTCACACAGATCCGAGAAAACGACCTAAACCGCTGTATTATGCTGCCAGGCCAGTAGTTGGCGATGTCACTTTCTAAAGAAACACGACGCTCCTGTAGACTGAACACGTAATACGCGTGCGCATGACATCATGACTGTTTTCGCAAATTCGTGTTTTTGTAGTTTACACGGAGACAATAACAGTATCGTTTTCAAAACGTTTTGAAACCCGTTATCAAAAGTTTGCATTTTCAGGCCCCCAAAACGCCATTGTCATGTAAAGGAATGACCAAAACGTTTAGTTTTTAATGTAATGTAAACGGTGAAATGTAAACGGCCCCTAAAACCAAAACTGCATTTATTTAATCTAAAATATAGTAAATTGAAAGATAATTTTAAAATCATATGTATTTGCGTCATTGCATCATATCATGCATTTGCATCATTACTCCAGTCTTCAGTGTCACATGATCCTTCAGAAATCATTCTAATATACTCAAGAAATATTTCTTGTTATTATCAATGTTGAAAACAGTCAGCAGGTCAAACTCAGGTCGCCCAAAGAGCTACCGCGCTCAGTGTTGTTGTCAAATTGTTGTACCCTATTGGGTTTCCAGACAAACCTTCATGTGTGATTTGTAGGCCTGCATTATGAATCCACTTTCTGCTGGAGTGCATCTGCATTTACACATTTGTCAGATGCTTTTATCCAAAGTGAATCAAACCCATGACCTTGAACCTAAGACTGACCTGTGTTCGGATCAGAAGAGGGTTCTTATGAAAGGGCTTTGAGATGAGATCTTGATTAGAGAATATAGGACGATACAGACCGGGAGCAAAGCAGGTGAATTATGAGTTCAGGCTCTTTTAAGCCCATGAGAGTATCCTGTCTCTGAACCAAATCACAAGGCTGCAGTCAGAGGTCAGCAAATGTGGCTCAGTTGTTTTTTTTGTTTTTGTTTTGTTAGTTGTTAGTAAAATTAAAACGCTAATGCCATCCCAAATCTCAGAAGCAGAGCGAGCTCGACAGTAATCCTCCATGACAGAAATAAATAACAGCACAAAACCACAGTCCAGTGTTTCCTAATACCTGAAACAGGTTCTAGACTTTTAGCACCCACATTTCTTATTGTATCTATCACATATACAGTTGCATCCTAAAGTCTAAAAACTCTAGTAAAAATGCTTGTTTTGCATTCTTTTCCAAATGAGTACAAAATTATTAATTATAAAGTTATTTAATAAGCATAACTATTTAATGAAAAGTCACTGTAAAAGGTTCATGTTCAGTTTACTTAGTTTTGTTGTGCCCACAACATTAACTTAATATCACATGTTGATGCCACAATATTTGAACCTGTGGCAAAGTGATGATATTTTGTATATTTAAATTTATTTTGTCAAGGTAATGACATCCTTATGCCATAACCATGTGATGTGAAGTTGTGGCCTCGAGATCCCAAGCTAAGGGGAACGACATCTGTTTATTGTGGCAAATAATTTAATCTGTGTGACCTGGGATAACCTGTGATAATCAAAAATGGATTATATAGGATATTATAGTAATTATTTTATATTATAATGTATAGATACCTTGTGATAGTAGTCAAATAAAGTTAAAATATTTTTTTATTAGTAGCCTAAAAAAAAATCATTCATCCCATACCAAAGTCTTTTAAAGCCATTCACTGATTGTCTTTTTTTGTTTAATATTTGTACATTTTATATGGTTATTTTACCCTTCGTTTTATATTTCTCATTACCTAATGAACAACGCATTATCTGACACAATGATGTTACCTCAACAAAATGATCTCATGGCCACCTTATGGTTCTCAAAAGTTATTAATACCTCGCTGTAATCATTTTTTTCTATACTCTACATCTGTTTTTCCTCTTTTCATATCCTATAACTAACGACATAGAATTGAAAGTTATGACTAGTAGCAGTCTGAACTCATTCAAGTTCAAATCCCTCAGGTCACTTTAATTAAGGCCAATGTGTGACCCCAGGCCGCTTCGCTCCATGTGTGGATGCCTCATAACTCCCAGTCCATGTATTACAAGTTCAGAGGGATTCATCAGCGTCTGTGTTGTGGTGCGCGGCTGGCGTTGTATTGTCCTGCTGTGTATCCATACGCATGGTTCTCAGGGATGGGAAAATGATGAGAGACATTGAGCTGCGTTCCCGTCTGGAAGGAGGGACGATGGGGTCAGAGAGGATGTGGAGGAGAAAAGTGGATTGATTGAGTCCCTGACGCTTGGCCCTCGCCATCTGTCACCCTGCAGGCGCTCTCTTTCTCTCGCTGAGCGCAGAATGGGTCAGATACACATTTACCTCAGCTAACAGTACTGTTGCATACGGGAGCAGGTGCAGAACAAACAGACAGTGTAAGGTTAATGGTAAATGTCTTTACTGGATAGTTTGCCTACAAATAAAAATTGTCATCATTTTACTAAACCTCATAGTGAAACACATTTTTTTTATTAGCATAGAACTTAAAATTTCTCTACAGTAGCAAAAAATCCACTTATACATATAATGAAAGTGTATGGTGACCAGTAGCTCTCAAGCTCCAAAAAGGTCAAATGCCCTTGTACCATCTGCTCTAGCACTCCTGGTGCATTTGCAATTCGTTAACAGTATTCATAGACATAAAGCAGGAAGTAGAACACTTAATATTCAGTACACAGGAAAATGGAGATCTGCATCTTAATGTGCAAGAAGAACTAGTGCAGAAGGCAAGATTTTTAGTTAATAATATCCTAAATTTCATAGAGTACATTTTTATATGTAATTTAATAATGAATTCATTGCCGAATGTTCTGACAAGCATTTATGGTCAACTAAAATATACTTTATACTTTTGTAATGATGAAGTTGCACTTTTAGTACATTTAAAATAATAATTTTAAATGTATTAATTACATTATTTTTAAATGTAATAACTAATAACACAATACAGTTAATATTATAGTACTTTAAAGAACTTTAGTAATTAAAGAACTTTAGTAATTTAGAGGTCAGCACATAAAATATTTTTTACTTAAGTGTGTTAAAGGAACAGTCATTAAACTATACTTTCTTTAAGTACACTTAAGTGGCCTTTTATTTCATTAATGTATCATCTACAAGTACAGCTTTTTTGAATATTTGAAGTACACTAAAAGTGCACATTCACTATAATCAAGCACACTTTTTTTCACAAGGGATGAACATCATGACACATTGTGACAGTCGCAGCACAGCTCTGACGAGTCTGACCTCTTAAACTGTCTCCAGTCAGGCAGATGTTCTGCTGTCTGATCCTCTGTATCTTGTATCAAATGTAATTGAGTTCTGAAAGTAATCAGCGCTTTTATTGTCAAGAACTAGAGCCTGTTTTTCAGACGGAAATGAAAGCTATATCAGCTTGAATGGTAGTACAGCAACTTGAAACCAAAGAGCTGTGCCAATTAACAGGCTTATGTTTATCTCAGACAGGCCAGTTGAGGTCATGGCAAAATCAATGGGCCATATTGTATCAGTTTGCAGACAGTGGCTCAGTGATTAATTACTGCACAACGTTTTTATGTTTCTGTGTGGCCGATAAGGGAGAGGAGGAGCATATGAGTCAGAATAAAGCTTATTATTAATCCATTGTACGTAGGAGTGTGTTGTACAGTGTTTGGGAGTAACTAAATAGAAGTAATGGCATATTAAATTTTCAGTAGCATGACAGTAGTTTTCAAAAGTCTCATTGTGTTGCACACACAAATAATCATGCAGACTCTCCTGAACTGTTCTGTCTCCCAAGGGGTTTGCTTTGGTCTTCTTTTTTACAGAAAAATATTTAGTTATATGTTGCTATTCATTCATGTTTTTAAGATAATAGATAATTATATAAATTATAGGTATTCACTATACCATTCAAAAGTTTGGACTTTCAAAGAATCCTGAAAAAAATGCATCACTTTTCCCACAAAAATATGAACTGTTTTCAACATTATTAATAATAAGAAATGTTTCTTGAGCAGCAAATCAGCATATTAGAGTGATTTCTGAAGGATCATGTGACACTGAAGACTGGAGTAATGATGCTGAAAATTTTGTTTTGCATCACAAGAATAAATTACATTTTAAAGTATATTATAAGAAGTTATTTTTAATTGTAATCGAATTTCACGGTTTAACTATATACTGAATGCAGCCTCAATAAGCATTAGAGACATAAAAATTTTGCCCTCTTCTATAACTTCATTTTGCTACAACTTTTATTAGTAACTTGTAGTAAAAACATGTAGCTCAGAAAGATTTTCCAGAACACTGGTGTTGTGTGTGTTATGCTAACTGTCGTAGACCTCCATTCACCCCCTTTATTTTCCCAGTCGCTCCCCCTTTCTGTGAAGCAGACAGGATCAGGCACGTGTGAACCTCCGTTTCCCCTCTCCTCTCCACGTGTGTGTGTGTGTGTGGATGTGACCCAATTTAGAAGTGGTAGCACACACTAGATGAGACTGATAACCGAAGAGAAGAGATAACCACATACACATTCCTCTCGAATCTCCTCTTCATTCTTCACTGGTTTTATTAAACGCAGAGTAAATAGTGATTTGCATTCCTGACTAAGTGTATAAGAGTATGGAGAGAGGAAAGACCCTGCAGATTTTGCACACTTTAAAAAGGTTACATTAAACTTTGTTTCATTCATG
Organism: Abramis brama; assembly: GCF_963993115.1. NCBI lineage: Eukaryota > Metazoa > Chordata > Actinopteri > Cypriniformes > Leuciscidae > Abramis > Abramis brama. Next base: position 8,248,701 of record NC_139981.1, on the reverse strand, counting down.
CACTTCTGAACATGGCAGAGTGGAAACATAAGAATATGTACATTCACATATGATACACACAAACACTAAAACTAATGTATTCATTTACTTCCAAATTCAGGATATCTAAAAAGTATTGAGTCAAAATGGCTGTTAAGTTGTTAGTTGTTTCTCACACAGAGGTAATGTTGGTTGGTATCCAGTGGGGGGCAGTGTGCTCTTCCACTCGTCTCTGAAATAACGTGCTGAGTAGATATTTTATTTTTAGGAACTTAAAACTTTCACAGATTATAATGTACCTGGCAAAATATGATCTCTCCTGGCTCTATGTCCATCGAGACCCATGTGAACTCACTGATGGGCCAAAGAGAAAGAAAGCCATGACCTTATCATGCTTTCATGGTAACATAATAACAGGCTTTTCACCTTTACACCCTGCAACTAATACTCCATAGCAGGTGTGTGACGTACAGTATGCATACTTGAACTCTTTCGTCTTGACTGTAGAGATGGTAGAGGCTCTCTGGGCATTCTCTACTTTCTTATTGTTTTAAATAGATGTTTGGAACTTTTCTAATAGCAATTGTGAATTTTTCCTCAGCTTTTCTCTGTTTTGCATGTTTCTGAATTTCACATAACCCCAGTATGTGTGGCTATCCCTGCAGGTGTGTGTGTGTGTGTGAGTGGAGGTGGACGTTTCGGTGGGACTCTGGGCATGTGTAAAGTCTCCATCAGTTCTGGATCTCTGCATCTTTTAGGAGCCCCTCTCTGGGCCTCTGTGCAAGGTAAGACATGTGATGAGTCCCTGTATGTCTCTCTATCCTCCCTGTCAGTACTGGAGAAACAGACATGACACATGGAATTGATTTCCATCATTCATTTAGCCTAGGCATTCAGAACAGAATGGACTCGGCCATTAGTATCATAACTTTTACCCCTCACTGTGTTAGTTTTAATTAGACTCAGTTAATTAAAGACACTAAAAGCTAATGATCTGTAAAGCATGATGAAAATGCACTCAGGATTTCTTAAATCAAGGTTGAAGGATCTAAAAAGTGAAAGGAATGCATTGTAAATCTGATCCGCCTTGCTCATGAATATTAATTAGGTAGTCATACTAGGTAGCCCTGCCCACACAGAAATCTCCTTGGAATGGAGTACCTCTCCTCATGTATATCAAATACTACTTGTGTTAATTCGTTTCTTAGTTTGTTCCCTCCTTTTGGTTAAATTGTGTCCATGTTAAAATAAGGGAATGAATTAGTACAATGTAGCCCACAATTTGTTCCCTCGTTTTAGTCAAGTTGTGGCCACGATTTTAACTAAATTAAAATGGAGGAACGAATTAGTACAATCTGGCGAATTAGTCACCTACAGTTTGTTTCCTCGTTTTAGTTACATTCTGGCTACGATTTAACAAAATTACAACAAGTCGTGGGAAGGAATTCTTAATTCATCGTCACAATATCTATTTTTTCTCCAAGTCATGTGGCATCTAGGGTGAGTAGAAGAAGCGTGCAAAAGACAACTTGTCTACAAACTGTTGTCACCACAATGGTCTCTACAATCTATTAAGGTTTAGCCGTGATTTGCAGCGATGGGAGTGATTTAAAGTCATATACTGTAAATACAATGAGAACACTGCAAAAAACATGTTCAATGACACATTCTTTGAAAACTATAGCAAGTGTTGTTAGTAAATTTTATATATATATACATATATATATATATATATATATATATATATATATATATATACACTGTATGTAAGGAAGCCTTGTTTGTTGAAATCACATGACTTTGTCAGTTCGAATCACTGATTCTAAACAAGTGATTTGTAAAGGTGTCAAAGCTTCGTGTTTCGAACACACTCTTCACTAGTGTTTTGTGACGGATGGATCTTGTCGCACAGCTTTTCAGTGTGTATAGAAAAATTGCTGCTTGTTGGAATCTTGTCAGGTGAACCCTGGTAGCAGCAAATCTGCAGTATGAAAAAAAAAAGAGTGACTGCTTTAAATCTAGTGAAAGCATCTAAGATAAACATAATAAAATTGTGTTAGTGAAAATGACAAGCATCAGCAGAGTTGTACTCAGTGGGAACAAGCATTTCCTCGCTGTCACAGCTGATTATTGCATCTGCAGGAGTCTGGACATTGATTAATGGTGTGAATATGTGTCTGGTGGAGTTTTTTACCCCACAGGGAAATTTCAATAAAGGTTCCATCCAGCACTTTGAAGTGTATTTTGTAAGGGGGTCTGGTTCTTGATGGATGACCAATGCGGAGTGTGACAGTGGAATGGATACTGGCCGACCTGAGTCTAGATGAGGAGGGGCTGTAGGGGTCAGAGGGCAGGGAATTATTAGGATGGGATTTATTGTTTTCATGGAGGAAAAACTGATTAACGAGGTACAGATTAACAAAAAATGGCATGTTTTTTAAACATGGTAATACCATGTTTTTGAAATGGTATCATGGTAGTGGTGGTTAAAATGGTTCAAATCTGATTACCCCTTACTTACTAGACAACATTTTTGGTTCCTTTGCAAGTATTTTACAGGAGCATGCTGTTCATTTGATTGCAGATTTGGCCCCTTTGGCCTGACTCATCTGGTTAGTTTACAGTTAGAGCTAGAGCACATGACTGGCAGTTCTTCAAGACTTTGTTTCGTGTGTGTGTGTGTGGTCTAGCAGCTGCTCTGACCCTGCAGCTCTCAATCTATGCTCACACTCATCTTAGCAGCTGTCTGTTTCCTTCAGGAGATCGGCCCCTTGCTCTATCTCTTCCTCTCTGTGGTGGAAATGGCATTGAAGGCCTAGTTACTGAACACTTTTGTAAGGATAATATCCAGAGATACTAGAAAGGTTTCTTATTGGGATCGAGGTGATTTGATTCTAACGATAAAAACATTATAACATTATTTCCATGTCAGTAAGATATTTTAAATGTTTTTGAAAATACAGTAAAAACAGTAATATTGTGAAATATTACTACAATTTATAATAACTGTTTTCTATTTGAATATATTTCCAAATGTAATTCCTTTGATTGCAAATCTGAATATTCATCAGCCATCACTCCAGTCTTCAGTGTCACATGATCCATCAGAAATCATTCTAAATCTAATATGCTGATTTGGTGCTCATGAAACATTTCTTATTATTATGAATGTTGAACACAGTTGTGCTGCTTAATATTTCAGTGGAAACAGTGATATGTAAAAGATGAATATATATAGCAAAAAATTTCCAGTAATGAGAATTTGCGGAGGAAAATCCTTTACTGTCAATATGGTCCATATCTTGAAGTTATTTAATTTAATTTTGGGGTGAAATGTTACATGGACATGGATTTTCTCAGACAGGCTGTTATTTGTGTTTATGAGTCTCATCAAACCATGTCGTTCTCATGGCCCTCTCTTCATGCCAGTGGAACATAAACAGCGAGCATGCTGTGAGTTAATGGGAAATGAATGAGAAGACAGGCCAAGTAAAGCGTCTCTGACACATTGCCTGCTCCCACCTCTCTCCTGCTAAGATTTACTGTGGAAGAGTATAGGCCAGCCCTGAGATTTGTGTGTTCACAGTTTAACAGACGCCACACGTTACCCCTTTTCCTCTGTCCTATTAAACCAGAGCAGTGATTGTGTCCCTCTGTGATTTGTAACCTTTTTCTCCTGAATGGCACGAAGAATTCTTCAGATGTCCCACTGCCCTCTGAACACCCCCCCCCCCCCCCCCCCCTCTCTCTCTCTCTCTCTCTCTCCCTCCCTCCCTCCAAAGACTGATGAATCACTTTTGTTTAGTTATGGGAAATAACTGTCTGTGTGAAACATCTTTCAATGCTTATGTTAGCAATTCTCCCATAGCAAAAACGACTAACTCTGCAATATACAGCCTGAAGCTGTTAAATTCTTTTGTAGAAATCTATTATTCTTTCCATTCTCTGTTAAAGTGTGCTGAGGCATGTCTAACCCCATATGGACTCACAGACACCCAATGATCATCAGATCAAAGCTTATGTAAAACACTGTAAAAATGTTTTCATTTTGCTATGGCCACTGATTTGAAGACATTATCTTCGTTGTCCATGTGATCTTTGCTAATTGTGATGTTATATTTGAAGTTTCACCGGTGTTCACATCGTGACTGAGACCACAACCCCCTGCACTATTTTAAAACACTGGTCTTTTGACCTTTAACCTCACTTGACCCTTGACACTCATAAAACACCATTAATAGTGTTTCACGGCTGGTGTTAGGAACAGGTGTGTTTCAGATATCTCTCTCTTAATTTTTCTCTCATTATTTCATTTTCTTGATGCCAGTGCCCAAAATATTTTTATTTTTTATTTGAGCAACTCCAAGGTTGCTCTCTCATAGCTAAGGACACTTAATGGAGTTCTCAGACTCAGTTATGTGTAATTTACAAATCAACTTTGTGTAATAATAAAAAAGTTATGATAATAATAAAGATAATAATAATAATGCCTTAACTTTAATAATAATACAAACAACAATAATAAAAACAATAATAATTCTTAAAAATTCTTTGCAAAATAAAAATATGCATTTGTATTATTAACAATAACAACAACAACATGTAGTATTATTATTATTATTATTATTATTAATATTAATTAATTATAAAGTTTAAATAAAATTTAAAATATATATATTTAAATAATAATTGTATAATGATGATGGATGAATAACATACTCCAGATATTTTAGGTTTATCCAAATGCATTTAATAAGCTGGAGGGCTGGCTGTTCATTAATAGGGGAATTCCAAGAATGGAAACTCTCTGAATGGAAAACGAAAGAATAGTCAATGTTCCAAATAACCTATAAACTCTCAGCACATTGTGCATAAGAGTAGAGGTGCATCATGCCCACATGTCCTCCACTCAATGCCCATCTTTTTTTTCTTCTTTTTTTTACATGAAGCGTTCTGCAATCCCACTCAACAGAGCACAAAATGGACACTCAGTTCCTCATCCTTCTCCCCTCCCCACATCACCTCAGTGCTCTTATTGCTTTTCCATGGCAGGGAGCAGAGCAGTAAAAGTAGATTGGTTTGCAATGCTCAAACCTGCTGGCAGCTTCACACATACAGTTTCATTACACTCTATTCATTACAGTGTTCAGGCCAGGCCTCTGTATTTGCTTATGAAATCTCTTTGTGTGTCTGTGACATTTCCGGCACTGTAAGTGTTGATGTACTAAATGAAGTGCTGGGTAGATTACTTACAAATTGTAGTCCATTACTGAATACAAATTCCATGATGGAAACTGTAGTTAGTAACATAATCATAACATAAACATAAACATTAATCGAATGTAATCGGATTACTTTTAGATTACTTTTGGCCTAACTTTTAGCCTTAACTTGTTTATCACATAGATTTGAATAGGATAATCTTGTACAGTGATATAAAAATACAAATAGAACAAAAAAATGATGTTAAAAATTTGTCATCAACAAAATGAAGTGCATTAAACATTATATTAGGTCAGGGTTTCCCTAACTGGGGTTTGCAAAGGAACTGCAAGGGGTTTGATGAAAAGATAATAATTATTTAAACCATAAAATTTTTAAAAATAAAAACAATCAGCACAAAACACATAAAAGATTAAATATTTTATTTGTTATGCTTTGTGGCCTCTGACTTTTGTAATGCCACAAAACTAAGAGACTTTCTGTACATATATAACCAATAGGCTGTTTTAGAAAGGACCATTTAAAAGATAAAAAAAATTATAATTAGTGAGAATAAATAAATAATGAATAATTTACTGCCATTTTGTGAACGTTATGTAATCAATAAAACTGTAACTAGTCTGATTATGAGTATTTTAAAAAACATAATCTAATTACTACAAGTATGTAAATTGTGGAATCTGATAATGTAATCAGATTATATATAATCTAGTACTACCCAGCACTGACTATGAATGTGTGTTTCTGTCACTGATGGTGTGTACAGTACATGTGCTGTTATGGAGAGTGTATGGGATGTGTAATGAAAGCAGATGTGTTTGGCATAAGCTCAATGCTTTGTGATGGAGCCCTGTGATCCTGGGGGGTCTGAGCTCAGGGCTAGGTCTATACACAATCCCAGATTTGATGTACTTCTCTGAACCCATGATGTTTTTATGTAATCTGCCTCCAGCAGCAGGTTAATCAAAGATTAGTGTGCATTCCACACTGCGATCTTTGATCATTTAGATGGTAAAACACATTTTCCCTTTGCTTGAAAGTGTTGATGGTGTCAATTTATTTATATTTATTTATTTTCTTATTTATTTTTTTATATTTTATTTTTCAGAGTCAGATATGCTCACCAAGGCTGCATTTATTTGATGAAAAACTACTGTAAAACAGTATAATTGTGAAATATTATTATAATTTAAAATAACTGTTTTCTATTTAAATATATTAAAATGAAATTTATTCCTGTTATGGAAGATATTACTCAAGTCTTCAGTGTCACATGATCCTTCGGAAATCATTCTAATTTGCAGATTTTTTGCTCAAGAATCATATTATTATCAATTGTCATGGGTTGTTGCAGGCAAACGAAAGATTTAAGGTAAGGATCTAAATGCAGCAGTCTTTGACAAAAATGCGATTTTCTCTGTTTTTTTGTTTAAAACGTTGTTGTTGTTATTTTAAATTAAACTTGCCACTTTCAAGTGTTGATAAAAAAGGATGCAGGAAGCTAGAAAATGGCTAAAATGGAAAGAGTTAAAGGTAGGCCTATATTTTAAGTAGGGCTGTGAAACGATTAATCGCGATTAATCGCATCCAAAATAAAAGTTTGTGTTCACATAATATATGTGTGTGTACTGTGCATAATTATTTTGTATATATAAATACACACACATGCATGTATATATTTAAGATTTTTTTATTTTTATACATAAAATATTTATATTTATATATAATACAAATTATATATACAGTATATTTAATCAAATATTTCTTAAATATATACATGCATGTGTGTGTATTTATATATACAAAATAATTATGCACAGTACACACTCATATATTATGTGAACACAAACTTTTATTTTGGATGCGATTAATCACGATTAATCATTTCACAGCCCTAATTTTAAGTATAAAATTTAAAACCTATATTTCAAGTATAAAAATGTTATACCTTTAAGTTTTGCTTTTTAAGTATGTATGTATGCAAATATAATATGTAAATAAATACTAAACAAATAAGTATGATGTTATGTTCACTTAAAGAAAACTTACAAGTATACTTGCAGTAAAAAACTACTAAAGTACTTGTTTACTGAGAGTATACTTCTAAGTGTACTTCTATAAAAAAGTGCTATTAGTAGTAGTAATACTGTAGTAAGCTACTAGTATACTTATAAGTTCACTTGTAGTACAGATGCAGTACAAATGAGAAACGTATTTGTGAACTAGTTGTAACTATTGTTACACTTATAGTACACTTAAATGTATACTTTTATATAAAGTGGGCCAATTTAGTCCCAAGCAGTATTGAAATACATTCACAAGTTTACTACCAGTACATTGATTTTAATATACTTACTATATGAAGTATACTTAAAATATACTTGAACATTACTTAAGTATACTTAATATGAACTACAGTATACTACAGTATAAAAGTATACTTCTTTTTTGTAAGAGTAACTTGATTATAAACAAACTTAGTGTGAGTCTTCGACAGTACTCTGGAAATTTTATTGGGTTGTGAAACATGGTTTAAATGTGACAAGTGGGTGGAGTGGTCGGTTTCAAAAACTGATGCCAACTATGGTTTAGAGGCAAAGAATGTTATTACATCATGATCAAAGATTACAAAGGGAGACTTTTTTAGGAATAAAGTGCACTAACTGATGAATCATGCCCAGTAAATGCATTAAGAAAGGTTCAGGCTGACTTTAAACATTGTAAAATGTGTTTTTTCCAGAGCAGTATTATTGCAACTGAAAACAATTAAAATGTCAAATTTTCTGAGTGAATGGTACCTGAATCTGCAGATATCAGTGGAGTTCTACTCATTTTAGCAATGAATCTCACAGAGCCCCCACCACAACCCCATGTCTGGCACTCAACAGTTGTTTTGTGTTTTTGCCCCTTCTTTTCTCTATGTCTCTCCCTCTCTTAGTAGATGAAGGGTCAAGTGTTTTGTTGGAGGTTTTGAGGACCTCTCATTTTGTGTGTCCATCTGCATGTGTGTGTGTGCATGCTTGATCAAATCAATGTGTGTGTGTGTGTATGTGGGGGATGGAAGGGGGATTAGGTTCATGTTCAGTCTTTTGTCCTTCACTATCATTAATTTTCTCTCCCTTTCCTAACCAACTCCATTCCGTTCCAGTTCTTCCCCTCTGAATTGAAAAGAGACAGCGGGACTGGGAAGTTTGGGGGGATTGAGAATTCCCCTTGCCCCCATTCATACTTAATCAAGGCTGTTCATTACCCCGCTAACAACAGCTTTAACCAGTACAGTACTAGAAGAAACAAAGTTTACTCCCTAGTTCATGTCCAGGGTGTTTTGTAAGCAGTCCAAAAATGACATGATACAAATTTTAGTTTGTAAGAATAATCTTTTACATTACACATTTCAGCTAATATACTGTAATCAGGCTACTTTTAGATTACATTAGGATAATCTTGTCCAATATTGATATAAAAATACAAAGACAATTTCATTCTTTGTTATCAACAACATTAAGTAAATTAAACAATATATGCTTAATATTCTGCAGGAATAGGAATTAGGAAATGCAGGGGGTTCGTAAATTGATAAAAAGTTAATAATTAATTAAATCTTAAAAGTGTTCAATTAAAAGGAATAAATAATTTGAAAATAAAAATAAAACACTTACTAAAATATGAAATATTTAGTTTGTTTATGCTGTGTGGCCTCTCAATCTTCTGTTTAATTATAGATGCCTGACTTATTGGCTGGTTTGTGTGTGCAATTCCACAAAACTTTCCAGATATAAGCAATTTTTTTTTTAAAGGAATGTGTAAAAGTTATTATGAATAATTTACTGCCATTTTTTTTATATTAAGTAATTAATATAAAACTGTAGTCTGATTATGAGAATTGAAAATAAGTCATCTAATTACAAGTATTTAATTTTTGGAATCTGATTACATAATCCAGATTACATATTGTCACTGTAGTAGGGTGAAAAAACACTACTTTTCAGGAAATAATTAAACACTGTGTTGTCAAAGTTTATATTGTGGCTTTATGTATGGTCTTGGTGTGTCATTATATTATTAACATTTGACCAAAATCAAGCTCAAATGGAGTTTGCCAGACATGTGTGTTTTTTCCATCATTAGAACGGCCCAACTGAGGCAGTTACATTTTACACAATTTACAGGTTATAAAGTTTATTCTAGCTATATGGGCACTCAGTTTTATTCTGTAAATTGGCCAAAATCTCATGTTATAAAAGATGAAGTGCAATGGAGGTCTAATGGAGTTACAAGGTTTAGTTACAAGCTGTTTTTAATACTTTTCATCAGTTAAATATTTGCAAAACCCACAGACAGATGTAAAGGGTGGCCAAAAGAAAATGTGGAGATACACGGTTTCCGCCTGACAACGACGAAATAATCCGTTACTACCAAGCAAGGTCTGTAAGCATTCGTGCATGTGCTGTCGCTCCAGTATGGAGAATACTGTCGACCGGATGTGCTTTGAGATATGTGTGTGCACTGTAGTTGAGAGTATCAAGTTAAGCCTCCCCAGTGAGTATATGTGGAGTGTATGTTCATATGATAACTCCCCTGGAGGGCAAGTGTCCATTAATCACTCAGATGCTCATCTGTTCCTAACGCTTCATTAGCTCTCCTTCCTCCCTGCCTCTCTGTCTTTTTCTCTGCCTCTCTCATTCCTCCTTTTCTCCTTTTCACTTCACTCGAGAGTCCCACACTACTCTGTGTCCCTGTATTTACTGTTCTCTGCGCATGCAGGTTAGGAGTAACACGTCATGCTTCCTTGCTTTTGTTTGGGAATGGCCAGTAAATGAGGGAGTGAAGTGGTAAACGATTGAAAGGGAAGAACCAGTGAATAGGTTCCATTGAAAGGCAACCCTTTAGATAAATGGCTGATTCTTCAAATACAGCATTTCTGTGTCCCAAGGATTGATTTGCATTAGAATGTTTTTACTTTTAGGTTGCATTGAAACTATTTTGGGATATTTTTGCTACTTTTCAGGTGTCTTTTATGTACAGCATATATACACTACAGTAAAAGTTTGGGGTCGTGCACATTTTTTAATGTTTTTATAAGAAGTACTTAATGCTCACCAAGGCTAAAAAAAATACAGTAAAACCGTAATGTTGTGAAATATTATTACAATTGACTGTTTTCTATTTTAATATATTTTGAGAAAAGGTCATTTATTCCTGAATGGAATGGAAAACCAAACCAACAATCATGGTTGACCTCTCATGGACGTTGTTAATAGACAAATTAAACTAGTAAAAATGTGACAAGTACATGTAAATACACAGAGCCAAATGTGTCCATATAGTTCGAAGAAAGAAAAAAAAAACACACACACCCAAATGTGGTTTTCTGTTCTTGTCCTCTTTACAAAGTGTTCCTTTGATCACTTTGCTTGAAAGTTTCATTGTGATATCATATGGGACAACAGACCCTTTGTGGTGCGCTTGGTGTGTCTAGTTGTGGTGACGGAGTGTGTTTACTATGCTCTTTCGTATGTTAAAGCATTAACAAGGCATGTGGGCATGTGATGAGTCAATGTTTAGAGTGAGTCATGCGTTGATGTCCCAGCATGCCTTGAGATTAACGTATATCCCCTAAACAGATGAAGAGTTTGACTAGATTGGAGAGATTTTACCATAATCCAGTTAGTGGACAACAGACTGTTTATGCACAGCATTTACCTCTCTCTGTGTGTGTGTGTGTGTGTGTGTGTGTGTGTGTGTGTGTGTGTGTGTGTGTGTGTGTGTGTGTGTGTGTGTGTGTGTGTGTGGTTCAGGTATACCCTATGAGGTCAAAATGTCCCCACAAAGATGCATTTGTGTGTATGTGTGTGCATTGGGTCAAAATGTCAAAATTGAAGGGAAAAAACACCTCAGTTTTATTCAGAAGCCCACACTGAGCAAAACACATGCAATTTGTTGCTGTTGCTGATATGTATATGGTCAAAATGTAAGATGAGATTCAACTTGTAAAGAGATCTGTATAACAATATAACAAACTACTTACAGAGTGACAGCTGATATTTACAGGCATTTTATGTATCTCCCAATAATATGTCTTAGTAAGATGATATTAAAATGCTTAGTTTTATGACTTAGTTTTAAGTGTTGGGGCAAAATATATATAATGCAGTTCACTACTATGATGATTGAGAGATATACAAACGTTCCTCAAAAACCTTATTTATCATATTTTACACTTACATTTTAACATGATTCTTCTAAAAAAATATATGTAATTAACTAAACCTAAGTGGTTTCAGTCCAGGAAGTGTTCATCTTGAAATATTACTAACAATATGTTATATTAAAAATATATTCTATATACTATATATTCTATAAACTAACAGTATATTCTTAGTCATTCTTACATTTACTTTCTAAAAATCATTAAAGATTTCACAGCAAAAAGGCGTGACTTTTTTAGATTTACTAAAATGCTTTTTTACCTACTAAAAGAGTATGAAGTATCAATCAGATACCAGAAGGCATGCAGAATATTGTGTGCAACTGTTTTTTTTTCCAGCAAGGTTTTGATCATGTTGATAATTTAGAGACCTTAGAAATAGGATTGAAGCAGCTGCTGAGGGTCAGATTTGAAAACAGGATGACAGTCCTTCCATTTTCCACAGAAAATAGTTGACAGAGATGAAGAAAAGGAAAAGGTAGAGGAAAGACGAGGAAAAAGAGAGGGAGTGAGCATGAGGAGGGATTAAATGTGTGTGAGGATGGGGGTAGTGGAGGAGGAAAGGGCCACAGACAAAGTGAGAGAGGGAGGAGGGTTGCAGGAGAAGGGGGCGGTGCTGTGGCGGCAAACAGCAGGGAAAGAGAGGACAGGACAGGACAGAGGAGAAGGGGGTTTCTACCAGAGAAAAGAGAGGAAACTTTGGCATGAGGTGGAGGAGCAGAGAGAAAGAAAGATAGAGAAAGAGAAGCAGCAGACTGGGATTGTACCTCCAGGACAGACTGGGGGAAGACGCGAGGAGGCAGCCATGCAGAGCACTATGGGTATGTCAGCAACACGACTGTATTTATTACACCCTGAATGCACGAGAGTTCAGATTACCACTGCAGCTCACAAGAGCTTTGAAGTGATGTGAAATGAATGATTAACTTTCTTAAAGCTGATCACACTGGGGTGAGAAGAAGCTCTTTGAAGTTATGGAGCAGTGTAAGTGCTTTCTTCTGAAGAGAGATCTGTGTGAGAACGACTGCATGGCACAAAGTTAATCATAATGTGTTGTTTTGAGGGTAGAGCAAGTTGGCTCTACTACTCGAAGGGATTTTGATTGTTCTCTCAGAGCATAATAGAGATCTCAGTTATGTTTCATTTAAGTATCAACTTTTTCTATATACGTTTCTGCTGAAATTCCTTCTATATGCAGTTAGAATAAAGAGCTATATGTGAATGTGGACAACAAAAGCTTACATCATTGATGCTGGAAGAATTTGACAAATGTGTGAGTTTATGTTGAGATTTATAACTATTGCAGACTTTGGTATCTTGTTTTTTTAGATCTTGTTTTTTGAGGTCTTGTTTATTGAGATCGTATCTGGGACTCAGTTCACATGTGAGATTATTTGGGGGCTTTTTCTTACAGGAGAAATATCTAAGAAGCATGAGGCTTAAACAAAAGTCTCAATTTGATCTCATTTTAATGTCATTCTTGTCCTGGAGACAAGTGAGATATCTTTTGTGTTTTGTTGTTTTCTATAGGTATTTATGTCTGTTGTAAAGAGAGTTTGTTGAGCTGTGTGTGTGTGTGTGTGTGTGTGTGCGTGTGCGTGTGTGATAGAGAGAGAGAGAGAGAGAGAGAGAGGGCCTTGTGAATTGATTGAATTAAGCTGTTTTATCTTTGTTTTGTGGATGTTGTTGAAAAGCAGTGTTTTGAAAGTACACCAAAACCACCTTAAACATAAAGGTTCTTCATTAGCATATATTGTTCCATGAAGTGGAAAAAGTGCCAAAGTTTCCAAAGAAAAAAAAGTTCTTTTAAGAACTGTGCACTGAAAGGTTATTTGGGGAACCCAAAATGGTTCTTCTGGAATAATGGAGAAAACTCCCTTTTGGAGTTTTTTGTTTGCTTTATTGTGAATGTGAAGTAAAAAGTTGATGTATGAGCAACTGGCCTAGATTGGAACATCCAACATACACACACACACACACACACGCGCGCGCACACACACACAAACACACACCCACTCCAATCACTCCTTGCCGAGTGCTTATACAAAGCTTCTTCAAACTAGTCAAACACCACTAAGCTTCTTGCACAGCACGCAGCCTGATCTATTGACATTTCGTTTTTCGAATGGGATGAAGTTTAGATTGAAGCGCCCCCAAGTATATTGAGATTCCCGTTTGTGTTTAAAGTGGATGTGACTCAGCTCGTGGCACATTCTTGCTGAAAAAGCCTGAAATAGAGCGGCCTGTTACTGCGTGTCAGCAGCGTCCAGACTCCACTCCAGATGAGATCACCTAGGGGGGTGGAAAGGTGCTTGCGTCAGTGAGTCGGAAAATAATAGATGAGTTAAATCACTCTCATATGTTACAGGGCTCTGAAATACAGCCTTAGTAAATGCGGTCAGCTCACTGTCTCTGTAAGGACAGAATGTGCCTCACTGTCTAGCTGTGCCTCACAGGTTTAGGTTCTCCAAAACACCTCGTACCATCTCCTCTCATCACTTTACTGTTTCCATTTATGAGATGCCTTTATGTGCCAAGTATTTATATAAGGCTGTAGCTTCCTGCAAACGTATATACAGAGGGAGAGCTCATTACCGTCGAGTCAGTCTCAGCTGACTTCACTGAATCACAACTTTCCATGCCACTCTTTTCCTCTCCGTCTGAGCTTGGCTGGAATCTGTTGGGACAGTGTGTGTATGTCCACATCCTCTTGCGGCTGGTCTCGCTGCGGCGTGTTTGCAAGTTTCACGACCAGCTCCAAGGTTGTCTTTTTTTTCTGTTTGCGGCTCCTGCGTGGTTCACCATCTCTGCACTTTTGAGATGAATTACATATTCATGCTGGCATAGTTTGTCTGAGGCCACGATGGTTATGTAAGCGCTGGTGTGGAATTAATTTACTGTTATGTGCGCTGTGCCACTTTTCCCTCTGACTGCAGTGCATATCTGCGCTGGGATTTCAATTTGATCATAAGACTGATGATTATGGTTTGTCAGAAACACCGCAAGATTATTTATTTCTCTCTTTCTGCTGATGTTTGGTTCAGAAAGCTTTGAGAGGAGGTAGAGAAGCCATTTTGAGGAAATCAATAACCACAGCCAGTAAAGAAATACTTTGACTTACTCGGATAGGCTGCACATAAAAACGTATCTATTGTCTAATTAAAAACCAAAGAACCAATTTTTACCTTATGAAACAGGGGCAAAACACAACTTTCTATCACTAACAGTTAATTTTCATTTATTTCCCCTCACTGTAAAAAATATCTTGATAAATGTATGGTAAAGTGACGGGTAAAGTGGCAGCTGTAGTTGCCAGAAACTCACCGTAAAATATACAGTGATAGTATTTCTGGTATTACTGGATGGTATATTGGTGCCTGTATATTTTACAGGTTATAATTGAAATATTAAACAAGTAATATAATGCTAATACTAAAATACTTTTTACCTTAAAATGTACTGATAACCATCATAATAATATTGGTGGTAAAAAAAAAAAAACACATCATGAATCAGACTTCATGAATCAGACTCCGTAAGTCTATATATATATATATATATATATATATATATATATATATATATATATATATATATACAGTGCACAGGTCCATATACACGAAGAGAATCAACACCATCAAGGTAAAATGACACTAAAATAATGCAATACAAATTCACTAAATAATAGAAAATGTAACACAGAGCACCCTAATGTATACTGATAACAAAACTGAAAACAAAACATATGTAATAATATAACATAGAAATTATATGGTTAAAAATTACAGTAAAATTTACAGTACATTTAATGTGATGTTAAACCATTTTAAAAAAAATTCTATATGGTAAAGTATTTTACAGTTATTTAAAAGGATTTTACTGTAGCATTTTACTGTCTTTTCCTAAAAAATAATGCAATTTTACAGTGTATGTTTTGTTTTGTTTTCCACATTCTAAGATATCGTCAAAAAATAGCATGGTATTTTCAACGATTTTTGGACACTGATTTCTCAATCGGGCTACATTATATACTGTGATTATTCAACTAATCTGGATAAGTATTTGAGATTATTTTTTTATATATCAAAACCTTTTGAATTTAAATAAACATTAGCTCACAGTCATTTCTGCTGGACAGTAACTCATCCTTATGTTCTTTTCTATAAAAAACAAACTGTCTGTCCTCTCCCCTGTTCATAACTGAAGGTCTGGATTTCACTCTGATGGATCAGTATTGTTTTTTCAGACCGTACTCTGTACATTTTAAAAAACTCCATCACTTTATTACCATCCTATCAGTGGCATCTCCTCAAAATGGCCACTCTCAAAGTAATAACAATGAGGTAGAGCCACAGCTCCTCTCCGTTCTGCTGTTATTCCAAGTGTCTGTTTCTGACCACTGGATTGAACTGAATAATCATTAGTGGTTGGAAATTCCTACCGTGGCATAGAGCAGCTGACTCAGAAACAACTGGCTCCTGGATGTTACATGGCCATTCCCACGCTGGACGCTTTTCTGCTTGCAAATGCCCAGAATTGCAATGGGTCAGATTGACCAAGTATTGTTGACCACACAGTGGTCGTCTGACTAGTCTCGCGTAGCCTGACTCTCAGCATAAGGCCTGATCAATTTTGCTGCAAAAACCAGCTTAGAAAAATTTGGCACAGTATAAGACCATAAATGGCTGTACAGAAAAATAGTGCAAAATGTGTGTACACCAGAATCTTTTCAAACCTAAAAAGTACCATAATAAGTAGGCTACTTATTATCTCACAGCCATAACTCAAAGTAGAATATACAATTTTGCTTGTGGTTGTCTAGTTTACCTTCTACAAAGTGCCTCAACTCTGAGAAAATGTTGTCTCTAACAAGTCCAGTGATTAGTTCTTTTTGTATGCATCACAACTAGGGTTGGTTATTGTTTTTTTTTTTTTTTTTTTTTTTTTTTTTTTTTTTTTGATACCGGTGCCAAATCGATACTTTTAAAATGGTACTGGTGCCTAAACCGAAAAGAACCATAAAAGGACAATGGATACCCAACCCTAATCACCCACACCCAGTAACCTGCAGTCGTAGCCTGAATTAGTTGGCTTAACTAGTAAATTGCCTTAGAGTGACCCTATTATGCTATTTTAAACATTCCTAATTTTGTCTTGGAGGTCTCCTACAATGGGTTTACATGCATCCAAGGCCAGAAAACACTTTAATTATTTCATTATATACATTACAGCATCACCTCTTTTCTCACAGTGCCTAAAACAGTTCGATAAAGGATTCGGTTTCTCTAAAGCCCTCCTTTTCGAGAGCCTGATTGGTCTCCTCATCCTCTGGAAGTGCATGCAAAGTGGATTTGTTTTCGCAGCGCAGAAAACAGCGTCTTTGAAACTGTGCAGACCTTTTACATTCACAAACAGCTATATTATACACTACTTCAAAGGTAACATCCATAATACACAAGATTAAACTAAAGAAGTCAAGTTGTATTAACATAGAACCTTATTTAGTTGCAAGAGACAAATCAAGTTATATTGTACTCGGAACCATAAACAACTGTTTAATAACTTGACATACTTTCATATTTACATCTCAATTGCATATTTTGTATAAGGCAATTCTTTTTTTTTTTTATAGATTACCGAGATGCTTGCACTCAATCTACTTTCTACCAGTCAGACCATGGGAGATTGTTCCTGCTGGCAGATGCTTTGTAATGGGCACTACGGTTGGCGTCTGGGCCTGTGCCAGTGAGTCTAGCACTGCTCACTGGGTAAAACAAAATGTCCACAGTTGATTGGCAGGTAGTGTGGCAGCAGCTGGCAGCAGCTCCTGTGTGGTATTGTGCAAATACCGTCGCCTGCTGCATCTCATTCTGGAGTTTGAGGCAGCCGGCTCTTTTCTGAAAGGCTCTCGCTGGATGAGATGCCCAGGGACGCTCGGACAGTGAGACAGGAGAGATTGTCTTCGGAAGGTTTGTGAGGCGGTTCGGGGCCCCTGTTCAGGGGGGCCTTTAATAGAGCCCATATGCTTTGAGATGCTAAAGAGCCGACCAGCCCCTTGTCTTCTCAAACTTTGAGTTTCCCCTCTCTCACTCATTCTTTTATGGATTCCTCTACTTCACTCAGGCCTTCCCCTTCCTGCGACTTATTTATGCATGTTCACGAACACTCCACCTGCTCAGGTTTTAATTTGTCTTTCTTTTATGGTCTATCTATCATTCATTGTCCCTTTCTTTCCTCTCTTCTCTGTGGAGTTCTCCCTCTGTTTTTGTTACAAACTCTGGCTCCCTCCCCCTCTCGCTCTCTTTCACCCCAGGCAGTGCACATGTAGGCCTCAAATGTCATGGCAACAGCCCCAAACAGAACCAAAAGCCAAAAGCCTGTAACAGCAACAGGTTGGCAGTGAAACAAGCAGGGCCAATAATGCTTGTTCTACAGGCAGTGTTTCCCTTCCGCTTTTAATTCGATCCAGCATTTCAACAAAGAAATATACAAAGATCTACAGGGATTTACCATGAAAAATGAGTTGCTTTACACAGAATTTAACAGCAGCCATGTGGTCTCTGGGAATCGCTGTTGAAATGCCATTGTATAAGAGATTTGAATTTTGAGTGAGTTCACTAGTGCCAAAATAAATTTTCAAAATTTGAAACTCTTAAAGCTTGTTCACACTAATAACGATAACTATAAATATGACTGTTACAATAACTATGTTAGTGTTACGATATCGCTCTGTTTATTAAGCGTGCGCTTGCAGTTTTGTCGTCATCTGCGTCAAATGCTCGTGCTCTTTAAATCAGAATGGATTCTGATTGGCTGTCAGTGTTTTTATCGTTCATCAGCAGGAAAAAATCGTTCTGGAAGTGATTCCAATGATATTGTTTCTCGGTGCCGTTATCGTTATAGTTGTGGTGTGGACTCTGCTGTTCTTTTATATTTAGAACGATGTTTAGAACTATATCGTTATAGTTATCGTCCTTGGAGTGAACGGGCCTTTAATGTGTTGTTTTTTGTTTTATCATTCCCAATTACGTACATAAAAAAGTAATAAATAGATAATGGCTTGCCTTATTTTTTTACTATTCCCTCTATAAAACAAACTTTATACTTCAGTAGTTTTTATCAAAATTTTTGTATAAACTCGACAAGAATGTATAGCACGGGACTTGAAGATCGGATTTATATTCGTTTTGGGGAGACACATTTATGTGGCCAAGAGTAAATTTAACAGTTTTAACTAATTGGACAGCTATCCGGTCAGTAAAACGCATGAAGTGACCAGGTATATTTTTATTTCTATTACCATGAGAACCCTAACACATCCAAACAAGTATTTTAAAGACATCATTAAGAAGACTCTCATCTTCCTTATCAGTAAACCATACACACACTCCCTTTTCCCATTCTGCTTTGTTTTCCTGACACAGAGAATTTTACACACATAATTAATGACAATACACTCAGTGCTTTTGTACATGTGCCAGAAAGAATAATCCTCGTTCTCAGACAGCAAGGCTGTGAAAGTGTGATCAGTGACTCATTGTCATCCTTCAGAATAAAACTCCTGACTGAGAAATGAAGGGATGAAAGAAGATACTGCATCTGTTTAATTCAGTCCGTCAGATCACTTCAGTACACTCTGAGGAGGATATTTGGGTCCACTGATGGTAATGACTCCCTCTCTCCTGCTCCATTGACTCTATTATTACTGCAAATGCGTCATTCATGACTAAACTCTGTTTCTCCAGACTTGGGTGCCGGTGGACTTTTCAGACTGGCCAACAGCATAATTCAATTTATCAAGTCTTTAGCTGATTTATGTTAGCCAGTCTTGCACATTAGCTGACAAGGACAGTGGAGGATATATGTAAAAAGTGACTGACATCCACATTCCTGAAGCTGTATCCTATATTGTATACTTCTACTATGCACTAAAAGTATGTACTTCGCTGGTGATGACAAAGTACATACTTCTGAGTATGCAGAAACTCTGTACACCAGTATTGTGTAGACAATCATGTACAATTGAGTGTTCATTTTAGTGCTGTCATAGTAGATTAAAAGAATACTATTAATCACACATTTTTCTATAATTAATCTCATTCACTCCTTGCTGATATAGTGCACTAAACTGCCATGCTCTATACAGGAATTTGAGAATGAGTGAACAAGTCAGCGATTTCGGACAAAGCAACAGAGCCAACAACGAAGGTTGTTTCCTATGCTGGAGTCAACCCCAACTCTACAGGGCTAATCAGAGTTGAGGAATCCACTCTTCTGGAGTAGACTCCTAGTGAACACAGAGAGCCACTTCATAGTACTGAATTGAGTTCTCTTTTGCATCTTAAGGCAATGACACACCAAGCTGACGTCAAAGAACTAGCGGTGGTGAAAGCAAACTGTGTTGTCACCTCACATTGGCTATGTCTGGGCCAAAAAGCTGCACCTTAACACACCGCAAAGACTACAGGTGACTGCCAGCTAGCATGTGCATTTTGTGCCTGTGTGTAAGGAAATAACGGTCTATATCAGCAGGTATCAATAGTCTGTTTTCATCATTCACAAAGGGAAACCAAAACTAGGACTGCAGATATACAGTCCTAAAACATAGCAGGCTTGGTGTGTTACGACCCTTGTCAGAAAAAAACAGATGCTGCGTTAATTTTGTTAAATATTTTTAAAATTGCAAAATTAACGTGTTAATTTTGATAGCCCTAGTTCAATTAGCTATTTGCTATTAGCATTTGTTCCCTAGCTGAAAATATAAGAGATCTGTCACCAACTCTTTAGTGGGGTTGTGAATGTTAAAAGCATGGATCCACACTTCAAAAATACACTGTAAAAGTAATGCCATTTCAGGGTCCTTTGACATAGTTTCATTACAATTTGGGAAACACTACTCCAAATCCAGAAAACTGTATAAGACAAACACAGTAGTATGCAAATTGAGATTTAGCACTAGCATAAAGGGCCATGGAATTTTTTATGATATATAATCTTCTGAATGTAGACCATTCCTATAATCATCAGCACAATAGATAAAAACAAAACTCACTAACTTAACACTATATGACCTTTTTGTTTTTAGGTCTCATTAGTTGTAGTTGTTGTGGCATTCTTTTCTAAACTAATTTAGAGCAGTCTAATTAATTGTGTTGTTTGGCTTCTTGTAGTAACTGTAAATTGCTAATTTCCCTCTTCCTAAATAACAAATACTATGTTAATTAAGTTTAATTACCGCTACAATTACTCTCCATGGCATATATGAATAATTCATGAGCACACACACACCTTGTAATTGCAGCAACCTAATTAGAGCAGTTTTGTGTTTTTCAAAGTAGGTCCTTCAGATCACTAACAGTATGTTTAGTTTTCTGCTGCGGTCATGTGACCATGATCTTTTTTAGGTGTGTTTGTGAATGTAACCATGAGTGTTTTTGTATCATTGTGTATGTTATCTGATGGACGGGACAATACGAGTGCAGCTGGCAGGAAGCAGCGGAGCGGGGCGCAGGTTGCAGAGCGGCCGTTTGGAGATCTCTGGGGGGGTTTGGACGTGTGACTGAAGCAGGACACTGATTCATATCTATAACTGATAGAGATGTACATTAGTGCTAGATGATGAGAGGATAGTGTAAAAGGAAAAGCTTTTTTATTTTATTAAAAAAGTATATTTTTAGAGCTGCAAAGTTGTCTAAATTTTTGTGGTGAGACTAGTTTTGTGGGCAAACATCAAATTATTAATCACAGATATTCGTTTTTATTGTTAACTTAAAACTATCAAAAATAATTTTCAGTCACTGAAATAAAAAAATAAATATCAGATGAAAAAACGTAAACGAAAATGAAAAATGTTGCCTTTGCAAATAACTAAAATAAATTCTATGTTCTAAAATTACTAAAACTGAATTTTTAAAAAACATACAGAAATATTTACTAAACTAATACAAATTACAAAAGCACAACAAAATTATAAAAAAAAGGAAAACTGAAAATATAAAGCAAATTGAAAATGTGCAAAAATGACCAGGTTTTCAGGCAACATTATGCAACAAATGCTGTAGATAAGTTGCAGTGTACCTGGGACATTCTGTTAAGGAATGAAAATGAGTGACTCAAAGGAGAGCAGGAAGGAAGAAGAGTGATTAAAAGAAACTAAAGGAATGGATAGAGTGACTAATGAGAAAGACTAGAAGGTCATCAGGGTGTAGAGATCCCTTAAGAATGTAAATACACACAGCTGACCGCTTCAGTCCTCACATGCTCCTGCTCCGCAGAAAGCTTCATAATCGTTAAACACAACACCATAAGTTTCACTGATTACTTTATCATTTTCACTTGAGCGCACTGAGACTATGCAGCTCTCGCTTTTCCCTATTTAGTGCACAAGGAGTCATTCTTGTGGATTAATTGTCTACTTTCCATGGGCCACATTTATCCAAGCATGTACTTTTGTCCACTCTGTTTTTGTGGAACAAGCACACTGTGTTAATGAGGATGTGTGGTTGCAGATGAGGTAGTAGATGAGGTCAGCATTTCCTTTGTGCTGTTTCCTGTGTTTCTGTGGATCTGTGTGTGCCTGTGAGGGTTGTGTGATGTAACGCAAGTTTATTATCGGGTATTTTGAAAATGGTCTTGTTTTGGCAGATTTGCATGACCTAAAATCTTAAATTTGTTGTTTCTAAAATGAGGTATGTGCAGTTAAGGGAAAAAGCTTGCTTTTATCAGAACAAAGGCTTTGTTGTTGGATGCCACAATGTCATGTCTAACTTCTCCATGGAAAGAGGCTTTGATCGGGATCATCACACACATCAAATATCCTGCCCCTGCAACTGCAACTGCACTTGAACCAAACAGAGAGACCAAATGTGATTAAGGGTTTAGGGATTTCTGCCCGGAGATTTGGAGCTCTGCTGGGTTCCAGGCTCAATGCTGGCATTCCATCCTATTCTGCTCCAGACTCCACAGAGAAGCTCTGTGATTCCCAGGGGATTCACACCTCGCCGCTAATCCTTTCCGGTGGCGCTATTAAGACTTATCATAACGAGATTTAAGCCACCAGCCACCTCGCTGTGGAATTTGATTAGAAACACCTGCAGAAGAGAGATGCACTATTCTCTCACTGTCAAGATCAAAGACTGAGCAAGAGTGAGAGAGCTGTGCGTGTTTTAACCATAGTGCAGAACAGCCTGACATATGTCAAATGTGTAATACAGGGACTTTCAAACTGCGGGCTGCAAGGGAGTGCTAGGGGGTCTGTGGAAAGGTTTACAAATAATGGGGGGGAAATGAAAAGTGCAAAAATAGATAATTATTATATTATAAACTTAAAAAATGTAAGCAAAAATTTGAATTTGAAAAACAACCAGAATGACAAAAGCACATTAGACAGTTTGACTACTGTATTAGTATATAAATAATGCTAAAATATTGTCTGCATGGTGTCTGGTTAAAAAAATAAATAAATACACAATAGATAATATAATAAAAAAATATTTTAAATTATTTACAGAATTTGACAGTGTCATGCTACTATCTAAAGATTGGTCTGATATCATGACAATCAAAATTATTTAATTCTGTTGACAGCCATTTCTAACAGTACTTTGTATTATTTATTTCCACAATTAATGTCAACCAAATATTTTTCAGATAATATTCTCTACACACTGTTTTATCACAGTAGCCCTATCAATTTTGTATAGCTGCCTGTGCCTAATATATATTTTAGAAAGGGGTTATGTGGTAAATTATATTTGTCATTGAAATGCATAAAATATCAAACAAACAGCACTAGTACACTCTGTAATCAAATTGTTTCACAAAAAGATGTTTCAAATGATTAAATATTATAAAATAGGGCCTTTGTACATAACATTTAAGGGTATTAAGACCTATTCACCTCTAAAACACTGCAAAACAAAACCAAAGTGAATACTTTTGAGATCTCAGACTGCGATGAGGAGGATCAGAGAGGAGTGAGATCTGGAGGTCGGGTCTCTCTGGCAGGTTTTGAAGTTTGCAGGGTTGTGCGGGGCCGGTCCTAAGGGGATCTTCTCATTATTTATCACAGTCTGTGGGAGAATGTTCAGGGTTATGATTGGGTTAGTTTGTTTGTATGAGGTGCAGAATGTACTGAGGCTCTGTGAGTGGTGTGGAGGCTATGCAGCTCATTTTAGGGTAACTTTAGGGTAACAGTTGGAATCTGGTTGGGAATGATGTAGGTTGGGTTTAACAAAGGGTGAGGACTGGCTTTGAGGTGGGGGTGGAATTAGTTGAAGCGAGTTCAGAAAGAGTGAAGTGATCCATGATGATCTCAGTCAGCACGATTGTCTTGACATTGTCTTTTTGTGGTCTTGGACTTTCTCAAGAATCTGATTTGGGCTAAATCAGTTTCCCCTCACATGTGACAGATTTATTTTTGTTTGAACAGCTAAAATCACAGACTGAATTCAGATTAAATCTGACATTTTCAAATTTGAAAATGGAAATGGATCTGTATCTTGATTTTGATTATTATTTATTTATTTATTGGCAATGTGCCTTTAGTGTGAAGAGTGTGAAGTGTGAAGAGTGCGTATTTATCTAAGTGACATATAGTTGTGCAGTTTAACTCTTGCAGTTTAACTGAGCCTGAATGTTTTCACACACTTCATGATGCACCTTGTCCTATATAAACCCTTTTGTAAGTTTTATTAAATGTTATTAGTATTATTTTGTCGTAGTTGAGGTTTATTAGCATTAAGGACTGATTGTTGTGCACTGCAGCAGAACCACAGAGCAGTCAGCTGGATTGGCATCGGGAACATACTTCATAAGAAGCGCTGAGGCAGAAATACCTGATAGCCACGTTAGTGGAACCATGTGCGTAAGCACTCGCAGAGAACCGCCCTGGAAACTGTTACTCTCAGCGAGTCACGCTATCCTCCTTTCTCCCCTCTCTCAAACTTTGTTTCATCTCCTTCACAGCACTGTTTTATCCAAGTATTCTGCTATTAATATCCACATTCGCGGCTGCGACAGAAAGATTCCTTTTGCCGTGTCAATATGCACCTGGATTTATTTAGAGGATACAAAGAGGAATAGAGCAGAATCTCCCCTCCGACCCAGCCTCTTGACAATATGACAATGGAAATTTGGTATGGTAGCACTACTTGTATTGATGTCTGCCTTGGACTATTTGCTTTTGCTTGTATTGTTCCCATTAATAAATCACGTTGATTAAGAACATATCAAAAATTTGGGCACACTTGGCTGAATTTACTAAATTTACTATTTACAAGTCTATTTGAAATCTAGTCAAAGGGTGGTGATTTTTGAAGAAGCTCGAATATAAGATGCACTAGGGCCGTCCTTAGGGTGGTGCAACTGGTGAAAAAGACGATCGCGAACAGAACAAGGGGACCCCCCCAAAGGACAAACGCAAATGGGCCGACCAATGGAGGTCCCGCTTCCTCTAACTTACACTTGGCCCTGAACAATGCTTGGGACAGCCCTAAGATATCCATACAATATGAAAACAATTGACTTGTAGTTAATATAAGAGGTTGATAATGAATTGACCATCAAGTATTCACCCAAAAATTAAATCTTCCTCACAGAGCGAAACTTGTCTATCCCCAAGAACATTGTGACGGACGGGACAGTTGGAACAACAAAAACGCTGTCCTCCCGTGCTGAAGTCTGCTACTTTGACTTCATCAGAATTCAAACCTCAGCTAAAATGGCATGTGGGGGGCTGCATGTGGATGAGTGAGCAGAACAGGGAATGTCTTATGAGAAGTTTGAGTCAGAATGGGACTGGCTTTCTCATAGCCTGTCTGTCCCTGTGGTAAAGAGGTCATTGGGATGCCAGTGCAGTCAGGGCGGTCTGATCTCTCCTGGCGACTCAGACTGTGTGTTTCTCCTGCATGTGGCTCTTTGAAGTGCATTGGGAGTGTTTTCTGAAGTGCACTGGGGGTGTGTGTAATTGATTGGACTGGCAGGCTTTTTGCAGATTATTCCACATGGTGAGACTGCTCTTAGCACACAGCAGCAGGCTATATATATACTCAATGTCCATCCGCAAATTAAACCCTGACACACTGATTCACAGACACATAACCAATAACTGCTAATGCTTGCTTATCTCTATTTAATTGACCACCACCATTGTGCCCATTTGTTTTCCCCTTATGACGATTATACATTTTTTTAATTACTTATTCATTTTTTTAAATACCACACATAAAATGAAGATGGATATCTTATTTTAAGATGCAGATCTTAAGATGAGCATGAGCGTTATACATTGTAACCCAATTTATTTTCTATTTGGGGTCAAAAAAGACCCCTAAAAAGTGACTTTATTCCCACACATACAACCAGATATCATTCCAGTTTAAGTGGCCGCTCCACTTTTCTTCTTTTTTATTTAAGTTTACCATATTTATTATGGGCACGAATGACCCAAACAGCACACAAGAGTTAAAGTGTACTATATACTGTAGATAGCCTCAAAGCTAACAGACATGGACTAAATTTATGTGGTCTTTAACCCCAAATTGCTGTAATAACTCAAAGCACTTAATCTGAACAACCTGGAATAAGACCATGATCTCATTCTGTGGCAACATTGTGTAAAAGTTACACACACTCAGAAAAAAGGTATAAAAGCTGGGGTGGTACCCTTTCAAAAGGTACTAATATGTACACTTTAGGTAGTAAAATGTACCTTTAACCTTTAAAAAATGCCAGCATTTTTGATAATTTTCACAAAAATGTCATGCCCCCCAGAATATTTTGTTGTATGAATATCTGAACATGCAATATATCAAAAGCAGGAACAGATTGTATTGTTGCTTCATGTATTCTTTTTTTATCAACACTTAACAAAAAAAGCAACATTTTGAACAAAAAGCTGCGAAAATAGTTTTTTGTTGTTGTCAAAGACTACATCCAGATCGGTTCTACTAATATGCATCCTTTATGGGTAAATAAGGTACAAATGTATACCTTTTGAAAAGGTACCGCCCCAGTGACAGCTTTTATACCTTTTTTTCTGAAAGTGCAAGGAGAAACTTTATTTGTGTGGCGACATCTAAAATGTGTGATTCTTTTGTGTTCAAAAACAGAAAACTGTTGTTATAAAGTTTACTTTACAGGTTACATGACAATCAGCCCATTTAGGCGATATTTTTCCTCATCTTCCTGCTTTTCTCTATACAGAGTGTGTATCCTGGGCGTGTGTTCGCCATGGCTCTAGTTCAGGCGCTGCCTGTGCCCACTGATCACCCAAAGCCTAGCGCTGACATCCAGCAGTGCTGCTCAGTGTCTCACTCCCCCTCCATAGCTGAGGCAGGCACCATGGGTTCCGTCAGCAGCCTGATCTCTGGACGTACCTACCAGGAGCGCCACTGCCGAGCCGCCAGCGACTTTGGTGCCAAGTATCGCAAACCCACACCCGCTATAAGCTGTTTCCGACAGCAAGAGGGCACACTGCGCAGCGCCAGCTCACAGGAACAGCTTCTCACCAGCCAGCCTCCTCTACCTGCTAAGAACAAATCCTCTGCCCTCATCTCTGCTGGCAATGGCAACTATGGCTATTTGTGTGACGAGCCAGTGGGCGACTGGAATGATAACCATGTGACCACGTGCAGCCCATCCAGTGATACTGAAGAGCCTCCTGATAACAGAGGCATGAATGGTAATATTGGTGGTCCTCCGCCCAAACTCGTCCCAGTGTCAGGCAGACTGGAAAAGGTGAGTCTGGTGGTGCTTGGGAGGTAAACATTAAAAAAACACAATAAACATTTTTAAATTAGTGACACAACATCTTTTTATATTTATAATGAATGTAAACTTGTGCCATTAGAGTATTACACTTATGGAAGAAGTCTATGGCTAAGGCTTACCAAAATAAACATTAAACACTGTGTTTTAAACATATATGTTCCCATATAGTGTGACATAATCACTTACTACCGCTTATCAAGTTGTTCATTTGTAAAGGCAGTAACTTTCACACGAGGCTTCTGTGAATTGTAGTGCTGTTGCCTTTTCGTGGCGTCAAATGGCATAATTTTTACAGAGGACAGCTTCCTGAACCTGGGAGAGTACAATGCACATCAGCTATATGCATAGACTACTTATCAATGAGAAACGTTCTGTCATGCTTGCAAAGTTGGTTCCAATCTATTGGCTTGATTATCCGCATTTTCAGAATCCGACTCTGGCTCGAACTGAAAAACCAGTAAAACATTCGACATTATTAACTGTTTACAATTGCTTAAAGCCTTGGAAGCTTAAGCTCGCAATTATGGTAAGGGTACTTTTCTGACACATGCTGGGTACCGTATAGATGTCCATTGAAAGTGCATTAATGTTAATACAACAGTCTTTGAACCATTTCTTTAAATTACTCCTTCAAAATGCTGTCCATCATATCATTGTCAAGGTCTCATTCATTTGTTTTAGAAGAAATGAAAGAAGGTTTTGCTGATGCTGGGTGGTACATCTAATTGGCTTTTAATTTTTATTGATCGAGGAGAGCCTTTAATCACTGCAATACATCAATATGCCCATCACTCACTGTACACATTTAACATCTCATTTACACTCAGTTATGTTGGTGGCTTCACTCTTTAGCTATTTATTGTGCAGATGCCGTTCAAAAGTTTGGGGTCAGTAAGTTCATTCATTCATGGGGTCATTTATTTTTATATAAATTAATAATTATTAAACCAAAGACACATTAAATTGATCAAAAGTGACAGTAAAGGCATTTCTAATGTTACAAAAGAATTCTGTTCTTTTGAACTTTCTATTCATCAAAGATTTTGAAAATAATTTATCACTGTTTCCACAAATATATTAAGCAGCACAATTGTTTTCAACATTGATGATGATAATAATAATGTTTCTTGAGAACCAAATCAGCATATTAGAATAATTTCTGAAAGATCATGTGACACGTGACACGAGAAAAGAGTAATAGCTGCTGAAAATTCAGCATTGCTATCACATGAATAAAATGCAATTTTAATATATGTATAAGAAAACACTGTTTTACATTTAACCATTTACTTTTGATTACAGAGTATGGAGAAGATACTGATCCGTCCTACTGCCTTTAAGCCTGTCGTGCCCAAAAATCGCAACTCTGTGCAGTATCTGCCTCCGCGGTCAGGGGGCAGTTTGTCTGAAAGCCAGGGCAGCCTCAACCTCTTACTTCCTGGCAATGGAGCGGGGTTGGGTTGTCAGGAAAAGCGCAACTCTTACAGTGGGGGACGCAACGCACGGAGTAGCCAGTCCGTCACTATGTCCGACTCAGGCCGCAACTCCCTTTCTAGCCTACCCACTTACAGCAGCACAGGGTACAGCCTGGCACAGAGTGAAGTACCCACTGGGCACATGGAAACCACACGCTCCGGTGGTGGCCACGGACACTCTAACTCCGACAGCGGTCGGTCATCATCCAGTAAGAGTACAGGGTCTTTAAGTGGGCGCGGCCAGCCCCTCTCAGACAGCGGATCATGTGGCCGCTCCCCGGCTCCAGGAGAAGGTTATGAAGGCGTCATTCGGGATCTTGAGGAGAAGCTGAGGGAAAGAGACCTGGAGCTGCAGCAACTTAGGGACAACCTGGATGAGAATGAGGCAGCCATCTGTCAGGTGACAATCACTGTTTTCTACCATTTATTAGTGTCATTTGACAGGGAATTGTCAGTTACAGTGTATACAACCTAAGTCAAATCATGTGTCTTCTCCATGCAGGTGTATGAGGAGAAACAGAAGCGCTGCGAGCAAGAGTTGGAGGACCTTCGGCAAAGCTGTGCATCGAAGATGAAGCAGGTGCAGCTGAAAGCACAACGGGCGCAACAGGTTCTGCAGTTGCAGGTGTTTCAGCTGCAACAGGAGAAGAAGAAATTACAGGAGGACTTCTCTCAACTGCTACAAGAACGGGAGGCATTGGAGAAGAGATGTGCCTCTTTTGAGAGGGAGCAGACTCAACTAGGCCCTCGTCTAGAAGAGACAAAGTGGGAGGTGAGACCTTTTTAGCCATGTGGATCTAGCAATGAGTTATTACTACACTCGATGAAATTGAATGTTTCTGTCTCACAGGTGTGTCAGAAGTCAGGTGAGATTTCTCTGCTGAAGCAGCAGCTGAAGGACTTACAGGCGGATCTTGGTCAGAAGGCCAGCGAGATTGTTGCTTTGAAGGTCCAGTTGAGAGAGGCTCGTTCTGAGCTTCAAGCTAGCCAGACTCGCTCACAGGAAGCCCACGCCACAGCCCGCACTCGCACACTCGAACTCGAGGTTTGCGAGAATGAGCTACAGCGCCGTAAGAGCGAAGCGGAGCTCCTGCGGGAGAAGATGGGCCGTTTGGAGGAAGAGTCCATCCGTCTTAAAGAGGCTTTGGCGGTGCCCATGTCCCAAGCTCTTCCTTCTAAAGGCCAATGCATGAGCTTGCCCCTGCCCCAAAGCCGTGGGGTGATCACTCACGGGATCAGTCCCGCTTTCCGGGACAACAACAGCGAAGAGCAGCTTCTAGCATATGATAGTGATGAAGCGAAGGTGCAGCGCCAGAGCGTGGACATGCTTCACGGTCTCCGTCAGCAGGTGGACCGACTGCGCGCAGAGCTGATGTACGAGAGGAGGCGGAGTGAGGACCAGCTGGAGGGCTTTGATGAGGAGCGCAGGGTGTGGCAAGAGGAGAAAGACAAGGTGATCCGTTACCAGAAGCAGCTGCAGCAGAACTACATCCAGATGTACCGCAGAAACCGTGACCTGGAGCGTGTGATGAGGGAACTTAGTCTGGAGCTGGAGAACAGGGACATGGAGGAGTTTGACATGCGTAGCAACGAGATCCATTTTGAGGAGATCACTGCCACTGAAATCTAACCCACATCTTACTCTGCCCTCCAAAAATACATCTCCACTGTGCTTGTGTGAGGAGCACCAGTCTTTCTGCCGTGTCATTTGCCATGCTTCTCTACACTATTTCAAAAAGACTTGTGTTCAAGGCAAGTTATTGTTGTGATGTCCGCAGAGGCCAATAAAACAGGGAATGTTTGTATTTAGACATCTTTATTATCACTTCCTGCCTCAGAAACCTGTGAGGGACTACAGATGAATGTAAAATGACTGTGAAAAGCAGTTAAATGATGCCATTGAAGAAGGGAAGGATGTCCTAAAAAATGGTGCTTTGTTGCTGACAAACCCCTATAGTACAACTAGGGCTGTAATTAAGTTCAATGAATTAAAAGAAAAATCACATAGGAAGTTCACAAAAGACGTGCTTTTCTGTTTTACACATTTGAACAGAATACAGAGCTCTTAATGCCCCCCCCCCCCCCCCCCCCCCAAAAAAAGTTTATTTTAATACTTTGAACTACAAGAAATTGAAATGAGCAGCAAGATGAGACGTAACGGCCAAAGATGTTTGTAGTGTAGAGAGAACACTAGAATGCGTCCTTTGTGAACTACCTTGGACAGACTGACAAACCCATTTGCTAAACGGGTTGCTGTGGACTGTAGACCAAGGATTGGCTTATATTCAATTATAGGAAGAAACAAATCAAACATACAGTATATGAAACTGTATTCAATACTTTACTCGCTTGCTACAATAATGTAACATTTCATTTGGAAATTTTTCTTAGCAAATATTGATGTATGCAGTTATTTGAGATTCATTTGATTATATAATTAAAATTGATTGGCACTTCGCAGCCTTAATTACAATATTTTCATTAGTTCAGCTGAATACCTTACACACAATCAGAAAAGACTGTCTCAGCAAAGAAATATACTGAAATGGCTATGAGATTGAAGAACTGATAGGAAGAAATACAGCATGTAGGGTAAGGGTTTCATGGAGTTTATCATATCCTATAATGGAAAGAGCACAATCCTCGCCTTGCCCATTGTACCAGCATTAACACTGATGGGAAGAGTTTTGGGATACGTTCAGACTGCAGGTAAATGAAGCCCCAAATCCGATTTTTGTTGCTCACATGTGACCCTCATCTGTTTGTGTCATGACAGTGTGAACAGAACAAACCACATGGAATATGATCTTTTCAGTTCCGATTTGTGCCACTTCCCTATGTGGTCCTAAATCCGATACAGGTCAGATGTTTTTACAATGCGACCACAGTCTGAACAGTCACATAGGAATTAATGCGACTTTTACGTTACTCTAAATCGACATTCGTCACAATTCTGCGCTCATGGGAGTCACATACTCGAAGTTATCAAGACAGTTGCGAAAGGTAGTCAGTGAAGAACAGTGATGTGTCAGAGCTCATAAGTATTACATGACAGCTCTATATACAAGCAAAACATCATAAACGTTTAAAGTCTCTGCTCTCTTTTTTCCCACATCCTACGTCTTTGTTTTTAATGTTGGCTGCATATAAATCGACTGGCTTCCGAGACAGATCACACTATTAATAAACGGATAATCACTTACTTTAATGTTCACAGCATGCTGAGTGACATCTTTTTTCATTCTCTTGCGTGTGCGGTTCAGTTCACGATCAGTTCACGATCTGTTCACACTGGAATCTGATATTGGACTCATTTAAAACAACAATGTGAACAGCTATCCAAAATCGGATCTGAGCAATAAATCGGAATTGAGCACTAAGACTGGCAGTGTGACTTGCAGTGTGAACGTAGCCTTGAAGGCACTCTATTGAGCATATCATGTTGCAGTTTTGTTGAATTCATTCTTGGTGTTCTGGCTGTGCTGGTGTTAAGTACTCAGTAACATTGTGTCATTTCTTAGCCATTTACGGCACTATGCAGCAAGAACTGTCACCGCTCATCTCACAGCCCCGCTGCTTACACTACATTTGATACTAATTACTGATGTAGAAGTGTTATTTTTATAATTAGATGATAATAAGCAGACATAACTAGCAAATATAGAGGCAAATATATATATATTTTTTTTTTTGAGTATTGCCTTGCACACTGTACAGAGTGAATAGCATGTGTGCATGACACCGTAGCATTTCTGTGGCCAGACAGTCTGGCGTCGAGTCACGTTATGGCTTCACACAGGTCAGTGGGTTGGTTTTTCCAACCAATTCTGCGAAGTAATGACATAGTTGATGAATGCATAGATATATATCATAATAGATTTACATACAATCTGAGAAATACTAATCAAATGTTTGTGGTCATTTTGTTAAAGGGATATATACAATATAAACTTTGTTGTTTTTACAGAACAGATCCTTTAAAACAAAATAGATATGAAAAATTAAATATATATGTGATGTATATTTTTATATATAGCACATCAAGCTATTTTGTGGTAACACAGGTAACTTTGTGGGTTTAATAAATTTGAATTGCATATTTCACACACTGTTGTCCAGAGGGATCATTTGCCATCAGCTCTGATAGTATTTCATACAGTAGTTGGTGCTTTTATATTCTCATGGAGTCTACCGCACATGTATTTATCATGTCCTTCTCTGTTAATAATATACAGCATTATCACATAAGGATTTTTGTGCATGCTGTAGAAAATTGGCAAGAACATTGCCCGACAACAAGGCAATGTTTGGGACACTAACTTTTTTCACATCAGGGAAGACCGATAAAAAAAATGAAATGAGGAACTCTGACTGCAAAATCACATTTTAGCCATCTCAACCAAAGATAATCTGTTACATATTTTCCAGATTCTTTTAAACAGCATATAGCATATTAATACATTTACACTTTCCTCAGTGCTTCCTTTTTTATATAAAACTATGTGATATACTCTTCATGATTCTACAGTAAAACAGACACTTTATTTATGTGATAATCATTTTTGTATTTTTTCATTCAAGGCCAAATTATTAATTTCAGTATTGGTCAGAAAGGATTACTGTTTGTGATTAGTCTGGTCTTGTATCACTTCTGGTATTTTTTGACTACCTGAGAATCAAAAATATGAATTGGCAATTTCTCACCTTGCTCAGATTATCATCCCTCTTGTTGTCATCATCTCTGTATATCACAGATATGTTATATGAGTGTAAGAAAACTCATTTCACCCCTGGACATTGTCATGTGCATCCCTCCCTGACATGTCAATCACACCCCTGATGAAAACATGTAAATATTCCTCATATTGTAATATTATTGACATATTCAATAATTTTGTTTTTACACACGCAAAATATCTATTTTGAAGTTGTAACCACTGTGAATAGACCAAAGCAAATTAACGTTTAATCTTTTTTTCCCTAGTGTATGTGCTTGTGTATGTTTCCTTTGTCAATCTGTAGTATTTTTAGTCATGTATGTATATTTTCATGTTGTATATTTCTTGTAAAAATGTGTTTTTAATTAAAGAAAGTCACCTCAAGCTAAGTTTGGTGTTTTTTTTTAATTTACCTACAGTTTTTACTGACAAGTCAACAATTTTATTTTACAAAAAAAGATCATTTTCAGATTTGGGCCACATTTACCTGCAGTTTGAATGTAGCCAAGTAGCTTTAGTAATTTGTGCATTATCATTAGAGGTCAGAATCAGAGTAAAGAGCTTACACGATGGAAACAGGCAATATTTAACTTTTTTATTTATATTCACACAATGCCTTTTGTAATAAAACGAATTGCAAAAAATGCAGACCAGATGCTTTTTATATGCTTACAGAGTAAAACGTTCAGTATATAACACTGATCCTACGATCATCACAACGTTTATATTTCAATTGCACAGTCCATATATGCAGCATTAAGGCACAAATATAAAAAATGCAAGTGTACACATTAATTGCCAAAAATAGACATGAACTTGCATAGGATGTAAAGTGAGACAGGGGTCTTCATTTGTAATAATCCCCCAGACATTCACTAAACTAAACCAGCAATTTAAAAGAAAAAAAAGACGACCTAATCTCAATCTCAATCCATGCTGCGATCGTGTGTAATCTCTTTCAGG
This sequence comes from Abramis brama, assembly GCF_963993115.1. Lineage (NCBI taxonomy): Eukaryota > Metazoa > Chordata > Actinopteri > Cypriniformes > Leuciscidae > Abramis > Abramis brama. Next base: position 8,214,364 of record NC_139981.1, on the reverse strand, counting down.
CATGACTGTAGAGGCTGTAGCCTGGATGGATAGTGATATGATTTATGATTATGAGCATGTCATGTCAGTGTACTCAGGCTTAAACCGCAACCAAAAATAGAAACCCACAATATCTCGTGTTTATTCCAGGGTTTCGGATCCTTTAAATATGAAACTGTTATGACTGATTTATTCGAATTCTTGAAAACAGAATAGATGCGAATTAGAAAAGGGACAGGAAATAGGGATAGGGATAGGAAGGGAAAAGGTCAGCATTGTGAATGGCCAATAGCGCTCTGTGGAAGCCCATTTTTGAATTCTTTCTCAGGGGTCTGCCTCAACCCCCACTGCACATGATGGCATGATTTCTCTTCCAAACCAAGCATGCACCCTCTGTTTATACCCAGCAGCATCAAGGCCCCAATATACTTCTAGCGAAATCAAAGAACGGACAGGTGTGACGTAATTTCAAACAAAATCAGGCCGAAAACGAAGTTTGTTTGGATTTTGTTTCTGGAGTTTGAAACAGCTTGCCAAAGTGAACTTTCCGGAAAAGTTAGCTTTGGCTGGTAAACGCCTCCGAACTACCATTGGTCCGTGGCGATTATGTAATAGGTAGGTGTGGCTCTGTGGCTCCGCCTTCTTTGACATGGAAGTCTTCTCTGGTCCATTTCTTCTGTTCAGTGACAGTCCGTCGAGTAAAAACATGAACGCACTGAAGAGTGACTTTATAGTAGAAATTGAAGTTGTAATTCTAACTGAAAGTAACACTTTCCGTGTTTAATACTGTAAAGCTGCTTGCTTTAAAGCAATCTATTGTATAAAGTGCTATAAATAAATGTGACTTGACTGGAGTGCCGAATTGCAGAGCTGAATCAAACATATTAAGAGGGAAGCGTGCAGCTTATTCATCAAACATCTTAACATATTCATCTAAAAGCCGTTCCCAGCAGCGTAGGGATGTTCGCTAACAGTATACCGCTACAAAGGTATTTCAAAATTATGTGAAGAATGAAAAAGAACTTTGCCGTGAGTATATCAGGGCCTTTAGCGCAAACGCATTTGGTATCAGGCTGCTTTCAGTCCGTCTCTTGGGTTCTTGGGAACTTTGACGATGAACTCCATGGGGTCTTTGGCCTTGTTACTGAAAGCCCTCCGAATGGCGTCCACCGCGTGCTGATGTGTGACACCTTTGAGGGACTCTCCATCTACTGACATCAGCTCGAATCCAGCCTACACACAGAGAGATAGAGAGAGAGATTTCTAGAAAAGTTCAGATGTCAGACTTGATCATTAATGCAGATGTCTGTTTTTCTGACACATCCCTGAGTATTCCTGGCAGAGTGCAGACAGAACGTGGTCTGAATGGCAGGAAAAAGCAGATGCTGCAGGCACAGGATGCCTCTCATTTCCTTTGTTCTCCTTCGTTAATACCTGTGAATGATCTCATCTGGTCTGCTTCAGACACTGCGCGCATGTGTGTGTGTGTGTGTCAAAGCCCTGCCAGTGAATGACATCAGCTTATTATACTTCAGAAATGGATGTTTTTCTCTCTGATTGTAACCACTGGCAGACCTGAAGCACAGATGTTTGGGTCTCACCGGTCAAAAACACACGACATATCCATCAGCTCTTTTCCAAACTCATTCTCTTATCTCTGACACCGCTAACAGTATAAACAAAGTTACAAATCAGGGGGAACAGTCAACTTAGAGTGAGCAGGACCAAATTATATACACCATTCTCTAGGTGTGCATAACCCAAAAGTTAAACACTCTCACAGATGCAGGAGTGTGTCTTTGGAATGAAGTCTTTCCTGCCAGGAAAAAAGTACAAAGTGCAGCTGAGCTCACAAACGCAAGTTTAGTTCAAAGTAGGCACATTTCCTCAGTCACGATCTCTTACCAGGATGCACCTGTTTACTGAACTCTTTCTACACCCATCCTTAGAGGTTAGGGTCTGTTTTCATGCTCTCCATCAGTCAGATCTAACTCTATTGTCCCCTTATAGAGACATTGTATTTCTCTGTGCATTCAAGCAAAAATAAAAATGGAAAACATTTCTGAGTAGGGCTAAACTGATAAAGCTTTCAGTTAAGAGTGTACCCAATGTTTAAATATATTCCACAGATTTTCCATTAAAAAATCCATTTGGGATGTCCCATAAGGACAGAACATTGTAGAGTTCATGTTGAAATAAACGTTGTTCTTAAAGGGATAGTTCATGCAAAAATAAAGGAATAGTTCATCAAAAAATGTAAATTCTCACCCTCATGTTGCTCTAAATCTGTATGACTTTCTTTCCTCTGTGAAACAAAGAAGACTGAAAGAAGATCGAAAGAAAATGTTGGTGACCACTTACTTCCAATGTATGGACAAAAAAAGATCTTAAAATATCTCTCTTGTATCTCAAAATAATGATATGTAGGTGAGAAAATTATTACAGAATTTTAATTTGTATCCCCTTAAATCATTGCATTTGGTCTTGCTTTGTTTTAGTATGTAATGCCCATTAATATATTATGTTATAATCATCATCATCATCATAAATCGTCTGCAAACAAAACGGGTTTGCAGTCGGTCACAAGTTTTCTCCATTCTGTTCAATTACTAGCAGCTCTTCGCATCTCGTCAGCAGTTGGTGGCATGTCGTTGTTGATTAGTTTGCCGATGTATGTGTGATATAATGTGCGTGGCTTTCCTCGGCTTCGTTTGCCATGTCGTTCTTCGGGCGCATATAACACATATTTGTTAATTTGGTCGTTTGGGTCTCTTCTAAGTGAGTGGCCGACAAAGCGTAGCTGTCTTTGTTGGATTTGAAGGATAAGCTGGTTCTTTTCGACTGCTTCGTATACAGCTTGGTTACTTATTCGATCCATTTTCTTGATGCCGAGCATGATTCTGTAGCAACTGGTGGCAAAGCTGTTGAGTGAGTTTTGCATTTTCTGGTTGATGATCCAGCTTTCGCAGCCGTACAGGAGGATGGAGATGCACGCTGCTTCAAAGATGTTTAGTTTGAGTTTGATTGGAAGAGTTTTTGATAGAAAACTCTACTAAGAGTAGGCCTACTAAAATAAGAGTAGGCCTACTCTTTTTTTTTTTTTTGTCAACGCGTAAATAAGTCAGTCTGCGCGCACCAGTCGAAAATAAGAATAAGAGACCAAAATACGACTGGAGGAAGCTAAAAGAGAATAACGAGCTACAAACCAAATATGCGATCGCAATCAAAAACCACTTCAGCGTGCTAAGCGAAGACGAACAAGACGTACAAACTAAATATGACCACTTTGTAGCAACCATCGAAAAAGTCGGTCTTATCAAGAAAAAAGCTCCTAAAAACTGGGTCTCAAGCCGAACAACAAACTTACTTGACCAACGAAACCGAGCCAAACGAGACCAAAAAGAAAAGCAAGAGTGCCATGATCTAAGTCAAAAGCTTCTCGAGTCTTACCAGCAGGACAGGATCGCCTTCCTATCAGAGAAACTCGAGCATCTCAAGGAAGCTGTGAAAGCAAACAGGCTACGAACCACATGGGAAGTTATTAATGAGATCAGCGGCAAAACAAAATCAATAAACAAGCATAAAATGAAGAAAACAGATGGTAGTGATATCAATTCTCCTAAGGAACTGCTAGACGAATGGCAGAATTACTTCAAAACTCTACTGAACAACGAAACAGTCACGGAACATCTACACATCGAGCCAGCTACCAGAGACTTAGAGATCGATATAGGCCCATTCACGTTCGATGAAGTCAAAATGGCCGTAGACGAACTCAAAAATGGCAAATCACCAGGTTGCGACTACCCCATTACTGCCGAAGCTCTCAAATACGGAGGTCATCACGCAGTCAGACAGCTGTGTAACATATGCAATGATGTCTACATGCAAGAAAAAGCACCAAAGCAATTCACCACCAGTCTCATCGTTCCATTGCCCAAGAAAGGCGATCTTACACTGATGAATAACTACAGAGGGATCAGCTTGATGTCGATCTCGGCGAAAGTCTACAATAAAGTTCTTCTTAATCGAATAAGAAAACCAGTCGATGACACCATGAGAAAGAATCAAGCAGGATTTCGAAGAGGAAGAGGATGCACCGAACAAGTTCACATACTTAGACGAATAATCGAGGGCGCCATCGACAAGAACCTAGACCTCTACATCATATTCGTCGAATTTAAGAAAGCGTTTGACTCGCTCATACGAAACGTCATGTTCGACATCTTGCGACACTACGGAATTCCTGATAAAATCGTAAGAGTGATTCGCACTATCTACAACAACTCAAAAAGTCAAGTAATGGTCGACCGTCGAGGGCAAGCTATCAGAACAGTTCAACATCTCAACTGGCGTTCTTCAAGGAGACACACTAGCTCCCTTTCTATTCATCATCGTCATAGACTTCGTCCTAAAGAAAGCAGAACAAGAGCATGCAACATCAACGGGCTCACAAGGCTTCACGACGAATCTATCTAGACCATCGAGATATCCAGCCACCTCACTGTTCGACCTCGATTTTGCAGACAACATTGCGCTGCTCGAGGGCGGCGACAACAACAAGCAGCAAAATCTAGAAAAATCGCAAGCTCAACTTCAAACAACAGCAAAGTGGGCAAAACGAGTAGGACTTGAGGTCAACATTAAAAAGACGGAAGCATTTAGCAACCAAGAGCTTGCCGGGCCAGAGATGCCGATCAACTTACATCAATTCATCGAACTCGACGGACAAAAAATCGAGTGGACAAAAGACTTCAAGTATCTTGGCTCTTACATCGCGTCGAGCGAAGCAGACATCAGAGCACGAAAAGGACAAGCGTGGGGAGCATTCTGGAAAATGAAGGATGTATTTCTATCAAAACTATCATGTTATAAAAGGATGTAAAATGGGTTGATAGCATCAATTCACACTAAAATTAAAGTTACTTGCACAAGTATTCTTACAATATAGCACACAAAAGATTATTCCAGTGATGGTAAGTGAACCCAAAAGCAGAACAGAAGACCAGAACTACTTAAGAGGCATTATGAAGAGTATTTCAAAACATTACACTTAGTCTGTTTTTGCCCCTTTATGGCCATTAAGGGGCCTAAGATTTGTTTAAGCTGACATTCTCCTTCAAATAGCACTTACATTAAGGAGACCGCAGGGACATCATCAGTCTTTTCTGTATGCCATCTGCCTTTTTGACTAAAAACAAATCACCAAAGCAAATTCTATGGTTATAGAGGACAAGTGGAGTCATTTATCAGTGGATAGCAGTGTACTTCACTGTGTGTGTGAAGAGAAAGATGATGACTCAGGGAGGAGTAGAAATCAATGGGTCTCATTCACTAAGCATGTGTAGGCCTACGCACGGATTTGTGCATGAAATATGTATGTACAGTATGTACATACGCGTATGTTCAGCTGGCTAATCAGAGGTCAGTAATGTCTGTATAAAAGGTGTTAATTGAGTTTGAACTTGTGTTGAGAATGGCACTCTCGGCACTGCTCGAGGATCTTGCTGAGCATGTTCTCGGGCGAGAACGCATCTTGAGTGTCATGTTTGCTGAGAGTGACGAAAGAAAAGGGTGTGCTGAATGCCCTTAATATGGACATGGTTTGGGTGTGTTTTATGTAAATTACCTACCTCGGGCACACTGTTGCTCCGATACTCCGAATTCATCAACGTTAGAACGAGGTTAAGAACAAATTTATGAGAAGTTCAAATGTGCATATAAAAACGAACAGCCTACGCAATTATTAGTGAATGAGAGCCATTGTGTTTGAATAGAAACAGATTTTCAAATATTTTCAGATTTTGAATCTTCAAAGCCAAATGCTTTGAATGCTTATAGCTTTTAAAATTTTTAGCTTGGTTAAAATAATGAAACTGTCTTTTGACTGTTGATCTTTAGATTTCGCCAAATTGCCCATTGGCCAACGTTATGGTGCCTGAGCCACAGGACCAGAATATTATAATGACTTGAGGATGAGCTCTTTTTACTTAGGCCAGTAAGCAACCACTGAGAATAACCACATAGACCACGTTGTCAATTCACCTTTTCGTGGTTAATCCCGTTCTGCACACACACAGTTCAGTAATTACGTGAATGACAACCGCATGCTACAAGCAAATTAACGCCTGAAAATGCAGGTAGTGACAACCGCATTTCTAATGTGTACGGAAACCGAACTGAACTACTAGTTGTTAATGACGTGCATCAGAGACGTGTCTCTCTTCTGTATGGGCGATGCAAAAAATCACAGGGAAAGCGGTACGAGCCTTGACTCATTCGTGTTGCCAGATCTGTCTAGAAAAACAGCGAACAAGAACAAGCCCACAATAAACCAAAATTCTAAATCCAAATGCTTTATGCTGACAATAAGACCAAAATATCGCAACCCGCACCTGCTCACTTTAATAACTTTATGAGCCAAGCTTAAACAATACGGACAGTACGGACGACAACGTTGTCAAAACGATACCTGTTCACACGGATCCACGAAAACGACTAAAAGCCATGTATTCTGCTGCCAGGCCAGTAGTTGGCGATGTCACTTTGTAAAGAAGCACTACCCGCCTATAGACTGAACACATTATACGCATGTCGTCACCGTTTTCACAAATTCATGTTTTTATAGTTTTAGTTTACACGGAGACGATAACTCTATCGTTTTCAAAAACTTGCACTTTGAATCCTGTTTTCAGGCCCCCAAAACACTGTTGTCATGTAAATAAAACGCATAAAATCTTTTCCGTTTTTAGTTGAAAACTGTGTCATGTAAACAGCCCTTGAAGCAGCCTTTAACAAGCATAAATAAAACATGACGCCTCCTAAACTGTAATAATTCTTTGGTCAGAACAGCGGATAACAAACACGCGAGAATCAGTCTTGTACCGTACACACATGGAACAATAATTTAGGGGACTCACTCCCGCATTTAAATGCGATTGCCACTCATGAAACTTCAAAGTGTGTACATTGCATGGCCTTAGTCTTAGCAACCACCAAGCATCACCCTAGCAACAACACAGAACACTCTAGCAACCATAGAGTAATGTGATAAAAAAACAACACTCAGAACGTCTTAGCAACCAACAAGCATTATCCTAGCAACACTCTAGGCTAGCCATGCCTTAGCAAATACTGGGAATGTTGTCAAGCTACCTCATGGTGGCAAGTTTTGCATAGGCAAAATGTTGAAATGTAGTAATTAAACTGTCCTCTGTATTTATAAGCTGAAGAATGACTGCTAAGATGAAGACAACAGACTATAATCAAGATGAAAAAGTGCAGGACTAATTACACATGAGCTGAATGAGCAGACTCTGTGGAGCCCCAACACATACACAACACCTGACCTCCGTCTGCCAAGCGTGTCAACAACGTTTGATAAGAGGAACGTGACTGCAGACGTTGTGTGATAGAAACCTGACCTCCATGCCACTGGAGCATACTTGCTGCTCAGATATTTCAGTTATCAGTTAGACAACAGGAACAGGAAGTATGTCAACAGGGCTCTCCACACTTTCCTCTGCAGGCCTGATAATCTGGAGAGCTCAGTGAAGATAGCTTTGCGGCTTCAGGGTGTGACAACAAGTGAATTGAGTGGAATGTGAATTAGCCAGTCTTTGGAATGAATGGGAATACCCACTAGTCTTTCACACCAAGCCCAGATGGAGGCCAGAGATGAGTGGATGTTCTTGGCAACTGAAGGGTTTTGAGCCTGACACCAGATCTCCTGAGTGTGGCAACACAAGCCTCTCAGAGCAGGCCAGGGAAGTGCTGTCACCTGATAGGCTGTGATCTACAAAGATACGTCTTCCTTTGACAAATACACAAACACACAAACACACACACACACACACACATGGGATTCCAGGGTTTTAACCTTGCATGCGAGGTCACAGAGGTGCCATTGGTATTGTGCCCTCACCTGCTTTGACCTTTGTTCCTTATTCTGCCTCACTTAGTACAGATGCAATGCGACCTGGATGTTGTTTAGTAGGGATGTGGCAAAGCCTAATTCCGAATTTGGAAAGGCACGGAAGATGAATAACGCATTTAGTCCCTAAAGGGACATGGTTAGGCTTGATGGGGTAGTCGGTTACATTACAGTACATCAGATTTCAATTATCACGTGAAGATGCTAATGAGAGATGACTGACAGGAGGATGTTGGAGGTTTTGGTGCGCAACAGATCCTGATTGTGTCATTAAGCGAAGCACAATACAAGACTGAAGATTGTTTAGTAGTCCATGTTGTATTCGAGACCAGCTCATTCAAGTCCGAGTCAAGACCAATGGAAGAGGGTCTAGTCCAAATCATGCTCCCAAATCATGGAATTGAGTCCATGTGCTCCCGAATCTGAGTCAAAGACTATGGGCCCTATCTTGCACCCAGCGCAATTGACTTTGTACACCGACGCATGTATCATTCCTATTTTGCACCCGCGCAAAGCGCGCTTTTCCCTCCACAGAAGCACGTCGCTAAACTTGGGAATGAACTTGCGCTCCCTGGGCGGTTCAGCGCAAAAAAGGAGGCGTGTTCCGGCGCAAACGTTCCTTCATGCTATTTTGCAGGTTTAGAAAACAATTGCGCCACTAACCAGGAAAAAATAGTTTAAAGTCAGTGGCGCGTTGCGCATGTTATTCATATGCTATTTTAAGGGCACATGCTGGGCCATAATCAATGTAGCGTGAGCACAATGCGCATACACTTTGATTCTCTTATCTACACAGAAGCAGCAGTTTTCATTTTTGCAAATCATACATTATTACGATAGATAGATAGATAGATAGATAGATAGATAGATAGATAGATAGATAGATAGATAGATAGATAGATAGATAGATAGATAGATAGATAGATAGATAGACAATTTATTATAAAAGCATACATCTAGCTTACACATTTACCCAAATTATCATACGCCCTTTTAACCGAAGTTAATTTGGGTGGGTTTCTCCATCCCCAACGTCCCTGACGAGAGCGTTGCTCTCCTCGGATGTGAACCGCTCCTGGCGCGCGCCTGGCAAATCCGCCGTTACAATAGGAATCCGCTTTAGAAAAAGCGCGCCTGCTCTTAAAGGGAATGTGAGATGACGCTCTGATTGGTTTATTTCACGTTACGCCCAAACCACACCTATGAATAATGAAGCTACTTCAGACCAACCCATTTTAGATTTGCGCCTGGCGCAAGAGTCATTTATCCCGCCGGGAAAATAGCAACAGCGCCAAGACCCGCCCACAAAGTTACTTGCGCTTTGCGCATTGACACTTGCGTTTCAGATCGTTAAAATAGGGCCCTATATTTTCATGGTCTTGGTTTTGTAGTGGACTTGGAAACATGTGAACTTGACCCTCTTCTGGTATTGGCCTTAAGTCAGCCTCAACCCTCTCCTTGTCTCGATCTCAAATAAGCTGGTCTCGAATACAACACTGCTTAGCCTACTGTAGCTGAGGCTATATGAGGAGGAGTTACCTTCAGAACATCACTAGTAGAGGCCGCTCCTCCTGGAAAGATCTTCTCAATCTTCACCATTGGCTGTACCTTTGACTCAATGCCACCTGAGATGCTTATTCCTGCACAAAAAAGAGTAGAAATCATCTAGCTATAAAAATGTTAACCAATGACTTCAGTTCTCTTAAGAATGTGCATGAAATAAACAGTGTATTACCAATCCATCTACATGTTAGATGTTCTTGTATTGTTTATACTGTTTACTTTGATGCTTGTAAAAAATAACTGATCTTATGATTGTTCCATAAAAGTAACAGGTTCTGATTCCAGTTTAAACTAAACAGATGTCTGCCAGCAGAACAACTGTCGTTGAAATGAATGGAAATTATAATGTTTAGTTTTCTCCAACTCCATAATATACTGCCTTAAAAAGGGTGCGCACTGTATTACTGTTGGCTTACTGTTTGCACTGGGCAATTCACTGCCATCTTCTGGCGAGGAGAGAAGAGGAACTGAGGGAGAATCTCTTCTTTAATACTAATTTATCAGTGATTATAAAAACTTCTTTATTTCCACAAATAATTTTTTATTCTGTCAGTGTACACTAAGTCATTGTGTGTCAAGAATGAATCACATGCTTTGCAAATCTACTGTATTAATAGGCTTTAGTCATACTATTACTCAGAATTAGAGATCTCAACAAACCACTAACCCTAAGTATTTAACTTGTACATAACTCATCCAGCACTGTTTATGTTACCGACATAAATTACATCTTAAATTGGCTTTCTGGGAAGGGATTACTTTTCTAAGTGATCAAACTTATAATTTATGCCTGGTGAATGATAAAAATGTCATGACTCACAATAAAGGAAGGACTCAAACTATGTCTATAGATCAGAATATAACAGAGACTTGAGTTGGGAACTTGGGCCAGTAAGAAACCACCTAGCAACCACCCAGAACACCATATAAACCACATAGCAACAAGCATAAAGCAAAAAAGAATAACTTGGAATCCACCAAAAGCAAAACACCATAGCATTGTGGCGGGAACATTTGCATGGACAAACTGCATTAACTTTTTCTTACAAATATTAGTTCATTTGAGAAACATTTCCATATAGCAAGGATACAGTGAATCCAAGTAACTCACCCAGGGACTGCTTGGTCTTAGAGATGGAAACCTTGGTTAGTTCATACTCCTGCACTGCTTGGCTTTCTGAGTGTCCATTGACTGGTTCTTTCCAGTCCTGATCTGAGCTGGGCGTAAAAACCTGGGTCAATGGTGTCCTGCTTCGGTGACGTGCACTCATTACGGTATATTTGACCTCTTTACCATTCTCAGATTTGTCTGTTTTCGTTCTATGTCCATTCCTATAAGGGGATCTTCCTCGCTCTGGGACAGAATCACCCCTGCTGGATAAAGAGTCATGGTGTGATGTCTGGGGAAAACTATTGTCTCTTCTCTGTGGGGAGCGTCCATGCCGTTCTGTGCTGTGAGGGGTCTCTGATTGCGGCCATCCGGATCGAGCAGGACTCAAGGAGCGATTACGAAGCGAGTCTGTGATGTAGGTGTCCACCGGTACATCCAAAAGAGGTGTGAAAGCCCGAGGTGGAGGAAGTCGTCCAGTCGGTAAACCTGCCAAACGCAGTCGTTCCATATCTTCAATGAGCTGCCGTTCTCTCTCCAGATCCTGCACTGGCTGAAGGTGGAATCCACCCCTGTAATCTATGAGAAGATACAAGAGGATATTAAAACCATTTCCCATACACTCTTACACAAGTTACAAATATATAACGTGATTTTAATGAATAAATGAATTTATTGATTTATTTAATTAAATGTACCATGGTTGTTTGGATGTATTAATATAATTATTTTATATTTTATATTGAGTGCTGGGCAACGATTAATCGCATCCAAAAAAAAGTTTTTGTTTACATAATATATGTGTGTATACAGTGTATAATTATTTTGTATATATAAATACACACAAATGCATGTTTATATTTAAGAAAAATTTGTTATTTATATATAAAATATTTATATTTATATATAATATAAATTATGTATAAATGTATATACAATATATAAATGCAAATATTTCTTAAATATACACATGCATGTGTGTATTTATATATACAAAATAATTATACACAGTACACATTAAGTAAACACAAACTTTTATTTTGGATGCGATTAATCGCGATTAATCGTTGCCCAACACTAAATGTTTTTTAAAATCTTTTTCTTGAAAAGTGTCATCTATTTTGCGATATAACAGAATTACATGCAGACATTTTTAAATTTATATATTTTTGGGGGCTGACAGATACCAAGGTACATGCCAACATCTGATATCATCATTATACCATGGTAGCACCACAGACAGGCAAATGTATAGATATATACATAAAATTGAGAATTCATCACGTTCACACACAAGATCCTCCTCCCACAAACATTATGTGCAAATGGTTCAGCAGCATTCAAATTCATTTACATCTCCTTAAATCAGTGCAGATGTTACAAAACCGACAATCACATGTGAGCGACAATCACACATTCATATCCATTGAGTAAGCAGCGGTGTGGCGTTGCATACACGCACATCTCGCTCAGATTTCAGGGGCCTCTAGCACAGAGAGTTTTGAATTACTCCTCTGTGGACGGTACAAAGGGGCTGCATTAAGCTTCAGACCTGCGTGGGTGGACGCTTGAAGGTTAAACAATGCAAGGCGCCTTTCTTGCATTTCAGAAACGACTTCCATTCAAAAGTCAGAGGCACATGCAGTCCGAAACTGTGCACAATCACAGCCGGGAGGTCATGCAGTGTCAGCAGCAGCAGAAAGAAACAGGCAGGCTATTTGACAATAAGACACAGATTATCTTCTATTGGCATTGATGCATGTTGATGACACAAATGATGCACTGGTGTCCCAAATGGCAGCTTACAATGATCAAAACTTCACACTCCTTATCAAAAATCACTTGGTAGGGTACAGGTAACAAGGGCTCAGAGGGATTGTGTGTGTTTTTGGGTGCGGATTAAATATCAGCAACAGGAAATTTGTAGTATGTGAATGATTTTCAGGATATGAAATGGCTAGTGCAGAGGAGAGTTTGTGTCTTCTGGTTATGTAATTTCCTATGGGGATCAATCTAAGGACATGACTCAGCACTGGAAACAGTGAAAACAAGCGAGAGAAAAAAGAATGAGACATCTAGTTCACACCAGTAGGGATGTTACCTGGGATGGGTGTTATTAGATGGCGACGGGGTGTTCCACCATGACGAGGAGATCTCAGGACAGGAGACCTCACTGAAAAAACAAGACGTATATATGATATATATTATATGATATATTAATATACAGTAAAAACTGTAAATGCTTGACATATATACAGTTGTACTCTAAAAGAGAGAAAACACATACAAAATGTACAAAATGAGTAGGTATCTAAACTTTTGACTGCAAGTACTATATTGTGGCAGCTAAAATGTAAAAAGCTAAAGGTTTTCTTACCAGAACGGCTTTTTAGTATGTCATAGGCTTCAAGCTCAAAGGGCAAAACCATACTGTCAAAACGACCCTGATCTGTGGGAGGGATGATCATTCTGCATAAAAGAAAGTTAGATGTTAGATGCAAACATTGCTCACGAAGCAAGTGACTGCATGAATGGTGTAAACACATGTGACATGAGTTATGTGAGTGAACTATTACATAGGCTGACTATGTAACACTCCTCACCTGATCTCTCTCAGCAGCAGAAGCTTCTCAGGCTTGTCCAAGATGGCCAGCAGGGGGCGCACCAGATCCTCAACCACACGCTCAACTAGAAACTAAAGAACAGGTAGAGGAGATGCCCTAGTTACATTGTGAACATTTGGAGTCAAGCGATTTAGATAATGTGTACCAATCACAAGCACTGGGATCAGACAGTCTCACCAAATTTGTCTAAAGCATGAAGCATTCTTGCAATTTAGGGTCATACGCTATCAATAAAGTACTACACAGCAGTTTTAAACCTCAGCTAATGTCAGGATGACTCCTGAATTGATATCTGTGTTGACCAAGTGTGGTACTGTTAATAGAGCTTGGATGATCTAGAACACTTGATCTCAATCATAAATGGCAAGGCAAATTCACATTTTATAAGCTTGACCAGCAGCCACATTGATTTGCCAGAAACATTTGGAATAGGGATAAAGTATCTGTATAAAGTCATAAATGAGACATTTTCCAACTCAGCAGACTTTTAGCTGACTCACCCTTTTACAGTGTCTCATGACAGCGGCCACCTCATCCTCATTGAGAAGCTTGCGAGCCATGTCCTCCAACATGGCCATGGTCTCCGGGCTGAGGAAGGCGCTGTGCTCCCTCATCCCAGCACGAGTCTCTCTGGGAGAACTCAACAGGTTAATTATAGGTCGACCTCGCTCTTTACCTGAGGACACAAGTGCTAGAGTCAGTCTACAAGCTCTGACCGAAAAGTTTTATTTGCATAATAAAAATAATTCTGTCTGATCTTATTAGCTGCCTTCATAAACATAACAGTACTTAAAATAGCCATTTTATGTAACCAACTGCAAATATGTACATTATATTGTAGTGTTACAAGGTTACAACATTACAAAAAGACCACTATGCTTTGTTACTATGTGCTTTGAATTGACAAATCTGATCGGCTGACAAGCTGTGATTAGCTTGGAGTTTTCGATGCATTTCTAAGTCTGTCTCTGTGTGTTGCTGCAGTAGACAGGCACTGTATAGAAGACAGCAACGCAATCCATCATTAGCTGAGCAAAAAACATAGGGGTCGGACTCAAGGCCACTCCAAGGAAATGAATGCAGATCTGTGTAAATAACGCAGATCTCTGATTTAGCCTCTTAAAAAACTTATTATACTGCTTTCTGGCTTTTCAAATGCAAATATCCATCTCTGCCCTTGGTCTCAGCTCTTCCTCAGCTATGGTATCTAAAGAACGTGGTCCTCATCAAAGTCTGTTAAACCATATGTGGACTCACCCGGTTCGTTATCTAAATGTTTCGGGGATTTAGATCTTCCCCTGTGTCCGTCCCCTGTGCCGGTGTCCTTCCTGTCTCTAGAAGACGACCTTTCCCTCCTGCGTCCACTCTTAAAGAGCAAGCTGACAAAGGTTTTGGAGCGCTGCAGGGTGCTTCCCTCCTTGTCTACCTTGTCCTTCTGATGTTTCCTTTTCTTCTGCTTGTCCTCTGATTAACATTCAAACAGAAACGTGTAAAAAAAAGCCTCCAGGCAAAGGAGTTAAATTAGAAATTTTAACTATATTGAATAAATAAACATTATATGGAAAGCACCAAAGTGATAAAATACATGTATTATAGGTAGCAAAGTTTGCAAGTTCAGTCCTGAGCAATTGTGACCCAGAAACTGGAGTTTCTGTTTCATTGCTACTGTGCATTGATTAATTGCATAATTTAAGGCCATTTCTTATTGCTATCATCTGACTTGTTTCAATGGTATAGTATTTACATATCAAGGTAGTAATAAATATTTTTTATTGATTTGCAACTACACGTCAACTAACTCTCATTGGAGTATTAATAGGCTGTTATGTTAGGGTAAGGGTTAGTTAGTTGAATTCAGTTGAAGCAAAGTTACTTATAGTCAGTAGAATGTCTGTTGGGGTTCCATCAAAATAAAGTGTTAGCAGATATTAAGCAGACAATCTACTAATACTTTCATGACTGGGAGTTTTCATGTAGTTGCAAAGTTGCTTATAGTTAGTAGAATGTCTAAAATGGACTGTTGAAATAAAGTGTTACCTTTTTTTAATTCATTACATTTTGAAATTTAAATTTTATCCAGATACATCAATGCAAATTATGGGAAATTTAAAGAGCCCAACACATCACATTTGGGGGAAAAAACAAGATATAAGAATTTGTTCAGTTGGCCAGAAGTGATATTAGTATTTATTTTTCTCACACACCTATCGTTTCACTTTGAAAGACATCAACCGGGGTTGTATGGATTACCATCATATTTACTTTGTGTGGTTTTTGAAGGGTCAACTTTGGAGGTCCAGATAATGCATGCAAGCTATTATATGGATTCAAAGATGGATTATTTTGTGTTCATCTGAAATCTGGGATGGCATGAGGGTGAGTCAATGATTTTTGGGTGGAGTATCCCTTTAATAAGTTGTAGGAAAAATGTTAAAATTTATGGCCACATTATCTTTTTTCTCACGTTACCGGAATATACCGGGTTCCGTAGAAATGTGCCATGGCAAGTCATGCAAAAAAGTTAATGGTCCTAAAATAGGCTTTAGTTCTTATTTTCTCATTGAAATACGACCTGGACATGTTTCGGTGAGATTCTCCCAGGAAGAGCCTGTTATGTGAATTTGTGATTGAATGTATTTGTTAAAGGCCACAAACCCTCCAGTCATTTATCTCAGTGTGAGGTATTAAGCCTGGCAAATAAAACAGGATGATATACACTTTGCTGTGTGGATTTTGAGCGTACATTTCTCATGGCATCAGATTCTTCAGTCTGAACCGTTAATCTTTCACGGGGAGATCCCATGCAGTAATGCTGATGTATTATGCATTCCACCAAGTTCATTTAAATTCAGAGATACAATGGCAGCACACTGCTATATATTTGACAAACAGACGTAGCAGCGTGGCTCTAAAGGTCAATTGCTGGTTTTCGACAATGCATTTTCTATTCTGAGCAGAGCTTCCACAGCGTGGTGTGTGTATCAAATAACCCAAGATCCTCATCACTGATCTGGTTGTGACCTTGGGCCTGGGCTCTACAACTGAGATATGAGTTACATCAGTGACACAAACAGAGGACGGCCTTGTGTAGCTCACCTCATTTTGATTCACAACCTCTTTTTTTATCTCTTCAAAACAGCCTTACTATACCTGACACAGTGATGTGACTCTGGGATCTGCGGATGGGTTTCCGAGGCTTGCTGAGAGCCATCAGGACTGCTGTTTTAGGGGATTCCAGAGTCTCTTTGTCCCCAGCAGAGAAGGTCCTTGTCCGAGAGTGGCTGGTCCCACTCCGGATCGCGGTGTCTTTCAACAGGACAGTTTCGCCAACTGTTCGGCTGGTTTCTGTGTTTATGACCCTACTAGATCTTGATGTGGTGTCAAACTCCTGTGGGTCAGTCTGCATGGCAGTCTCTATCCGTTCAGAGCTGGGCCTGCGTGAGCGGTCCTCAGTGGAGATACAGACATCCACCATCTCTGAGCCAAATACAGGAGGGAACATGACCTGCGAGAGGCCGCTGAGAGAGCTGACCGGTGTTCCGGAAGAGAGAGAGGAAGTGGAGGAGTAGGAGTCTGAACCCTGGGAGGAAGAGGGCTGCCCTCCATTAGACACTAAGAGGGAAAAAGAGAGACTTTCATGTAATATTTTTAGAGACTGGAAATCTGTTGTCCACTTCTTTACACTTGAGAACACCAGTCATGCCCATTCAGCACACTCAGATTTTGAATGCAACAACTTCCATATATCTTCAATGCAAACACAATTATCTGTATCTTTGATAATCAAGTTACACAGTAATTGATAGGGGAAAAAGGGTCTGTATAAAATGCTGTGAAAATCATCAAAATGACTATCTGACATATAACAATGAACCACTAAGTTGTTCTTTTTCATTTCTTTTCTTTTCTTTTCTTTTTATTTTATTTTATTTATCTCACCCTAAACCGAAAAAAAACTGGTAACATATATATGAACTGTACATATTCAATTATTTAACATAATTTAATCCACTTAAATACATTGATTTATAACAACAAAACAAATGTTATGTGTTAAATCAGGTAAAATGAGTTCAAGGTAACAATTGCAACCACTTTTTACAGTGTGCAGGGCACCAAATGAGTGGTACCCCTTATAAAAAAATACATTAAAAATAAATAGATCAATAAATAAAAGCATAACTAAATAAGCAACAGACATGGAGTCTAAAAGCCTCATAAATATTAAAGAAAGCCCTAATGCACTTTTGCATCTGAACGAACATTATATCAATGTCACTAGTATTAAATATGGAGTAGAATTACATGAGCTTCTGTCCTGCAACCTAAATACTCCTGAAACACCCTGATGCTACAAACAAGCACAATCCCAGATGACTTATCCAAATGTGAACATTACGGTCTAATCCATGGCTATTTTTATAAACCGCCCATATTAAATGGAAAACGGAGAATCAGAGGGCAATGAAAAATCTGGCTTGACATGTGGCCGCTTGGTGTTCAGCTTTAATCTGGAGATGGAGCATCCCAGTGCACACCATCAATTTAATTATGAAAATTGTGTTTGTAACATAAGATACAAGTGCAAATGAGTGGGTCACACAAAGCATGCAACCTATCCTTTAATATATGTAACATTAAGTCATTAGATATTAAATAGTCAGTTTGGAGGGTAAAGTTTACATACATTTATTGAGCCAACTGTACTCCGCCACCATCTCCTTGTAAGCAGGATATCGGCCAGCCTCCTAGGACAGGACATTACACAAGACATAATCACAGTCAGAAAAGGATATACAGCCTTAATTACATGCATAGAAGTTCAAATGTCCTGTGTTGGATATAATTCATTGTGCAAATTACATGCAAAGTATAAACAGCCTAAAAAATTACTTAAAACAGCATTTTCCACTAGGAGGATATGACCTCATTTTTGATGCCCAAGGTGCACGCTGACCTCGCTATGGGTTCTCATGAGGTCACAGTAAGTTTGTTCCTCTATAAACATAAACAAACTTGAACACCATTAAGATGATGGTAGGTGGCAGCCTCATCTGCCTTGCAGGAAAATAAGTCACTGTGAGGACATTCAAACAGACTGCAGCACAGTTTAAAACACATCCCTTTCTCCTTTTGTGTTGATCCTTGTCAGACATTTTCTCACATTGTCACTTCATTTACCAGCAGAAGAGCTCACACTTACCACCACGAAGTGGCATCAATAGCTAACAAAGTAGGCATTTAGCAGCCCTATATACTTATAGCGCCGCTGCAGGTTTAATAGAGCCTTGCCATGGGGCAATGAGAAAAGGCTATAAAACGAGGCTTTTTGCTGATTATAACTTGATCCCTAAGGCCTGGTGAATAATGCACACCCGCTGGCTGTTTTTCACAGGTGGAACCTGAGCTCTGCCTGAGTAAAGCGAGCAACCAGGAATGTGACGGCTAAATGCCAGCTGTCTGCTTTGCTATGCTTTCTCACTCCCAGACGCAATAAGAGGCTGTGTTGTTTAACATGCTGTGGAGGCAATTAATATGCCACAGCACTTTGGAAATCATTTGTCTTGATAAACTAAGATGTGTTATAAGTTTTCCACAGATAGAGCATCAGAAGATGCTGCATCACTGAAATATGACATTACATTATTTCTCCATTTTTATTTTGAAATATTTAGTAATTCTATCTATCTATCTATCTATCTATCTATCTATCTATCTATCTATCTATCTATCTATCTATCTATCTATCTATCTATATATATATACAGCAAAATTCTGGGGTCAGTAAGATTTTTAAATGCATTCAAAATTGGTCTCTTTTGCTCACTAGATTAATTTGATGGAAACTGATGTGAAATGTTATTACAATTTAAAATAATATTTTTTTATTTGAACATATTTTAAAATGTCATGTGATGACCAAGGTGAAGTTTCAGCAGTCTTCAGTGTCACATGATCCTTCAGAAATCATTTTAATATGCTGATTTGCTGCTCAAGAAACATTTATTATTATTATCAGTGTTAATGTTGGAAACAGTTGTGCTGCTTAATATGTTGTAGAATGTTCAGGATTCTTTGATGAATAGAAAGTTCAAATAAAGAACAGCATTTAATTGAAATAATAATATTTTGTAACAATGTAAAAGTCTTTACTGTCACTGTCACTTAATGCATTCTCAATTAAAGTATTAACAACAACAACAAAAAAATGCCCAAAACTTTTGAACGGTAGCACACACAGAGACATATATACAGACATACAGTATATATAAAGAAAGATTCTCACCTTGATGGTCAGCATCACGTGAGTGTGACTCTTTAACACTTCTACTGCATTGCTGTGTGTGATGTCCTCAAAACTCACTCCATTGGCTGCCAGAATCTGATCGCCCATTTTAATTCCATTTTGCTCTGCCAGGCCACCAGGGTCCAGCCTTATCACAAAATCAAACAAATCATCACATGAAAAAGTTAAACAATTAGCCATAACATCTAGGCAACCATTGTCATATAGTTTTTAGACATGAAAATGTATGCCCCAAATGCCTGGTCAGTCTGTCTTACTTTGAGACATAGATGCCCAGACCAAACTCTTTGCCCCCACGGATGTTGAAGCCCAGGCAGTAGTCATCTGAGGTTGTGTAAAGGTGCACTATTCTGCGCAGGGCTCCATCTGAACTGGCCTCTGAAGGTGTGCGACCACTTTCTTCCACTACCATCCTTCTGTGGATCAGATCTACCCTGCATACATATATATTTAATAAACAAATAAGTTACAAAATAATCTCAGTCATACAACAAAATAACAAACATTCAAAGGTTTGGGGTCAGTAAGATTTTCTTTTTTCTTTCTTTTTCTTTCTTTTTTTTCTTTTTTTGTTGTTGAAAGAAATGTATTATTTTATTTACTAGGGATGCATTAAAATGTATCAAAAGTTTTTTTGAATGTGGCACAGAGCCACAGTGGTCACACTTTGAGGATATTAACCTACAAATAGTTTACTTATAGATGTCTGTGGATATTAAGTTAAGATAGAAAAAAGAAAATACACTAGCACACACACATAACCATTCAGGTGGACACACATAGTTCTGTAATAAACTAGCTTGCTCTACTATTAGTTAATGAAATGGCTGAGAAGACCACTGAGGTAACTCTACCACCGCTGTATGCTGAAATAGAAGCTCAAGGAAAAGATAACAAGCAAAGGCCAAGAGTCACAGGGTTTCCACCCCGTTAGTCAAGGCAGGGGGGCGGCAGCCCATCACTACACTCTCCTTATCTTCTCAGTTCAGTCATTCTTATTAAGCACATCTGCAACGAATAAATAAGGTACCAGTATTTCAAACAGGCCACCAAAAGAACCTCTAAATATTCAAGGAAAAAACACACTCTTCTGTAATGAGTTAGTCAAAGGGTCAAAGTCAAAGGGTACTTGAAAACATCCAGGAGGCTTGTGGAAGACAGGTCAAGCTGCCATACAAACATATACTTTTCTTGCTGACTACTAAAGGTCATGTTGGTACATTTTATTAGTTATTTTTATAACTATGAAAATCGGAAGAATTACTTTTTTCCCCAGTAAGCTTCAAAGGGGGCCACAGGATGACTTAAAATTATTTATTATTTAAAAAAAATAATATATATATATATATATATATATATATATATATATATATATATATATATATATACAGTGAGGAAAATAAGTATTTGAACACCCTGCTATTTTGCAAGTTCTCCCACTTGGAAATCATGGAGGGGTCTGAAATTGTCATCGTAGGTGCATGTCCACTGTGAGAGACATAATCTAAAAAAAAAAATCCAGAAATCACAATATATGATTTTTTAACTATTTATTTGTATGATACAGCTGCAAATAAGTATTTGAACACCTGTCTATCAGCTAGAATTCTGACCCTCAAAGACCTGTTAGTCTGCCTTTAAAATGTCCACCTCCACTCCATTTATTATCCTAAATTAGATGCACCTGTTTGAGGTCGTTAGCTGCATAAAGACACCTGTCCACCCCATACAATCAGTAAGAATCCAACTACTAACATGGCCAAGACCAAAGAGCTGTCCAAAGACACTAGAGACAAAATTGTACACCTCCACAAGGCTGAAAAGGGCTACGGGGAAATTGCCAAGCAGCTTGGTGAAAAAAGGTCCACTGTTGGAGCAATCATTAGAAAATGGAAGAAGCTAAACATGACTCACCTCATCTCACCTCGTGGGGTCTCAATGATCCTAAGAAAGGTGAGAAATCAGCCCAGAACTACACGGGAGGAGCTGGTCAATGACCTGAAAAGAGCTGGGACCACCGTTTCCAAGGTTACTGTTGGTAATACACTAAGACGTCATGGTTTGAAATCATGCATGGCACGGAAGGTTCCCCTGCTTAAACCAGCACATGTCAAGGTCTGCTGTCTTAAGTTTGCCAGTGACCATTTGGATGATCCAGAGGAGTCATGGGAGAAAGTCATGTGGTCAGATGAGACCAAAATAGAACTTTTTGGTCATAATTCCACTAAACGTGTTTGGAGGAAGAAGAATGATGAGTACCAACCCAAGAACACCATCCCTACTGTGAAGCATAGGGGTGGTAGCATCATGCTTTGGGGGTGTTTTTCTGCACATGGGACAGGGCGACTGCACTGTATTAAGGAGAGGATGACCGGGGCCATGTATTGCGAGATTTTGGGGAACAACCTCCTTCCCTCAGTTAGAGCATTGAAGCTGGTCGAGGCTGGGTCTTCCAACATGACAATGACCCAAAGCACACAGCCAGGATAACCAAGGAGTGGCTCTGTAAGAAGCATATCAAGGTTCTGCCGTGGCCTAGCCAGTCTCCAGACCTAAACCCAATAGAGAATCTTTGGAGGGAGCTCAAACTCCGTGTTTCTCAGCGACAGCCCAGAAACCTGACTGATCTAGAGAAGATCTGTGTGGAGGAGTGGGCCAAAATCCCTCCCGCAGTGTGTGCAAACCTGGTGAAAAACTACAGGAAACGTTTGACCTCTGTAATTGCAAACAAAGGCTACTGTACCAAATATTAACATTGATTTTCTCAGGTGTTCAAATACTTATTTGCAGCTGTATCATACAAATAAATAGATAAAAATTCATATATTGTGATTTCTGGATTTTTTTTTGTTGATTATGTCTCTCACAGTGGACATGCACCTACGATGACAATTTCAGACCCCTCCATGATTTCTAAGTGGGAGAACTTGCAAAATAGCAGGGTGTTCAAATACTTATTTTCCTCACTGTATATATATATATATATATATGTTATTATGGAAGAACATAAAGAATCAGAATCTTTAATATTCTAGAATCACATCGCTAATTAATTTTAATTTAAGAATCGTGGCTAATTAATATAAAGGTACAATATGTAACTTTTTTTTGTTAAAAAATTAGCTAAATTTAAATAATGAATCAATACATCGCCAATACTTCTTTCAAAACATATTTTTGTCTTACCCTGATTCACTATGGTAAGCCTATTATAAGTGCTTATATTTTAGACCGGGTGGGCTGGCTCCGGCTACTTTAACGCGTGTATGGTGTGGGAGTGACATAGGTTAGTTGTCACAATGAGCGAGAAAGGTTGACATGGAGGACATTAAATCTCAAACCTCCGGGAATCACCCATTTAAAAAATAATGTCGAACAGAGGAGAGTCTGCTGGCAAAAAGAGAAACTGATAGAGCTCGTAATAAAACGAGAATCAACATTGGCTTGGCTTTTCAGAGATGGAGAACTGAGGGATTTGAGCTGTTGTAAAAGCAACGCGGAGATGGTGTTTGTATTACTCAACAGGTGAGTAAGGTATTTTATTGAACAGATAAATTGGCATATGTATCTAGCATGACAAGCTGACAAGTATTATCTATTGTGATAGGTCATATTCATCTGCACAGTCACACAGAGCTGAAGCACAGCCAAAACAATGTTCTTCTGCAAAATGCATGCAGTTTAGATTTTTTTAAGCTGTTAATAAAAAGTTGTTTTAAAAAAAAGCAACATTAATAGAATAATAGCAATGTGACAAGCAGGACGAGATTACTGATGAGCGCCACCTGCGCGACGCACCGGTCTCGTACTGTATCTCTCACGGAGGAGCTTCGGAAGCAGGCCTGGACTATTTATGTTATATTTTGTTTATATTATTTTACTTTCGTTTTGTATTTATTTATTTTGGATTATTGAAGTGTGTGAACGTTCGCCGGTTCCCGCCTCCTTCTTCCCATAACAACAAACTGTGTTACAAGCAATAATATCAGAGGGAATATCTTTGCCTTCCAGTAAATGTGTTATACAATGGGAGGCCTTGAGAACCACTGGTGCAGAAGTAACATTACAGCCTAACAGAATGCTTAGCCTGATAGAATGTGCATAGCCTGATATAAAAACATACAAAATAGCAAACCAAGTTCAAATGATGACATAATATTTTTAACCACTTACCATGTAGTCTTCTCTTTTGAATAGCGGATACCAGGCACCTTCCCCACGCGTCTTACCACCATGCGCAGACGATTGTTTCCCGTCAGGACTTTTACAGCACTGCTCATGGTGATGCTCTCCAGACTTATGCCATTCACCTCGACCAGCTTATCCCCAACACACAAGCCTGCCAACTCTGAAGTGAGGAATGCGGACACAAAATGATGGATATGAAACTCATCGATAGCTTATTCATATATACTTTGTTGTAAGATGTCAGAAAAATTTTGGATGGAAATCTCAGTCTTGTGTCATCATGCATTATTCTGCTGTCAGGGGTACCTGCTGTGCTGTCATCCTCCACCTTGCTAACAAAGATTCCAAGGCCGTGTTCAGAGCCTCCCCGCACACTGAAGCCCAGCCTGCCATCCTCACTTTTGTCCACAGTAATTGTGTGAATGTCTTCACAGTCATCCCCACCTACAGTGCATGACATCAAACACAAATAGAAGGAACCTCTGAGAACAAATTCTTAATTCAAAGCACAAGTTTTCACTCCTTAGCAAAAATGTTTTTATAATATAATATAATATAATATAATATAATATAAAGTTAAGAACTACAATAATCATCATGTTTTCACAGCGCACACAACGCCTCTGCCTCTTACTCCCGATTTCTCTCAACATGGGGACAGAAGAGATGTCAGTCAATAAATGGGAAAAGTAACTCAGATATTTTGTTGTAAATTTAAAAGTTATGTGTCACTTTGCTAGAAAAGTAATCTGATTACATACGTAATAGTGTTACTTGTTACTCCAAGCACTGTGGCTGATAACCAATAAATGGCAGATATTAAAATTGTATACTATATAGTGTTTTTTTTTATTTTATTTAATCTAAAAAATAAAATAAAAACACTAAAAACTGAAATAAGCCACTTTTAAATATCCAATATTGACTGATACCAATTACTGGTAATAAACCCCCCCCCCTAATATTACCAGATAACCGATATGATACTAGTATGTAACTTGTTAATCCTTAAATGGAATAAATAAACCAATTCTCATGAGAAAGTTGGCGATTTCATATGAATTTGTATGATTTGATTTGTACAAAAACATGATTTTTAGATCAAAACTAAGCCTTCATGGCGAACAAAATCATATGAATGATATCATATGAAATAATACGAATTTGCCACCAATTCGCCAAAACTTAGAAATGTGAATTGCCAGTGTGTTGGTTTAGCTGCATCTATATCATATGAAGGTGCAAATCTTTGTTGGAGACTCACCATCGACAGGCGCATTGATGATGATGACCCTGCCCATAGGGGAGGAAGATCTCACTCCTCTCTGGCGCTGCTGCTTCTTGTGCAGGTAGCGTGGTAGAGTAGAGGTGCCCGAGGGCCCTGGCTGGGCACTGGGATGAGCCCCATTCGTCATGTCTTTGCGTGCCGTGTCAGACGAATGAGCCATGGCAAAGTGCCGACCTCCCCTCTGACCCTCATCCAGGGTCTGAGCTCCTAAAAGGAACACGGGTGGAGCGGGAAAACTAGAGGTCTGGTGGGTCAATGCCAGTCAGGAGAATTACAGTCCGCGGGATTAGTTCCACAAAAGGAAACTCTGCTGCAATCATGCAGGAAGAAACTGCGATGGATCCAGCATTGTTCACTTTAGATTACAAGCCATATTGTGATGAGTGATTTGATCCGAAGGACTCCAACATAATTATAATCATTTCATAAAGCAGCTGATAAACAAATTCTATTATCCAAGCAGTGGCAACGCAAAGTGTATCCGTATGTGCATTGTTCGGAAGACAGCTTCACAAAAACAGAGGATGTATAATGGTGGCTCAGGCCTTTTTGTTGAGTTGAAAGTCTGCTGGTTAGACTGGGGCATCGGGCTGGAGTCCCTCCTCACGGCCAGTGGAGCTTTGCTTGGCAGGAGTCAGTCATCTGGTCCTCCCAGGCCTCAGTGTCTCACCTTTACCTGCCAGTGATCCAAGACGACAGAGAAAGATCTGTGAGAACCCAGCCGCGCAATGAGTAATTTCCCATGGGAGGTAAAGTGATATCAGCAATTATTGCATTCTGGAAAGCTAAGGGTTGCACTGTTTCCACAGCAAGAGATACTGAGCTTATGTGGGACACTAATATGTTAGGACCTGTTTTTTGTTTTGTTTTTAGCCCAAGAATGCATAAAGGGTGTTGCATCAGCAATTTTTGGTAATTGGTTATATATATTAATATTATATACAGTATATATAAACTTAATGGATTCATCATGAAAATTTAATTAAATTTGGTTTATATTATTATTATATTATTACTTAATTTTTCTACATATTTTGGAAAATAAAAGACACTTCTATGTTACTGAATGTGTTTACATCACATAGGTTTCTATCACACATTATTCCAGTAAAAGGTTTCGACACACACACCTGACTGAATGAATGTTTTGCATCATGATTTTTTTTTTAAACTTGCAATTGAAAGTTTTTTAAACTGTGCCTGTACTAAACAGTGAAAGAAAAGCAGCCAACAAGCATATATGAGTACTTTGATAAGTATCCCAAGTAACACCTCATAAAGTTGATTTAAAAGAATGTCCGGAGTGAGGAAAAAAAAAGTTTCTTATTATCAAGACAATGGTTGGTTGAGTTTAAAAATTCTAAATATTTTTTAGGATTATAAAATGTGTAAAACACAAATAATAAAGAGTCAGTAGGTGTGACCAGTGTGAAATATCTTCCCTCAGAACAGAAGAAAGCAGTGTAGAATCTCCCCAAAATGACAGTGTAAGTTTTTTGGTCATGCATTCTATGTTTAAGATTATAACCTAATGTTGTCATGTTGTTACTCTTAACAGGAGTTTGATGCTGTCGACTGACTGTGTCATCATCAGCACCTCGGACAGCGACAACCAACAGGTTGCGTAAAGCGTGAACAATATAAGACAACATTCACAGAGATAAAGTGTTGACTTGCTCTTCGAGAGTAAATAGCCTAGTTTAAATGATTCTGTGTGAGAATATCTCACAAATGTACAAAGATCATTCTGTGAAATCCTTAAGCAACAGATGCAGTCAACAGGTTAGCAGGAAATTATTTGCATTACCAGTAAGATTCATTCTTAATAAAACAGATTTACTTTATTTACATAGTATGTTGTTAATATGATGCCTTAATGCAACAAAAACAAAGTTCGATAAAGTAAAACGCCGTTACCTGTCTCCATGTTGTGCCGCATGACCTCACCTGAGACAAAGACAATATTAGCCTTCTTTAAGCCCGCCTCTCAGGGCAGGTGATTGGATTATGGAGCAGCTCAGAAGGACACACAAACTCATTTGGACCAGTGGTTTACAATCGTCACTCATAGCATTATAGTATTATATGAACTGTGGTCTTGTGGAACAAGATCCAATTAATTATCACGTTGGTCTGCAGTTTAGCGCGCGTTGCCATCAGTCATAAAATGAAGCACATTTCAACACGTTGTATGCTTCTCTTCTGTTTGTGATTAAATTTTCTATCTTGATTAAATGTTTGCAATTATGAGTGTTTGATCTACTGCCAGAGAACTGTCTTTTGATCAAATTGTGAATGTGGATTTTTCTTAAGGATAAACTGTAATTGAATCCCTTCATAGCATCAAGGATATTGGAGCATCTTTCATGACACTATACTGCCATATAGTGGTCATTTAACAACATTGCTTTAAAGGGATAGTTCGCCCAAAAATGAAGATTCTGCCATTAATTACTCACCCTCATGTCGTTCCAAACACGTAAGACTTTCGTTCATCTTCGGAACACAAGTGAAGATCTTTTTGATGAAATCTGTGAGCTTTCTGTCCCTCCATTGACAGCTACACAACAACCACATTGATGATTCAAAAAGTTCATAAAGAGAACGTAAAACTAATTCATATTAATTTAGTGGTTTAGTACAAATTTTCTGAAGAGACATGATCATTTTATTTGATGAACAGAAATTTGATGTTTATTCACATAAACATTCATCAACTCACACATCAATTGAGGTAAAGGGAAGTTCAAGCATGTTCGCTTGAGGTGCGAGAACCAATGAGGTTCATTTTCCTGTGTTACACAGCAGTTTGAGCTTCAGCAAGAACCAATGAGGTTTGTTCTCGCACGTTAAGCAGGTTCGGCTGACCTTCTGTTTATGTTTGCTGATCAATGTTTATATGTGAATAAAAGCCTATATTAAATCTGTTCATCATATAAAGTGACCGAGTCTCTTCAGAAAATTTGTTCTAAACCGCTCAATTCATATGGATTAGTTTTACAATCTCTTTATGAACTTTTTGAAGCGTCAAAGTGTAAGTTGTGTAGCTGTCAACGAAGTCAACAAAGGGACAGAAAGCTTTTAGATTTCATCAGAACGATCTTCATTTGCGTTCTGAAAAAAGAACGAAAGTCAAACGGTTTGGAGCGTCATGAAGGTGAGTAAATAATGACAGAATTGTATTTTTTGGGTGAACTGTTCCTTTAATTCTTAGCTCTAAATTTGGTTTGAAAGTGGGTATGAAGGTATAAAGTATGAACAGATTTTACTGCAGAACAAAACTGAATTCGCCACAGAAATCGAGAATTTATTTTTTTAAATAATTTTTTTTTTAATTTTGTATTATTATTACAAAAAATAATAAATTGTATTTATTTACAATAGTATATGTAAAGTCTAGATTTCTGCTTTTTTTCTGCATCTTTTCACCAAATATACCCACAGCTCTTTAATCAAAATTGCAACAAGGACAACATTAGGATATATTACGTGTGGTTAAAGGAATGAAGCCGTCTTTTCAGTGGGTAAATCTGGCGGAAGTTTGCAAAACGGCTAAAGTAACACTTTTTTCACAAAGCTAAAAATCCCCATTAACTGTGCAGGTTAGCGCTCCCAATGAATGGCCTATCTCAGGAAATCACGAAGCAGATAACCAATCATAACGCAGCTCCTATCCACGCCCCGGTTTAGAACCATCTGCCAATCATAACGCTGGTCCCATCCACGCCCAGTATCTCGAGCCAACTGCAGATCTCTCTGTTCCAAACACCGCCTTTGCACACAAAAAAACGCACGTTCATCATTTCAACCTTCTCGCGCAGGTTTTCAAGGCTGCTAGTCAAGCAGACCGGAAGTGCGGGCAGTACACACTGTCATCACGCAGAGGAAAGCAGTCAGCGCTGAGGTCATCTGCTTCAAGGTATACCTGAACGTTACCTGTGGTCTTTTATCAAGGTCTGTGTCACATATTTTACTGAATGACCCTTTGAACAAAAGCACGTTTGTCTATTTCGATATGATTGTTGTGTTCATGTAGGTGTGAGATTATGCTGTATGTAGCTAGCTAACGTTATCTTAGCAGGTTGAAGGGGATATGGGTGCTTATAATTACACTGCTTATTTTTTATGCGCAAAAAGCACATACTGAACAGCGGAACAATTCACAGCTTCAATCAAAATAAATTAATCTCATGTCATAGGAAATGTCTTTATTTTATATTTCCTTGTTAGTTTACATCCCACCAGCATAGCAGCTAGCATTAGCTACAAAAGCTGTAATTATGCGGTTTATGTCGCTCGCTTTTCCATGGTAGATAAACGGTAACATTTTCTTTAGTTGTTAAGTAGTTCAATTATATATTTCTCAAATAAACATCTTTGTAAGTTCAACAGCCCGGCTAGTCCTTGCTCTTTTGACATGTATTGCTAATCTCGCATGTTAATTTATCAGACATTATTGTTTATGGGCGTGCATGACTGCAAGCGTGTTGATACGCATCAATAAAATTGTCTATTAGTAAACAGGGTTTAGTCATATTTTTTTTTTTCAGTCATAAATTTTCTTAGTTTTACTTTCACCTTTGACTTGCTTTCATTTTTCACACTAACTTACTTACATTTTTTTCTTAAGTGTGAAAATGACCATGTTCACACAAATCAGGCTTGACAGCTTCTAAACCATATTTTGTTTCTCACTTAATTAAGTAAGTTTCTCAGTAGATTATCTGTGATCTTCACAGAAGGTGAATAGGATGTCTGGAGATTTGCCACTGAATATCAACATTAAAGAACCACGATGGGACCAGGGCACATTTATGGGCCGGGCTCAGCACTTCTTCATGGTGACGGACCCCAGAAACGTGCTGCTGTCCAGTGAGGTTTTGGAGGATGCCAGAGTTACTGTGGAGGACTACAGGTCTGTAATCCCAAAGGGCTGAATTGTTTCTAGTCTATGAACTTTTGGGGTGAAATCCTGATTCCTGTCCTTTATGATAATGTAGAAACTGTAGCCGTACCAATCATTGGAAATCTTTTAGGGAGCAATATATATAATAAATGTTAATTTCCTTTTCTAAACGGAACCTTAAAACATTTAAACATGGATTTGTTGATTGAAACTAAGTGCTTATCCTACCTCACATCTTTGCAAACAGGGTTGCTACATCTGTGCGGTAGGCTTCTTTATGAATACATTATGATTTTTATGATTACTACTATATAGTGATTTTAAAGCGACACTGACTGTAAAATGTCATTTTAAATACTTTTATTCAGCAAGAACACATTAAATTGATCAAAAGTGACAGTAAAAACATTTATGAAATGTAACAAGATTTCTATTTCAAGTATCCTATATGCTGGGGGGTTTTTCTGTTTTTTTTTTTTCTTTTTCTTTTTTCTTTTTGTATTCGTCAAAGAATCCTGAAATATAGTATCACTGTTTCCACAAAAATATGAAGCAGCACAACTCTTTTCAACATTGATAATAATAAGAAATGTTTCTTAAGAAGCAAATCAGCATATTAGAATGTTTTATGAAGGATCATGTGGCACTGAAGACTTGGAGTGATGCTGAAAATTCAGCTTTGTCATCACAGGAATAAATTAAACTTTAAAACATATTTAAATAAAAAGTTATTTTAAAATTCTAATAATATTTTACAATATTTTACTATTTTTACTGTATTTTTGACCAAATAAATGCAGCCTTGGTGAGCATAAGAGATTTCTTTCAAAAACATTAAAAAAATTACTAACCACAAACTTTTGAAAAAACCTTTATATGAGTTTTCTTTTTACTAGCTCTAATGCCCTGTGAAGTCTTATTATCGGCTGTTTTCAAACACTCCCCCCTCTCCCATTGGTCAGACAAACAGATCCCAGTCCCACCCCAAATACCATTGGCCAGTGTTGCTGGTTGATATGCTCAAACAAAAATAGCAATGTTTTAAAAACGCCACAGAGCTTTTCGTAGGAATCAACCTATGAATGGCTTACTTGTATATGTATCTGCATATTAAGCAGGGATTTAAAATACCCAAAATAACACACTTTACCTTAAATATTGTTTCAGCTCTCTATGCCGTTATCAGTTTGTCTTGAATAAAATATCTTTCTGCTGTGCCCTCTTTCACAGGTTGGGAGTCGTGAAGCCTGGGCTAACAGAAGATCAACTATGGAGGGCCAAATACATCTACGACTCTGCTTTCCACCCAGACACAGGAGAGAAAATGCTGCTAGTTGGACGCATGTCTGCACAAGTACCCATGAACATGACCATTACGGGTTGCATGCTTACCTTTTACAGGTAAGAAGAGCACACTCACTCTTGATCATTCATCGTTATGAACACCATATGGACAGGAAGTGTATTTAGACCTGAAAATGTTATACATTTGAGCTATAAAAGGAAGGGAGTAAATCTTTCCATGGCTGGGATAAACATCCCCGCTCAGTTCAGGGAATATTTCCTAAATGAGTCATGGAAAAGACAGCATTCCTACTGAATTGCTAAGTTTGGTGGTTTGATTCAGGGTTAGAAGGTTGACTGTGTTTTATGGTAGTATTTTGTGCTCTTAAAACGTAGAGAGTAAAAGAATAATTTGAATAGGATTAAAAAAGAAAATTCAGTTCTTTTTCCCAGTTTTGTAGACACATAATTACTTGGATCAGTGAGTCATCTGCAAATGAGTCATTTTTAGTAAGATCAACATGTGACTCAAATTACAGGCTTGTGTGGGAGATTCTTATGACTGCAGCATCGTCCAAGAAGTCTCATAATAAATGTATTTAATTTATTTTAAAAAAAATACACTTTGCATTTTTCATTAAATTCAAGTTTCTCTCTTTGTTTTCAGGACAACCCCAGCAGTGGTGTTTTGGCAGTGGGTTAACCAGTCCTTCAATGCCGTTGTCAACTACACTAACCGCAGTGGAGACGCGCCACTCACCATGAAGTATGAAGGCTAAGATCACTACTAGAAACAGTCTAGCTGCAGGTTTCTATAGGAGGCCTCATGGCAACCCACCTTTTGATGGTGTGATGGTGTGTTTCGCCCACACCTTATTGGTATATTGCACCATTAAAGTCGGGTGTACACTACGATTTTTGATGTCGTAAAAGCTTTTCTTTTTTTTTCTCTCGGGAGAAATTGTGTAGAAATCGTTGATGCTCGTATGGTCGCGGCTTGCATTGTGTGAGAGAAATTAAGAGCCAAAGTTACAAAGCACCTCCCGATAATTTTTAAACATGTTTAAAAAATTTGCATAGGCTGTCCCCTAGACCATGTCACATAGGCTAGATCTATGAATATTATTTATTATAGTCCATGTGGCTGCAACCACAGCTTGCACATACACTGACACACACACACACACACACATACAAATACACTCTAGTTGTTTTTGTTAAAAGGAATGGTTGTGCTGTTCTCTGCTTTTTACCAAATCATTTGCAGACTCGTCTTTTTATTTTCTTTCTTTTTTCTATCCAAAGCCATAGCAGCAATTTTGAAAGCTCCAGTCTCTGTGTTTAGTGCGAAAGCTCATGCGATTGCCGCCAGCTTGCCGTGCAGTACAGTCATGCTGTGTACCAGCTGCTAAGGAGAAATTCTGTAATGTCAGTGTAGCAATTATGAGCTTCATGAGAAATATTTATGTAGTGATCTGCTCAGTAACACATAACAATACATAATACTTAATGCAAATTATTTTCGCCTCTGCAGTCAGCTTGGTGCAGCCTACGTCAGTGCGACCACTGGAGCTGTAATAACAGCCCTTGGCCTGAAGTCTCTAACCAAGGTCTGTCCTTTCCTTAAACTGTCTCAATATTTATAGTTTATTACAGAGTGACTTTTTAACATTTCTTTAAATTCTTTAACATTTTTGAAGATATTGGTTTACTACTTTGGCACATGAAAGTTTTTTTTTCTGAATTCTTTGATGAATAGAAAATTAAAAAGAGCAGTATTTATTTGAAATAGAAATCTTTTCTAACATTATAAATGTATTTACTGTCGCTTTATCAATTTAATGTGTCCTTGCTGAATAAAAGTATACATATCTTTAAATTTATACTGTAAATATTAATAAATCTTACTGACCCCAAACTTTTGAATGATATATATATATATATATATATATATATATATATTGTCCCCTG
Organism: Abramis brama; assembly: GCF_963993115.1. Lineage (NCBI taxonomy): Eukaryota > Metazoa > Chordata > Actinopteri > Cypriniformes > Leuciscidae > Abramis > Abramis brama. The sequence goes on along the minus strand of NC_139981.1, from coordinate 8,181,213 downwards.
TATTCAGACACATAAACAAACCTGTCATACAGCAAAAGAGTTAAAATATTTACTGCTTTCTAGGCTTAATTGTTGATCTTGTGTGTCAGTACCTTTTGAATGGCTTTTAAATGCTGGTTTATATTTTGTGGACAGTTTTTGTCAGTAGTCACTCAATATCTTATCTCTCTCCAGCACTTGCCTGCTATTATGGGGCGTTTTGTTCCATTTGCTGCAGTGGCAGCAGCAAATTGCATCAACATACCCTTCATGAGACAAAGGTGAGTGAAAAAAAGACTGCTTTCCAGAATTTGAATTACTTAAAATGTAAAATAATTTTGCATTAAGCGATTTCTAAGAAACGCTGTTAAAAGTGGATCGGACAGAGCACCGCAACACACTCGTAGCCAATCAGCAGTAGGGGGCGTGTCCACTCATGATGGGGGAGGAGAGAGATTGAACAAGAGGGAGATTTGAAGAAAGACTGGAGAAAGAGAGATGGCTGAAAGACATTACAAAAGAGAAAGTCAGGACTATCACTGGAAAAAGAAGGAAAGAGCTTTAGGACCTGTAGTAATATTAGAACAGCTTTCCAGTGCTGGAGACACCAGAGCAGGACGGCCTGAAAACAGACGCCAAGGTTATGTTGTTTCTGCTCCATACGTGAGGAACATTGGTTTTGCTATGTTTCACGGAACCAAAATATGCTGTTGTTGTAATGTTAGCTATAGCAGGGGTTCCCAAACTTTTCCATGCCAAGGCCCCCCAAATACGAACCCATCGTATTGAACCCATCGACAATACTACGGCATGGCACATGTAGAAATAAATAAATAAAACATCTAGGTGAACATCAGATTGTCAGATGTGATGGTGTTTGATACCAGCCAATCAGAAAGATGAGATGCACCGATTACAATTTTCAAGGCAGATTCCGATTTTTCATTGAGTTTGACCTGCCGATACAGATTTAAGCCGATTCTGATTTCATTTTTTCTAACCACTTTACAGCACACACAAATATTTATTTTATATATATATATATATATATATATATATATATATATATATATATATATATAAAACAAAACACCACTTTTACCCAAACTGGTTAATAAAAACAAGTTTAAATGGATACATTCTCTATAAATATTTTTGTCTTCATTTTCTTTTCTGACATAGCCTACTCCTTGTTAAAACACACTATACATGCAAATTATGTGCATTTTTTTGAGTGAAATCATATTTATTTTGTCCATCAAAAGTGTGCTTTCACTTTAACTGAGCGTGAGCAGCGCTACAAAAATAGGCTCGGCGTCGAAACCCTCCGCTTCACTGCTGCTCATGCGACGCTCCTGCTTGACGCTCACGCGCTGCTCCAGCTCGCGGTGTGAATGCACTCACTGAACATGTCATGCATGCCGAAAAAAATTCGCGCTGCTCACGCGCCGCTCGCGATCTGAAACGGCCGTAATTCACAAGGTTTCCTACATGTGCGTTCTGTGTGCATGTGTGATGTTGATGTTGCGGGATGTTATTCATGCGGCGCCCGAGTGCATTTGAATCGGCATATGTCAGACTGAAAATCACGTGAAAATCGGCCAATTCTTGTCACTAGCCGATCAATCAGATATCAGATAGGCTATGCAACAAATTATTATAATGTTTTTTCATAACAATACTCATATTAGCAAATATTTATTTTTTTACGTTTTTTTTTTTTCAACTTGCTGCGGCCCCCCAGGGGGCCATGGCCCCCACTTTGAAAACCCCTGAGCTATAGTAACAGGACAGTTTTGAGTGCTATTGTTTGTCTGGAGCTGGAGTGCTGCTGGCGACTAACAACCAACTCTTGCTTGTGTATACTCTTGTGTACTATATGTAAATATTTTGTAGTTCCTTGTCGTTTGTCATCTTAGCTTTATTTTTCACAAAGCATTTTTTTTGCTTCGCTCCAGCTATGATACAGAAACATCCACTCTTGCATTGCGTTCATGCATTTTAGGGGCAGAGCAAAGAAGGGAGGGGTGTGTTTGTTTGTTTGTTTCTCAGAAATTGCTTACTGCACCTTTAATTGGCCTTAAAAATGTTGAATTGACCATTGAATGAGTTCTCTCTTTTCTTAATACTTCTACAGAGAGCTGAAGTGTGGTATCCCTATTACTGATGCTGAGGGTAAACGTCTCGGAGAATCAACTAAAGCTGCTCAGCAAGCCATCGTGCAGGTGGTGGTGTCTCGTATTGGCATGGCAGTGCCAGCCATGGGTAAGCTTTTGTAGATTTTTTTTTTTTTTTAATGTTAATAATGGAGTTTCTCTATATTTCTGATGTGTTTTTTTATTTTTTATTAATTGATTTTAATAACCTCTTATTCACAGCCAAAAAAAGTGGTAAAATATGAAATTAAGAGTGTTCCCCTTGTATTTAATTTTTTTTGCATTGGTTTTCTCAAACAGCTATTCCTCCAGTTATTATGAATGCCTTAGAGAAGAAAGCTTTCATGAAGGTAAAGAGTCACAGACTCATTTCAAGCGTTTATCTGAATCTGTAAGCAAAATGGATGTTTTTAAAGTGCATCACAAAATTTCTGTCCCTTTCTCAGCGGTTCCCGGTTCTCAATGCTCCTGTACAAGTTGGACTTGTTGGATTCTGGTACGTTTTTTATTTATTTTATTTTTTAGTCTGTTTATTTGCTATACACATCAATCCTGGTTTAAAACAACGAATGAATGATTGATTTTAAATATCCATCCCCACAGCCTGGTGTTTGCCACTCCGTTGTGCTGCGCCCTGTTCCCACAGAAAAGGTGAGTGCTACTAATATAATCTATTTTCCCCTAGTTTGTTCGATGTGCTGAATTGGGATGTCTTTCTGTCTCTGTGAAGTTCTATGAAGGTGAGCAGCCTGGAGCCGGAGCTTCAAGAGAGTTTACGACAAAGCAATCCTCACACCACCACTGTTTATTTCAACAAGGGTCTGTAGTGCAGTCTAGGTTGCAGCCCATTCTGATGTCTTCCATTGCACTGGAGGTTAGTGGGCACAACTTGAAAGGTAGAATTTTTTTTTTTTTTTTTTTTTTGTGCTGTTCTGAGTTATATATTTTTGTCAATTTTACCCATGCTATTGCACAATCCTTAATGACTATATGTACAATGAAGGGCAGAATTTGCTGCTGGATTTAGTTAAGAAGCTTGAATGTTAACTTGCTGCATTGGTGTTTTAAACCCCATCACAAACATGTTGACTTATTTACCAATACATTCATCTCTTTGATTATTCTAGATTACCATATGCATATTGTAAGATCTTTAGTTTCATTAGTGTTCTTTAGTTAGTGTTCTAAGTTTTCCAGGTTTGTGGCTCAAAGGTTTCTCTCACATGCACATTCAACTTTATTCTGCCAGGAGTATTTCCACCTTACGTGCTCCAATATGTGCCCATTAAGTGCACTTATGCAGTAAATGCAGTGTGCTTTACTCTCTGTACTGCAAAAGAAGCCCTAAGATGTGCTAACACTCCTTCATGAGCACATCAAAATGCTAATTATTAGGTGACTATCTCTGATGTACATCTTTACTTCCTGCAGGCCATACTTCATCATTTCTGTTTAAGCCTTACATTTGGTTGTGTGGATTGTAGTTTGTGTGTTGTTATTGAAGAATTGTGAAGAGGTCAAAATAATATCTATTATTATTTGCATTTGTGTGATTGTAAAAATAATTCCCCCTAGTGGGACAGAATGTGTCTAGGCTTAAAGACAGAAGCACTACATCTCTCAGACAGCAAGAGCAATTTATACGAACAGAGTTCACTCATTCAGAGTATGAAGAAAGAGTTGCTTCATAAGCCCTGCTTTGATCATCTATCATCTCAGACATTAACAGTTATGGGAACAACAATCAGATTTATTTATTGTTGTCATGGGGGAATCTATGAGATGTTGTATCAATAAATATATATATATATATATATATATATATATATATATATATATATATATATATATATATATATATATGATGTCAGTCAGTGTCTGTAGTGTATGATATAACCTAACCTTTTGTAAGTTAACGGCCTCCTGTAATCTGAGCGAATAAGATCAAACTTGTTTTCCCTGACATATTGTGGTAATGTTACAGTGTGTAGTTTTTGTTGCTTGGTTCCTATTGTTTTTGTGGATGAAGTTAACAAACCTTTACAGTGTTTCTTTGCCATCAGACTCTCGGAACTCTGAGCTTTTTTTGGGGGATGAAAAAGGCTCATTGATGTGATGTTATTCTCATCATGTCCTCTGAGAGGCAACAGAGATCTGTTTGTTTTTGACTTGAGAACTCCATGTAGGCAAATATTATTTAGCCTAATTTCTTAGCACATTATATGTTACATAAGTATGCGGTTGAAAAAAAAAAAAAATGTTGTGGAAAACAGTCAGGAGTTAATGCACAATTTCCCTGTTACTATGATTGATAGAGAGAGCTGTCGGATATGTTATGCAAATAAGACTATGTGATTGTGATTTATACAAAAATGTCTAAATTTCCTTTTGGGATGTCCTGTTACACCAAATCTCACAGAAAAGATTAACCACATGCTGTCAGGATTTATTCTTCCTATTATAATGCAGTGTACCAGCACAAGTTCAGTCGGTCGTGTAATAATGCACCAACGTCACATAACATGATGTACAGTGATGCTCAACATAATAGACACAGTTTCAAACTTAAACGAGGGTGTTACTGTCTTTCTCAACAGACATTATGCTGTCATATCCTCTTTAATCACAAAACTGTTTGTAACATTTTACTAGAGGTACACCAGGTTACTTAGTAAGTTCTCTCAGATGTTTTATGATTGTAAATTGCACTAGAGTGGTTCTCAATTCCAGTCCTCGTGACCCACTGCTCTGCACATTTTTGTATGTCTCTCTTAATCTGACACACTCAGTTCAGTTCATGGAGTCTCTCCTAATGAGCTGATGATCTGGTTCAGGTGTGTTAAATAAGGGAGACATACAAAATGTGCAGAGCAGTGGGTCACGAGGACTGGAACTGAGAACCACTGCACTAGACCACTGACAATGTTTATTGGAGATCTCATGAAAAAGTGTTTTATTGTGTACAAATGTATTAATTTAGTGAACTTAATGAATAGAAAACCATTATGTTAATAATTGTACACACACAAGATTGTTAATGAACATACAATGGTCTCTGTGTTTTCTATTGACAGTTATAACATTATGGTTGTCCATCAATATGTGGACCATAATTAAATTAAAATTAAAGATTGTCACACCAAAATACATTTGACATGTCACAAAAATGAGACCTTACCAAAGAAAACAATTCTGTTACTGCACATATTCTTGATGCTTAGAGCACATATTTATTGATAGGTCTCCCATAGCATGGAAAGTGCAGACAAATGCAAGCACAATAAATGGTGTGGTGTCATGCATATAAATGTCACTCCAGGAAGACCCACTTTAGCACTATTATTATAGTTATTATTGGTGCTCATTGTGTTTTATTTTTCCAGCATTTTATATTGTTTTGTTAATCCTTGTGTGTATTTTATCTGGAACAATGTAATAAATATATTAAACTAACTGTCTGAGACAATATTTTGTCAGCGCTTGCTATTGAGGTGCCTTGGCTCGTACTTAGAATAAACTAAATATTTGGCTTATAACAGTTGATCAGTTAATCAGACGTTTTCTAACCGGATGGCTTACCCAGATGAAACCCATGTTTAAACAATAAGCTAAATTCTTTATGAGAGCAGTTTCAAAGTACCTGCCTTAAAAATGCAAGTATAAAAGTAGGTGGGTTTAGAAAAGAAGTGTTACGTATGCATATATACTAATCAGGGATTAGAGCTGAATGTCTCAGTAGAGGCTTAAGAGTAGTACACAAGTTGTGTTGTGGAGAAATACAATGTAAAGGACATGATACATGCAGTTTCTCATGAGAATAAATGTTTTACTGTACATACACTGCCATTGGAAGATTTGGGTAAGTACAGTTGTTTTAAAATGTTTTTGAAAGAAGTCTTTTGTGCTCACCAAGGCATTTATTTGATCGAAGATACAGAAAAAAATTATAATGTGAAATATTACAATTTAAAACAACTGTTTTCTATTTTAATATAGTTTAAAATGTCATTTATTCCTGTGACGGCAAAGCTGAATTTTCAGCATCAGTGTCACATGATTCAAGAAACACTTCCTATCATCAATGCTGTAAACAATTGTAATGCCATTTTAGTTTTTTAGGAATAGAAAGTAAAAGAAAACATTCATTTGAAATAGAAATCTTTTGTAACATAAATGTATTCACTGTGACTTGATCAATTTAATGCATCCTTGCTGAATAAATGTATTTCTTCTCTTTTTTAACTTACTGATCCTAAACTTTTGAACAATAGTATAAATAGAGACAAACATGCATATAGTTTTTTTCAAGTAAATTAATGAGAATTCAAACATAAATACTCAAAAGCATGTAAAATACAGACAAACTGAATATTTGGAGGTGGCATGTTTATTGTTCATTGTGTCCACCCGCAGCTGAACCTCTGGCTGCTCACTGACCAAAAACCAGAGGGTATCTAGGCATGTGTTGGCATCAAATCTGCTCTTTCAACATGGAGTTTGGAGTCAGACTATCATTAAAACACATACCACCAGAAACCACGTGGCACATGGCAGCAGGCATCCAAAGGAACGCAGTAAGGTGAAAAACAACAATACAATGGTTCATGACAAACTATTTCTAAAGTGCAAAAAAAATATTACTTAACATTACTCTCATTTGTAAGTACTAAAGCACCAGAATTAAAATGAGGCCACATGCAACTCTGTGAGGTTATCACTTAGCTCTTAAAGTGTACCAGTCAGTACTAACAATTAAACATAACCTGAGCTTTTCCACATTCACAGCATTAGTAGAATTAAGTGAGATGAGGTGGATTGTGATAAGGGAGAATTGTATTTTGATCAAACTTTAGACAACATTTACTTTTCTACCACAATTTTCTTAGCGGCTTCCAAAACAGACTCTAAGCTGACTTTATCTCCAAACTCCTTTTCTCTGTGCTCTAGGAGAACCCCCTGAAAGTGGAAAAAAACAGGATGTATGAGGAGTCAAGTTGCTAAATCTCTGAATTGGTTTGTAATGATTTAATGAAATACCTATATATATTACCTGTTCGCCAGATCCGATGACAAACACCCCTCCCAGGATGAAACCTTCTCCATTCATGTTACCCTGGTAACCCGACCTCCAGGCCCTTATAAAATTTTGCCAAACTCCCAAGCGAATGAAACCAAGCCCACCCATCTTCCTCTGTTGTGGCCCATAAAATGCTTGCTGTTCACAAATAAAGACACCCAGGCAAAACAATGTATGAATGAATAAAGAATTACTGGTAGTTTTCTGCATTATTCAGTAAAACTTTTCATGCAAGCACATTTGAGCTTCCATTTACCATGTTTGATGTGCTCTATATATGTGCGTTGACCAATGTTTATATGATTAAAAGTGTAAATTAAATCTGTTCATCATATAAAGTGATTGTGTCTCTTCAGAAGACTTGGATTTAACGGCTTGATTCATACGGATCCTTTTACAAACTTTTTGAAGCAACAAAATTTTGGTTGTGTGGACTTTCAATAGAGGCACAGAAATCTCTCAGGTTTCATCAAAAATGTAAATATATGTACCGAAGATTAACAAAAGTCTTAAGAACAACACAAGGGTAAATGATGGAATCCTTTTAATGTTTACTAACCTTTTCATCCAGGAAAATTTCCCCTGCGAACTGAGGCTTGAAGCCCTGAATCTCCGTACCTATATTCTCCTTCACAACGGCATACAGAGGAACCCCGAGCTCATCCAGCTGGGGCTTCAGAGAGGACAGCTCAGAGGCCTCCTGCAGATACACAATCACATCTTCATATTTTCATGTATAGATTCAGTGTTTCCCATTAATTTCCCACCATAGTTTACTAATGTAGTTTAATAATGAACTGAAAATATTTGTTCACTTCTCATAATAACATAAAAGGTCTCTTGATGTTGTATTTTGCACCATTGCTTTGGCAACCCTGCTGAAGAATGAAGAATCCATTATTGCTGGTCACCGGCATAAGGTATGTTTGCAGGCTGGCACCCTAGGGATGCTCGATTCTGGTTTGCTGGGGTGTCATTTATAAAATTTGCATACGCACGAATTTGTAACATTTGTACGCTAAAATCCATGCCAAAGTTCAGATTTATAAGAACAGTCTTTGAAAAGTGATTTGATACATTAACTTCATAGACATCCTTCTGATATATCCATTCTGCTCTCTGTTTGTTTTTGTGTCACAAGCACTGTACTGTAAACGCAGCATTTTAATGAGTATGAGCACACGAGCGCGTATCAGTGCATCCCTAGGTATAAGACTAATGTGTTTTCAGCAATTAATAGAAGTGTAGTACTCGTAGCTACTTTAACTCAGATTTCCACCCAAAATTAGTGTATAAAATGCAAAAATAGCTCAGATTTTGTTTGAACAGTGAATGAAGGCCTTTGACTAAACTTTATTATGAGGAACATGATTACTTTACCTCTCTGCACAAAAATCATCCAGGTCGCCGGACAGCCACGATCACTGCACCAGATCTCTCCCAGAGAATCTTCGCTTTTAACATCCTCTCATCTGAACGGATACAGATGGGAAAACATTACAATAAATATAGTGACTGCTTTTCTTAATTATGACAGCAATTGGCCAAAATGTAATTTCTTAATTTCAGTTCATTTCTTACCACTGTCGATGGTTTTGAGGTCAGCATTCCCAAGATACTCTACAGTAGCAGGTGCCGGTTTAGTCAGCAGGAAGTCAGTGTTTGCAAGTATTAAGCCGGCGATGGCGGCCCCCACAGCTCCAAGACCTAGTGACCACATCCCCATGGCAAGAGTCTCACCCTCCAGGATGGATGATGACACTGCAGTGAAAGTATATACAGTATGGTAGGTTACAAACATTAGCTGATTCCCAATTCAGAGGCACTTCAAAGGCCACGTCGGACAGAGCGTTGTTAAATGGGACAGTTGCTGTTAACGAGTGGCATTATAACGTGTGGCATTAACGTGTGTACCAGGCTTCACAAACTGTCCAAATATGTTCACCATGGTCCATTCCTGTATATAATAAAGAGTATAAACTATATACAGTATGATCGCATCTTAGTAAGATGTCAACTTTGAACTGATTTAAAGTTGTTGTTTTTTTACTTTTACATTTGTATTATTAGAGTAAGCTGAAACCCAACAGTTACATTTAAAAGTGTAATTTGGCAATATCTATAAAAAAATCCTGTTGTCATGGCACACAATGAATTCTGGGGTAGGCAAGGCCATGAAGGATCCATCTTTTGTATCCTTCATTGCACGGGAAATGAAGGACGCATTTGGAGGACGCATTTGAAGGAGTCTTCAAATCGGGACAGCCTTCGTCACGCCTCTGTGACACAATCAGCCTTTGAATGCGCCCTTCGAAGGATGCAGCCTCTGAATTGGGACGCAGCTATTGTTTCAATAACAAAAAGTAATTTGTTGAAGCTAAATTATTATATATGAGCGTGAGCAGTGAGCACCCCAATTGAAAAGCTTTCATTGCACGCATTGAGTTCTCACATTTTTGTACTAAAGGCAAGCATGTAATTGCTACAGTATAATACACCACACCAATATACCAAGACATGCTGGGGCAGGAGCAGTACCTTTTGTCTTACTAAAGGAAGACTGGCTGTTCTGGCTTTCCCTTGAGAAGTGCCGGTTTGTCGAAATAGCACGAATGCATATAGTGTTGACAGAAGTGGGAAACACTAATGTCTTGAATGGTGGGCGGCATGTAGAGATGGTCAGTGGGAGATACTTTGGAGGGAGGTTACGCGTTACGACTATCTTATTAATGGCTAGATGCCGGGGAGATTGGGACACAGAAACTCTGTACTTGACATTGCAATTTACACTAAGAGAAATTCTTCCTCTTGGCGACAAATAGGTCAAACACATGGGCCGTAGTCGCATGAGGGCCATTGCAACGTCCAGGGTGAGTTTAGCCAACCTTTCCCAATTGGGTAAAAGTGAAGTTCAGTGGAAAGCCCTGGAGAGGAAAGGAAAACAATGCTTTACCTCTCAATGTAGGCTTTTTTTAATAAGCCTCAAAACAAAAATGAGGGACTCTGTGGGTGTGCACACTTGTGAAATGGAAGTACACTTTGCTATACTTTTCAAAAGAATTCATAATACGAAAAAAAAGAATATAGTCTACTTCAAAACAATATAATTAAGTGTGAATTGAATGTAATGTTTTTGACACTCAACCATGTTAATTGCAATTAAATTAAAATGTATGATAGGCTATTAAATGCACTTAGTTAACAACACATTAAAATAAGTGTAGGCCGCCTTAGGCAAGTATTAAGTGTGTTAAGAAACAGTCATGAAATTGTACTCCAAGTACACCTACAGTTTACTTTTTATTTTATTAAAATATTATCTGCAAGTAGGCCTACAGTTTTTTCTTCTTCTGCTGAATACAAAATAATATATTTTCAACTGTTTGGTTACCCATATTCTTCATAATATCTTCTTTTGTGTTCAGCAGAACAAATAAATTCATACAGGTTTGGAACAATTTGAGGGTGAGTAAGTGATGACATAATTTTTATTATTGGGTGAACTTTCCCTTTAAGGATTTGAAGGACACATTTGCGCTGATTTCTGTCATGTAACGTTACTGGAAAGGTACACTACACACACAAAAAGCGACCAAACTCAGCGCTACCAAGTTATAAAAACATATATCCTGTCTACATTTGGAGTGGAAGTGTAGAGGATTAGAAATGACTTCTATTTCATTTAATACGTAATAACTTCGTTGTTAACATTCATTGTTAGCTGAAGTTTGTACCGGTTTCAAAATCGAATAAGATGTGTAACTGTTACATATGCTTAAGTAAATTAATGTAAGGATAACTATTACAGCAATGCCGAGCCAGCATAGAGATTATTTTATATTTTGCACTGCTTGCACAGGAGGCTAAAGTCCATGAAGCTAACACTTGCTGGTTAGCTTTGTTTGCCTAGACAGGGAGTTGTTACAATGCAAGATACAAGCACTGACCATTTAAGAATATTAACTATCATAAACATTAATATCTGCATTAAAGCTCTGCTTTCAAGGGTTGATAACACAACAAAAAGGAATAATACTCACAGCTTGCAGTTCTACGGTTTCCTGTCAGTAGGTTGTCAAACTACGCGGCCGTTCAGTTGGAGGACTAGCCTGTCTAACCTAATCTCTTAAAGAGACAGGCAGCAATAAATCTGTATTGCGTCTGCGCCGTAGACTGTAAAAAATAGGGCTGCGCAGAAGTTTTACCCATGGTTTTACCCATCCTTCGTTCATGTAGTTTAATAGGCTATAAAAAGGATTAAATATAGTTTTTATTTTAAGTGATTTTCACATACCTCATTGTCACCATTCTTATGATTGACACAGTGCCTTGTTAGCATCAAGCCTGGTTTTCTCAAAAAGTTTAATCACAAGCACTCAAACACAAATTTAGCCACAAAGACATAGGCTATGGCTGCAGAAAGGCTCTATACGTTTTAAGTATTCTAAAATGGACAACAAAATGCTTAGTCTCTATTAAAACTAAGGCTTATTAGCACTGGGTTGGTATACGTCCTGGTTATGAATTTGCAGAGCAATATAAAAATGTGCTGTATTTCCGTTGTATGGATTTCAGCAGATCCATACAGATCAGACACGTGTCAGGCACTGGAGGATGAGGATGAAGGCTCATCCTGGACAGAGAAGGACAGAGTCTCTTTCTTCACAATAGGCATAGGCATCACTGAGCAGATAAAGCACAAAGCACAGACTGTGAGATTTTAACAAACAGTATAACATGCATTAATTCCAAGTACAGTATACTCACGCATCCATAATGGGAATGATGTATTTCCCACTGCGGTCCATCATGACTCGCTTTCTGTCGGGAACAGACACCAGGCCAGAGACACACAAACCTCCTGGAAGAAGCTGCTTGTGTGTGTCATTGTATATAAGAGGGAAGAATAAAAGAAATTAACTTGCATCCTCAAATCAAACCATAAAATATTTCAACATGCAAAACCGTTCTATGGTCCATTCAATTTTTGTCTCACGCATCGTAGCTTTACAATTCTCTTACTTGCCTGTTACAAATAGTCATGGTCAGTGGATACCTCCTCCTCTGCAGAGCTGGTCACGCCAGAGAGCACCACTGGCTGTCTCCAAACCATGATAAGACATGTTGTGGAGGATGGCACAGGCTGTTATGACCTGAAATTATAAAAAAGAAACAAAATTATAATTTCTGAAAAAAACATATTCTTTTTGTTGTTGTTGTATTTTTTAAATGTCTTTTGAATTCACTTACGTGAGGCACAGTACAAAGGTGTGGTGCACCTGAACCTGGTTTTCATCATCCCAAAAGCACCGCAATAATAAGTGTACTACCGATGTAAGCTCAATGGCTAGACAATACCCATAATGCACTGTGAGGGTCATGCCTGCAGCTGAATCATCCATCCATCAATTTTCCCAACCACTGGTCCAATGTGGCTACAGCGTAATATTGTATAAATTCTTTTTTAATTGATTATTAAATTGTTTGATTAAGGTTTATACATGCTATTTTCAATGACAGAGTTCAAGATAAATCTTTTAAAGCTGCCAGTTTGCTAAGTTTCAAATGATTATTAAACAGCAAGTACAAACTCAGTGTATGAATTCACTTACTCGTTTTAATTCACTCCTTCAAGTGGACTATATTAGTGGAGTATAGGGAATAGTGAATGAGTGTATGGGGGGTGATTTCGAACACAGCCTTTGTTTGTTCTGAGTGTTTTGAGTTAAATTAATACACTGAACCGATACTGAACAATACTGTTGCGAAAAGATCCTTTTCTCACCTTTATTGCAACCTATTGTTACAGTAAGGTTATCCTTTTGACAAATAAAGTGAACGTCACACAGACACAGACCTTTGCTGATTTTTGTTTTTGTTTTTGTTTTTTGCCATTCATGAGTTCCTGAGCTCTTTTCCATTACATTACATAGTCAGTCCTGAGTGAGTTTGCTTACAAGTGAACTTGATTATGTAAGACGATACAGTTAGGTTAGCGGATCTGGGCTAGCTCTGTTTTGGTGGTAATGGTTATTTTTAGGGGAGGGGGGCAGATGCCAGTTGCTTCTGGCTGCTGTAGGCTGGAATGTGCTGAGATGAAAGTTGTCCCAACATCCCACCCTCTCCTGCAGCTGCTGCATTCCAGCCGACTACCGAGGCAATGTGGGAAACCTCCTTTATTTGATAGTGGTAACCGTAGCTGCAGTAAGTCTAGTTGATTATTACAGTAATGATGATGAAAAATATGACAATTAAGAAGTAACACAGTTTATTGTATTTTTAAATAAAATAACTGGTGTACTTCAGATTTAGTTTGAAGGTTCTAAACTGGCAATGAAATCACAGTGAGTGTCGAGGTGGAGACTGCATGAGTTTATTGATATTGTGCTCATAGTGAAAGTTCATAATTAGAAGGTGCAGGCTCATATCCATCTGGCGCTTAGGTTTCATACCCAGCAGCACCAGCTGTAAAGTTCACCTAGGTCTACCTCACTGGAGCACTCTCAAGAGTTTCTGTCTTACCCATTAGTGTGAGCGTGTCTGTTACGGCCCAATCAAAAGTAAGCATCCGTACCCCACCTACTAAACTTTCTAGTCTCAGTTAGCCATTGGCTGAGACACTTCACTCCTCCATGCTTATCAAAAGAGTTTACCTTAAAAAAGGGGGGGGCAGGGCAGGTAACTAGTTGTGTTTATCACTGGACACCAACCAGCAGCAGCCACGTACATTTATACAGAGAGAACTGCTACAAAATATAAACAGATGCAAGTCACCTTGACTAACATCAACCTTTCAACCTTTGTATTTCTGCCACAATTATATCAAAATCTTGATACAAAAACTGACCTGCCTTATGTAAAAAAGTCAAACAAATCAACAATAAAAGTGTTTTATATATTTCTAAGCACTTAAGATTAACATAATTTGGTCACACTTCATACTAGGTGTCTTTAACTACAATGTTACATGAAGAAAATGTATTGTTAGGTACAAAATTTCGCATGAACATATTATGATCTTATTGTAGTAATGACACTGAACCCTGAACCTACCCCAAAACCTGTAGTTACCTTACACCACTCAGTACTTTTGTGGGTAAGTACACTGTAAGTACATTGAAAGTGCACATATAATAAAGTGCAACCCAAAACAGTTTTGCTGCTACTGAGGTGGGATACGAGGAAGGTTAGGAACAGGTTTGGTGGTTTGGTTAGGTTTAAGAGTGGGTTAAGGTGTAAGGGAAGGGTCAACAGTGTAATTATTTCAGAAATTATTTAAGCTGTAATTAAGTAAGTACATTGTAAAAACGTACAGTATGTACACAATAAGTGCATTGTATACATTTTTTAATTTTAATGTTGGTACAAAGGCACTTAATATAAAGTGGGACCTAATATTTTATGTAATAACATACATAATATGTTTTTAGGATTTAAAAAAAGTATTAATGTCCTTTTCTGCTAAAGCAGAAGCAACAACAACACCTTCACTTCCTAAGGAAATGAAAAAGATGCACTTCACCCACACCAACTGAAATCATATTCTGGATAAAGGGATAAAACTAAATGCACCGCAATGCCCACAAAAGGTTTCTCCTCCAAAATCTTCCAAGAATCAGAAAAACATTTGTAAGCAAAGACACAGAGAATTCACTTCGAACAAGCCAGAAACCGACTACCCTGTAAAGGTGCACCAGTCAACAAAGCTTTGCATAACAGAGGCCTGTATGAGTGAGTGATACAAAAGAAGCTGAATCTGAAGTTTGCCAAAAAACCCATTAGCATTGCTGGATAAGCCATTGTGGTCGGATAACCACAAAATAGAGCTTTGTAGTAAAAAAATCTTCTTAGTCAAAATCCAACAATGCCCAAATGTCTTAATTACAATATGGCATCACATTTCATAGTAGGACTATGTGTCTTGTTGAATGGATGGAAATACCAGAATTAAACCAGGTTCATTAAAATAAGAAAAATGTAAACTTTTAATTTCAGAATTAGCCTACCTGAATTCATTTATACAAAAAATTATTTAAAAAAAAGGTTCTGTATTGGCATCTAGTTCCATGAAGAACCTTTAACATCCATAGAAATTTCACTAAAAGGTTATTTGGGGTACCAAAAATGGTTCTTCTATGGCATCGCTGTGAAAAAACGCATTTGAAACCTTTATTTTTAAGACGACAACAGAAACAGATCTTTAAATCGATATTTTTCTCCATGTGATTTAAAAAAACAGCTATAGCTGTGGATTTTTGGACATGAAATAACATGTAATGTATTTAGCAGTGGAACATACATACTATGCATGACAGGGCTGGTTACTATCGGCCATGAACTTTTAAAATAGCTCATTACCCCGCTTGCATCCGTTCAATTTCTGTATCTGATCCTGTTTGGTCAAGTTTGTTTTCAGACACGATTGGGCCAAAGCTGAACAGCTATACCTCTCATCTACTCGCAGCTGAAGGATCATAGTCCAAAAAGTGGCCTCACGTGCTCACCTGTTTGTCCATGTGTAGTTTACATGACACGAGGAATCAATGCTTCTGTTCAGGAAAGTTTTAAGTAAAAATAAGTTTGTTTTTTTTGTTGTTTTTCTGCAAATAATCATTTTGTAATTTAACAATAGTTTAAAAACTATTTTCTTTAATTGTTCAACTTCATTAGTAAAAAAAATTGTCAATAGATGTAATGATCTGATTTTTCTCTCAGAGTTTATCTCATATGCCACGTCACAGGTTGTTCAACAAGAAATTGACTTTTGTCTCACCATCTCACTTCATTGACTTATTTGTTCACTCGAAAATTCTCCCCTAAAAATTCCGCCATGTGAAACACCAAATTTATCCACTTTTATATTATAATGTTTATGTTAAACAAATCTATTCAAAGATAAGCATCAATACATTTATTCAGCATCTACGCAATCCACTATCACATTTTAGCCAGTTCAGTAAAGTTATATAGGTCATTCCTGTATAGGTTCCTATAGATTTTGTTTGTCTTTTCTGCTCAAACACAAATGTTGTAGGTTTAACCCCATGTGGGGGTGCCTAAAGAACTGAAAAGTAACTAAGATCACAATCCTGCCCTGTCACTAGTGCCTTTGACAGAAAGGAATACGATTATTACTTTAGGGGAGGGCCCTGCAATTTCTGTACTAAAGGTTTTGTAAGCATCTACTAAATGACAATAAACTATAAACTATTAAACTTGCCTTTATCAGCCCTTATGTATTAGAGCTCCTCAAGTATTTTGAGAGTGAAACATTCATCACAACCCAGATCAAAGAACAAAGCAGCTAAACAAAATATAGGGAAATAATATTCACATTTATTTTGCAATGTTTTGATCCAGTGGATCTGCCTAATTTGACATTTTGACCCTTTGATTACATCCTGGCTTGACCCATATTACTGAATCATGAGGTACCTTGAAGGAGGTCTTTTATTTGAGAATGTTGAAAATGACAGAAGAAAAAATATATAAAAAGGGGGCATATCGTGACACATAATAATCCAAACCTAGAAGATGACAAAGACGTTACACATTATAAGCACTGTCTGAGCAGACAGTTCAAAATTTTAACAAAGATCGCCACAACACGTCTTGGAATTGTTATATGTTAAACTACAGACAAAACTGCAAAGAGTTTTGCAATGTGTGTATTACATAACAACAACAAAAAACACTTTATGAGAGTAGTGCTGTATCATCCAATCACATCTGCAGTAGACTTCACACCTCTTCAGATCTGATATAAGCACTCTAACCCTGATTCGGATTGGAAGACATATATGACGAAAGTTTCTAACCCAAAAGTGTCCATTGACACCAGCAGTCGAGTCCTCCCACCCCACAAAAAACCTTCCAATGACAGAGCTGAGCACACAAGGGGTTAACAGAGAGTTTCTGAAAGTTTGAATCTCCTCCCCCCAAATAACACCCCATGGAATGGTCTGCCCCACTCGTTCACATGACACGTGTGTGTATGTGTGTATGTTTGTGAGTGAGAGAGTGAGTAAAGCTTGGTGTGTGTGTGTGTTTTCTTTCTGCCATAAATAGGGGGAAACTTGCTTCGAGGCGAGGTTGTGTGTTATATAGTCTGTGATCTATCAGCAAACCTCTCTTTCTTTTATCTTTTATGCCCTCGGAACTATAAGGAGCTCTGCATACTTGGCCTGCTTCTGCCACAGTTGGAGGAAAATTAATGAGCCTTTGATAGATTATTTTGTCCTGTTGATTTTGAAGATCTGTTCAGTTGCTGGAAAACATGGAAGGACTGAATGACGTTCATGATGACGGATCCTTCATGTTCACCTCAGAGTCTGTGGGAGAAGGGCATCCAGGTGATTTTTCAATCTTTCCCTGAACTTTTAAATGAAACTCTCAGAAATGTACTTTTAAACTATTATATAGTAAAACTATTGCACTGTTTATTGATTCGGTACCTGTGTACTTGCATGGAGAAAAAAAAAAAAAACATGCACCTATAGACTAATTCACCTGCCTCGACAAGTCATTGGAGCATATACTGTAGAAGTGGGAAGCTGGTTAAGCAACAGTTCAGTAGGGTTCATTCGCACTTAGTAACAATACTTCCACAGTACCATGTGCTCAGCAGGTATTTCATTGAGTAAAAGTGTAGTAGACAAAAATAGTCAATTGGGGTCATGACTTTTACAGGGGGTGTTCAATTGCAGCATATCACTAGGAGGCTTTTCTCAGTTGCATATTTATTGTGCAATTTATTTAATAATGAACTTACTGATGCAATGAACAGATTTTGCTTTAGTTTATTTCTGTCTCATGTGGGAACTTGCCAGACCTCACATTTCTTATCAACCATATTGAGGTTCTCTCACGTCATGATACAAGGCCAAAGTGCTATAGACAGTTTCAAGAGTGAAACATCAAGTCATGTCAGATGTCAAGTGTACTTTCCTAATATTACAAAGCCGCTTTACAGAAAACTCTTAATTGTTTTTAATGACTCTAAATACATAATCTCCTAGACAGATATTGCAACACTGCAGACTAACCTGTCTGGTTCACTTGAACAAGTTTTGAGTCTTGCTAAACATCTCCCATCAGCACATATTTCAGCAGATCAATCAATACATGTTCAAGACAGAAAATTGATTCCATAATGTTCCAGACCTCATAGATTTGACTTGTTTGTTTCGTATTATCACCTGAGATGTTGTTTTTGACAGCATAGTTTCTGATGTAACTCACCTAAGCGGTTGCCTCAGCTAGCAGCCCAAATATAGACTGAGTGAATGATTCTGAAAGGAGAGGACCACTGGTATTGTCCTCCAGCTGCTCAGCTGTGTTTTTGCTTTGTTGGGATTCCTGTGTCCTATAGAGAGTCTTGCTATAGGAAAGACATCAAAACTCTTAAACTGAAACTTTCTGGTGTTATAACACTAAACACACACTTTAACCTTAATCTGAGCCATTATATAACTTTGTTTTTGTAATAGTGTGATTTTTTTTTTTTTTAATAGATAAAATCTGTGACCAAATCAGTGACGCAGTTCTTGACGCACACTTGAAGCAGGACCCGGATGCTAAAGTGGCCTGTGGTGAGTGAACTTTTGTAATCCCAAACAAAATAAACATGTAAAGACTTTCTGTATAAACACGACTGTCAAAATATTGTTTGAAAGTTCATAGTCCAACAGTTGGTCACTTATCTCGACTCTTGTTCGGTTATAGAGTGACCAATTTCTTACACCCTTTCTATCCCTAAAGTTTACCGACATTTAAATGGATAACATCCCCATGTCCAAATTCAAGCTCGCAATGAATTATACAGTGGCGATTTCCCTTTGTCATGGGTCGTTTGACTAATTAAGATTGTTTTAATCATCAGAGACTGTTTGTAAGACTGGTATGGTACTTCTCTGCGGTGAGATCACATCTCGTGCCAACGTGGACTACCAGAAAATTGTGCGTGACACCATTAAACACATTGGTTACGACAACTCCGAAAAAGGTCAGAATCATTATTTGGATAATTATTCGTACTTTAGATCTTTACTGACTCATCCACCAAATGTTATTCTTCCACGCTTTGCTCTTCCCTCTGTTCAGGTTTTGACTATAAAACCTGCAATGTTCTGGTGGCTCTCGAGCAGCAGTCTCCGGATATAGCGCAGGGTGTCCATGTTGACAGACATGAGGAAGATATTGGGGCTGGAGACCAGGTCCGAACACAACGGAAGTGTAAAAATGTGTTTGAGCACATCATTTGTGATAAACATCTTCAAGTTGCATTTCCGTTGTGTTGTAGGGGCTCATGTTTGGCTATGCCACTGATGAGACGGAGGAGTACATGCCGCTTACCATTGTCCTCGCTCACAAACTCAACGCCAAAATGGCCGAGCTGCGGCGGGACGGCACCATCCCATGGCTCCGCCCAGACTCAAAAACTCAGGTCAGCAATATGAGAGTTAAAATGTTTAGAAGGAAAACAACTTCTTTTTTGCACACTTACAATTGCAAGTTGATATAATTGTGAGTGTTCAGAGCTACAATGTTCAGGTTCAGACTTCAGAGCCCCTGACTGACATTGACCATGCTATCTTATCAGTGTTCATTGAACCAGTACATTAGCCAATAGGTGTGACGGCTGTTGAGCAAGATAGTGACCATGAGGCGGCCTCTTTTAACACTTATAAGAAAATGACCCCCTGCATGACATCCAGGGCCCCTGATCCTTACTTTTCCCAGTGGGGTAGAGGACACGGCTGTACACCCGTCAATCTCAGGAGCATGCCAGCAACTGGAAGTTGAAACCTCTGGTCTATTTTAGAGTTCTGCCATTTTCAGACCATACAGCAGGAAATGTCCAACGTTTGTCACATTCCCTATGTTGTACATGTCAATTGAAACTATTACTTCAGATGACTTTGGCTATATGGTTTCCACAATTCCAGGTCACAGTGCATTACAAGCAGGAGAATGGCGCTGTGATTCCTTTGCGTGTCCACACAGTGGTCATCTCCGTCCAACATGATGACTACATTTTACTGGAGGAGCAGAAGCGTATTCTGAAGGAGAAGGTCATCAAAGCTGTGGTGCCAGCAAAATATCTCGACGACCAGACCGTCTACCATATTCAGCCGAGTGGGCGCTTTGTCATCGGAGGGCCTCAGGTGAGCACCCTCTGTCTTTCTAAGGTTTAATATGTTGTATGTATAATGCACTTTAACTATGTTCCCGCCATATACAGAATTTTCAGTTTTTCCGTGTTTTCACTGTTATACGTTAGGGGGGGCGATATTAGGGATCTTCTGAAAGAGTACAGAATCTCTAGATCAAAACACAGGCGAAGAAGAAGCAGAAACAAGCGATAGCATATGTTAGCAGAGGCATATGTAAAATAATGCAATCATCAACATTAAACAGCATATGAATCAAAGCTACCTAATGTTACCAAATGAAATGTCAGCCCAGGACAAGGTATAGGACTGAGCAAACTTTGGGGGTGTTGGTGGACTCGATCTACTCCATCTGTTTTGATCATTGTTCTGAATTTGATCGAGATGTAGTCTTTGACAAAAATGCAATTTTCTTTCATGTTGCTTTTTTTTTAAATTAAACTTTCATTCAAGTGTTGATAAAAAAAGAATGCATGAAGGTAGAATTTTTTTTTTTTTAAATATTGCATTTTGATATATTGGATGCTCAGATATTCATACAAGAAAATATTCTGAGGGCCATTCAACTTTTGTGAAAATGATCAAAAATATGGGCACTGATTGGCAACTTTTTTCAAAAACGCTGGCAGGGAAATAGTTTAAAAGGATTTGTTCACTTAAAATGAAAATTCAGTGATTACTTATTGACCCTCTTATTTCTTATTGATTATAGGGATTACTTATTGACCCTCATGTCGTTCCAAACCTTAGAATTTTTATGAATTTTCTTGTCTTGCAACAACAGATCATCATAAAAATAAATCATCATAAAAGTACTCAATATTACTTGTGCTCTATCTTCCAGGTCTTCTGAAGCAGTGTGATAGATTTGTGTGAGGAGCAGGCAAAATTAAATCATTATTCATTAAAAATATGCACCTGCTATATGTCAAAGCTGTCGTGTCAACGTCATTCACACTAAAACGTCACTGGTTCTCACATTTGTTGTAGCCATGGTGTGCCATTTTGCGTCTAGGCACAAGCGCAGACTAGACACAAGCTTCAGTAGTGGTGAAGAGCTGTTTCATGATTCTTCACAAAACTCTTTCTCTCTAACTGCCAACTGGTTTGGAATGACATGAGGATCAGATATTAATTGGCAGAGTGTTCATTTTTGGTGAACTATTGCTTAATCAAATCATAATCTTTGCTTTCAGGGAGATGCTGGTGTTACAGGTAGGAAGATTATTGTGGACACATATGGTGGATGGGGGGCTCATGGTGGTGGGGCCTTCTCTGGAAAGGACTACACCAAGGTGGACCGCTCTGCTGCCTATGCTGCACGCTGGGTGGCTAAGTCTCTGGTGAAGGCCAAACTGTGCAGAAGAGTGTTGGTTCAGGTGAGATGAAAGTGTAGACATCTTCCATAACATCTCACAAAAAAAACTGAAAAACGCATGAGGTTGTGCCTAGACAAAAAAGTTTATCCAAGCAACTCGCCACATTATTGACCAATTTGATCTGATCTGGATTAAAACTGTAATGGATGAGCTGGTGTCTGGAGCAGGGTCGTGAATAATTAATGTGTTGTGTAGGTGTCTTATGCCATTGGAGTAGCCCACCCTCTTTCAATCTCCCTCTTCACCTACGGCTCATCGACAAAACCAGAGAAGGAGTTGCTACACATTGTCAACAAGAACTTTGACCTCCGACCAGGTGTCATTGTTAGGTAAACAATTAATAAGATAATATGTTCTTATTATTGCTCCACCTCAGGCAAAGTAAACCAACATTTCAAGTTTTTCACTTTTTGTTTTTGAAAAACAAATTGTTACGGTATGTTCAGTACTTTGTATGGGTGGGTTAAAATGAAGGCATGTGATTAACATTATTTAGTTTAGGATTTACTCAAATAAGAGGGAATAAAGGGAAATTCTTAGATATTACATTTGTCCATGCCATGTAATATTAAATCCATCTAAAACATCATCTACTTTTAGTCGATGAGAAAGTGCAAAACGAAACCAAATTTTAAAAATGTATATTAATTTAAACATATCAACAACAAAAACAACATGTGGAAACTGTTCTTGTGAAAGCTCTTACAATAACACTATAATTAGTACACTGTTGAAATACAATATTGTGAATTATTTACACATTAGTCATTTATTGTGCTTTAATGTGTTGTTATGGAAAGAGTGTAAAAAAAAACGTAATTACAATCCTGCTCTATCTTCATAGTTATATAAAATATATAAAGCATGGCATTTCCCAATTTTTCCTCCAGAGGGAGTACCGCTACATCAATGTAGCCTGGCACTACTTTTTATTAAGTTTCTCTTGAAGGGATAGTTCACACAAAAATGAAAGTTGTCATAATTTACTCGCCCTCAAGTTGTTTCAAATCTCTAAGAATTTTTCTCTTCTGCCGAACACAAAAGAAGATATTTTGAAGAATGTCGATAACCAAACAGGTGATCCCTCCATACTATGGAAGTCAATGGGGCTAGTTTGGTTACCCATATTCTTCAGAATATCTTCTTTTGTGTTCAGCAGAAGAAAGAAATTCATACAGGTTTGGAACAACTTTAGGGTGAGTAAATTACAGAATTTTCATTTTTGGATGAACTATCCCTTTAATTCAAATTATTCAATTGTGCAGGTGTAGTATAATATTTAATAAGTACTGTTGCACCTAAATTAAGTACAGTTTTGGTTCAAGTAGGATTGAGGTGTCGGCTGTTTGGTGAAAAGCTAAATAACTTAATTTCCACTAACAGGGACCTGAACCTGAAGAGGCCGATCTACCAGAGCACAGCCTGCTATGGTCACTTTGGCCGATCAGAGTTTCCATGGGAGATGGCTAAGAATCTCAAGGTTTAAAGAGAGAGGCGTGCAAGCCCTACCTTCAGTCATTCAGTCGCTTTTTCCTTCTGTGCTCCTCTCCCTTCTGATTTTGGTTCTCCTCTGGCATACGCTATATTTTGTGAAAATCCAGTCTTTTATTTAGAAGTCTGTCGAGAAAAGATCCCTCACAACATCAACACTCATGACAATCAATCATTCCTTAAAGCTGAATTGTCGTTTTTTTGTGTGTGTGTTAAAAGGCGATTTCTTATCCGAGGTTGGCATATAGAGACAATTTTAAGTGATCAGTATACCTGAAAAATTTAAATACAGTGACTCATCTGTAGTGCTACCAAAACTTTTGGTACTCTAATCTCAACACTCAAATCTTTCAGTAGAACAAATGTGTGAAAAACAGCTTTTCACTGGGGCAGTACCCTTAAAAGGACATCTTTGTACCGTTTTTTCACCCCTAAAAGGTGCATACTAGCACCTTAGAGTAGCAGTATGTACCTTAAGGTACTACTGTGAACTTTTTAGGGGTTTATAAGGTACCCAAGTTGTGAAATTAAGGGTGCTGCATATCATTTTTTGGACTGTACTAAAGCAAAATACAATAATATGTTTGCAGATATTTAGGAAACATGCTAAGTTTAAATTTTTGTTTCTCTGAAAAACAGTGCTATGTTATTTTACTTTGAAATTGCGTTCCATTTCGGAATGTATGTTTTTGTCTTGGTCTGTGTGATCCCACCCACTGCCAGTTTACCCAATAGTATTTCTACACACCGCCTACGCCGCGAGTTTGACGCAGAAGTATAGATTGGAGTTAAGGCTCAAAGCTTTCCATTGTCAATTACTTTGTTGCGTTTCCTCAATCTGGCAACCTGCATGAGTGTGGAGTCTGAGAAGGAGGGAGCAGGGAAACAACTCTCCAATATTTTGAATTTGGACTACAGTACCCATTTCAACTAGCCTGGAAATCCAGATCTGAAAGATGAAGGGTCTGGCATTGAGTAATGAAAATTGCCCAACGCGAGGGGCGGTACCAAGCATGCATTTGAAAATCTCACTGCACGCAATTGGATAACACTCCGACCAATCACTGTTGTGATTGCGCTGTCACTAGCGCTGTCGTCATCTGTTTAGCTTGCCTCTCGCCCGCCTATATCAGATACACCGATGTGATTGGTGCAGCTTGGCTACAAGGGCATAGTTAATGAGCATCATTACTCAATGCCAGAGTAACTGCTTGCTTGCTTGCTTGTTCTCGCAAGATTTCTGGATTTCCAGGGTACATTTCAACCACTAGCTGTCAATATTACATACTGCACTTTTAACTTAAAAATTGGAAAATGGCATAAAACATCAGTGAATAAAGCACCGTTTCCATCCCATGTGTTAGAGAGAACAATTATTATGTGTTTTGGCCGTTCATTTACATAACTACAGCGTTTCGGGGGCTTGTGTGGGGCAAAACTTTTGCAAGTTTTTGAAAACGATACCGTTATCGTCTCTGTAATCTACAAAAATGCAAATTTGTGAAAATGGTGACGTCATGCGCATTGTGTTTTGTTTATAGGCGTGTAGTTTCTTTATAAAGTGATATCGCCAACTACTGGCCTGGCAGCATACTACAGCAGGTTTTTTTTCATAAACAATTCAGCTTTATATCTCAAATTATTTAATTCATAATTTTTCAGTTTTTACTACATTGTAATTTCCTTTTCTCTGTCTTGAGCCAAATGAACTATTTCATAGCTTTTTCATCGTGGCTGTAACCTGCTAGAGTTTCAGTAGCATGTTGTGAGGAGACATGAAATTGTGGACCATTACAAGCTTTAGGCTTTTTACATGTCCTACGATCCGAGAATCATATTCCTCTCATCATATACTTACAGTCTTAAAAGGGTCTAATATTTGACTGCATCATCTCATTATTGTTGGATAATGGCAGGGGGATATTAATATGAGAATATTGATGTTTACATGTACAGATCCTGTGCTGGTCTTACATTGATTGTCACCACTGGAGAGTGAGCATGTGTATGTGTGTAAGTACTTCTGTTATGAACAAAGCCAGATTATGTTGTACACTTGAGATGTGTGTGGAAGCCACTGTGAAATCTCATTTGTTCAACAGAGGCATTAATCCTTAAAAACACTGTAAACCATCTTATTATTACAGTTTTCTTTCAGATTTTTAGCGTTTGAATTTAAGATCTGACATGTACATAATTGTGAATAATTAAAGTGTGGAAAATTCTTCATATTTGTCCAGTGTCAGTATGGATGTCTTTAAACACAATGAATGACTCATTTATTTTTGGATAGGCCAAACAATTTCATTGTTGCACATTGAAGTTTCAAATGCATAAAGAATACGTTTACTAGCCTATATTCACAATTTTACAATAGGTCACCAAAATCTGAAGCACAACACCTGACAAGTTAAACGAATAACCAAATTCAATGTTTGAGCAAACTCAAAGGCCACAGTGACCACTAACAGGAATTGTGTGACACTGTCTACATGACTTAAGCAAAGTTCATTGCTCATTCACAGAGAGAAAAAAATAGAGTAATGTTTGATTCTGCTTTATTTCCATACATTTAAGGCAAATTTACAGCACAATCAAATGCATTCTGTCAAAAAAAAAAAAAAAAAAAAAACATTTCTCCAATGAGTGAGCCAATCCTTGGTTGAAACAAAGGCACATAAGGGTTTTATTTTTCATTTGCAGCATGCCACTAAACGCTGATTTGTGAATGTTTGTTGAACGTCTTGTTGAATGTAGACAGCAGGTTTGCAGTATTACGCTTTGAACAAACAGGTTAGATAATACATGGAAGAACACGAGTCTATGCAAAAGGTAACACAGAAAAGTAACACTTTGAACCTTTTTAATGGAACAGTCCAAAATGACAATTCTTTCATTTGTATTCTCCCTCATGGTGACCTTTTTTTTCCTGTGAAACATAACATGAGAATGTTTGCCTTTTTTTTTTTTTTTTTTTTTTTTGCTTTTTACTTCAAAAAATCAGTTCATGTCTGCTCCAAAAAGCACAAAAATGTGTTCTGTAGTACGACTTATGTGCCATATTACAAGTCTGAAGCCTTATGATACAGGAAGAACCAACTGAAATAGAAGTCATTATTCACAGAAAATCTTCCCTTATTCTGCATCACGCAAATCTCATTTGATGGCACTGATGGAATGATGCATCATCATGGCATTTTGAATGCTGATGCGAATGAGATTTCAGAGCTTCAGCAAAGGGGAAGATTAACAGTGAAATAACTTCAAATTAACCTGTTCTTTACACATAGCAATTGTATGGCTTCAAAAGACTTGAAATACACCACCTGAGTCTTATGAGCTACTTGGTTGTCATGAATTGTCATGTGTGGAAAAGAGCTGCATAATGATTCTTCAAATTTCTTCTTTTGACTTCCACAGGGAAAATAACAGCATGAGTATATAGTGATTTTTTTATCTTAGGATGAACTATTATTTTAAGCAATATTAGAGATGTTTCTGAGGTACATCAGATAATGGTTTAAACAACAAATTAAACCAAATGATGGGGTTAACCCAGCCCCCTTTTCAAGATAATGGAATGGCTACATGAAGGAAATGATCTAAACAAGTAACTGAAACGGTACAACTTTTTCTCATATCTGGTTGATCAACGCAGTCTTGAACACAGAGGGAAAATATGTGACGAGACAGATCTGAAATTCCTGAGTGTAAAGAAATAGTAAACTGAAATGACATGAAAGACGTTTTCTGGACGGCACTAGCAACATCAGATGTTGATGAGCATAAATATGGCTCTTATCCTGACCAATGAAATGACAAAACTCCCTTGATAATGATTAAGGAACCATAAGATTTTTTTTTTTATCATGCTGGTAGTATGAAAACATTTGACCAATGTAAACCAAGCTTCATCTGTTTGTTTTTCCCTCTCAAAACAAACAAAAACAATTATGATCCTGCAGTCCTGCTGCATGTCATTTTGTCTGCAAACAGCTCACATGGAACTACTGTACATCTGTGAACACATAAACTAGTCATTCTTCACCTTAAAGGGCATCTTTCACAACTAGACGTTTCCTTGTAACAAACCTTGACAATTCCACAGTGACAGAGAAAGGGAACCTTATGAACACACCGAGCTCAAGACAAACTAGAGCTGTTCTCAATTACATTTGGTCACAATGTACAGCAATACTCATTGCCTCTAACATGACTTCTAGGACTTAATTTGATAAGCTTATGCGCCGGTTTTGCGAGAGGTTTTTGCTGATCTCGTTCAGCTTAGCTGTTTATAGCTGTCAGCATAAACTTTTGCTGCATATGAAAAAATACATGCCCCATATATACAAGGCAGTTTTCAGATGCTGTGTTTGGCTATCGACATACAGGTCTAATAAATATCTGTATTTGGTTTTCAGTATTAAGGCACGCTGGTAATGACAATCTCGGACGTTTCAGACAGCATTTGGTGATTAAGGCAAAAGATATGCAACAATAAAATATATGATTCAACCATCTCTGCCTTTGAAAACAACTAAAGGCACAGAAAACATCAGCATTTTTGGATTTATTGTCTTGCAATGTCTGGAATTGGCACAATAACTTTTGTTTTGATGCACAATGTTAAAATGCCTGCAAAAGGCTTCGGTTTAGTTTACTACAGCACTGATGTAGCGTTCCTCTGGCTTCACCAATGGATGCAGACATTTTAGCCAACCAGCAGTCTGTAGTTCCACAGATACTTAAAAATCCCAAAGAGATCTAACGGAAACTCCAACACATCCAGGCAATGAGCTTTGTTTTCCCAGCATGGAAGCTGATGGATTGAAAAGGTCCCCAGAGAGTGAAGAAGTCTCTCAAAAATGTGCAAAATTTGAGCTGGATTCTTTGGCAAAGGTAAGCCGATTGTACGAGAGCCAGTTTTCTGTTCCTTTCCCTCTGCTGTTGAAGTGTTTTTTTTATTTCTAGCATACAAAGAGAGAGAGAGAGAGAGAGAGAGAGACACTGAAGCTACAGTATAGAGAGGTTCTCAGGCTGGTGCTGACTGGTTCCACCAAGAGACTCCATTTTGTGGTCTCGGCTTGCAGACTGTAGCGATTGCCCTCGGGCCAGCACCATCATCGTGTCACTAGATATCCCAGCGAATTCAAAAGCAAATGTCCCGTAGAACAGCATAATGATGACGCAGAAGACCCACTCGAAAATGGCTGATGCATGTTGCAGGACAAAACTTTCCTGGACAAAAAACACCCCACCTGAGGAACGTTTCATCAAGGAATCATAGTGAACACTGTAAACTCATGCTCAGGCCTGTCTGCATTACAGGAAGAACATGCATGAACTCAATGACTGAGAAAGAAAAGTAGTGCAAAACCTAAAAGCTGAACACTATGAGATATTCAAACATTCTAGGAATATGTGAGATCTGAGAATATTGTGACAATAATCCTGACCAATGAAAAAAATAACAGATACAGATTAAAGATGATCAAATTAAAGCATCTCAATTATGGGGAAATTGTTAAATTATTTAATTACTTTACATTGCAGATTTGCAATGTTTGCATTTTTGTGCATTTCATTAGTTAACATTAGTAAACTACATTAGTTAACATGAACTAATAATGAACAATACTTGTTAGTAGAAACAATAGAAAAATAAAATTATCTTTCCTTTTCCTTTAATCCTCCCTTATCGGGCTTATGCTACTCTGAACAATGCCTGAACTTCGTATTTTGAGCACTTCTTGCATTGTTTTTGCCTCTTCACGATGACTCGCTTAATTTAGTCCTACATTGTAAGTCGCTTTGGACAAAAGCGTCTGCTAAATGACTAAATGTAAAAGTAAACGTACTTCTACAGCATTTATTAGCTAATGTTAATCTCAACATTTACTAATGCACTACAAATTAAAAGTTGTATTTGTTAACTATATTTATTGCACAGTGAACTAACATGAACGTTTTTATTAGATTGCAATCTGCAAGCAATCACATCATTACCACATGGCACAAGCTGCAGCATTTCTTACGTGCTCACAGCAGTGTGTCTGTGTATCTATTAGAAGTAGCAAGTCCATACTTGCACAGCAGGAGCAGTAGCGTAGCACGTCTAGACCAAATACATTAATATCGCCATATTTAATAATATGCTGAAACGTTGTCATGACTGAACATTAACAAAGGTTAATAAATGCTGAAAAAATATATTGCTCAATGTTAATTCATGTTAGTTAAAGGTGCAGTGTGTGATTTTTAGCGGCATCTAGTGGTGAGGTTGCGAATTGCAACCAACAAAAGTTACGGTGGCCAACAGGAAAATATGTCGTCATCTGAGACAGCAGAGAGTAGCCAGTTAAGCACTGAGGTTTCTTTACAAAGATAAATTAAGAAATAATGTTTACTTTATTATTCAGAAAAACAATATGTTATTGCGAATATTATCATTACTTGTTCATCATTGTGTCAGTGTTTTACTCGCTAACTTTAGCTAGCTTCCTTGCATGAAGAACAACATAGTGACGAAACGCGTTTGTCCGTTTAGGGCTACTGTAGAAACATGTTGGCGCAAAATGGCTATTTCAATGTAAGGGGACATTCATTAAGTAAGGTCTTTATACACCACTGAAAACATAGTTATGTATATGATCTTGCATTTCTGTCAACAGATCCTCCTAAATATTACACAATGCACCTTTAATGCATTAACTAATTTTAATAAATGAGTAGTGTTACCATGAAAATCTAATATTGTGACAGCCCTAATCTTAATTGATTGACAGCCCTAATCCAAATATATAATATAAAAACAATATGGATGAGTGATACTGTAAAGGATACTAAGCACCAGGGCTACAAAAGCCAGAAGGGTCATAAAGAGGCGCAAATGACCCATATTATATTCTCCCTGAGTCTTTGCCAGGCGGTAGGTCAGTGCAGACTGCAGACACACAAACAGCATACTGGTGGGGAAGGCCACTCCTGCTCCAACATAGTGAAGAACCTTGGCGTTATCCACCTGTGAGAAACACAACGACAGGAAACAACAGTGAGTACTGATTCACCAATCAAATCTACAGATGTCACATACTGGGGAAGTAGTTTAGTGTGTGTGTGGGAGGGAGGAAATCCATGGTACCCATTAAGGGAAAAAAGTTCTGCATTTTTTTCTTTATTTGAAATGGAAAAACCACAAACGAACTTTATGGGGTGTATTTTCCTATCTAAAAATAGCCACATCTCTAGGAAATTTCTCTTCATTTTAATTTTTCCCAGCTGTGGAAAGATCATATTTAGAGAGCCATAACTGTCCAGTACAAATCAGTTTAGGAAGGACTAATTAAAACCACACAAAATTGCACATATTGAAACACAAACACATGTCGACATATTTTAAAACATAACCTGTAATCAGTGTTACTCGTTTTTCACATACATAAATAAGTACATTCAACACATTTTTGTACTTGAAACAATGAAGGCTGGATTAAAAATATCAAAGGAAATATTTCAGCACAGTAAGTAAGTGGATCTGGTCAGTTACAAAATCACATTCCCAAAAAGGTCATGTAACTGGTCAGTTACAAAATCACATTCCCAAAAAGGTCATGTCCCAAAAAGGTCTGTTTATGCAGTATTTCCACTTTTTATAGCTGCAAGTTTGCTGTGCTCGCCACACATGACTGTGTGGTGTGCTTATGGTCTGAGTGCTCACAATGCCACATCACATACAACCCCTGAGCCAGATTCTCACCGCCAGCAGAGGGCAGCAGTGCACCCACAACAATCAAACCCATTAACTCTACTATGAATGCCACACAATCCAAGGTCTGTAATACCCGGAGAATTTCAGTCCATAATATCACACTATTATAATACTACAATATCAGTAATGTATAATGTTTTTTTTTTAAATAAGTCTCTAATGCTCACTAAGGCTGCATTTATTTGGTCAAAAATACAGTGAAAACATTAATATTGAGAAATATCATTACAATTGAAAATAGCTGTTTTAATATATTTTAAAATGTAATTTATTCCTGAGATGGCAAAACTGAATTTTCAGCATCATTACTCCAGTCTTCTATGATCAGAGATGAAAACAGTTGTGCTGCTTTATACTTTTGTGTAAACCGTAACAGCATTTACTTGTAATAGAAACCTTTTCTAACACAAACATCAATCATAAATGTCTTTACGCCACTTGTAAACAATTTAATGCATCTTAGCTGAATAAAATTATTAATTTCTTTAAAAACAAAACTGGACGACACACTGAATTAAACATGTATACATATATGTATATATAGATATACGTATATACAGTGCAATGCATAAGTGAATACACCCATGCTAAAGTTGACTAAAAAGAGGAATAAAAAATCATATTTTGGAAATTGAACTTAATGCTTTAATTTAAAAAATTAGGAAAAATCCAACCTTTAAGGACACCAATTTTCTTTGTGAATGAATAATGTATCGTAAATAAATAAATGTTCTTCCTTAAAATACATGGTGCATAAGTGAGTACACCCCTATGTTAAATTCCCATAGAGGCAGGCAGATTTTTATTTTTAAGTATTTAAAAAAAAAAAATTTTAGGATACTATGCATCCTGATAAAGTTCCCTTGGCCTTTGGAATTAAAATAGCCCCACATCATCACATAGCCTTCACCATACCTAGAGATTGGCATGGGGTACTTTCCATAAGATCATCTCTCAATGCAAATCAAACTAGCTTTTAGGCTAACTGAAATAAAATCATGCCAATCTCTAGGTATGGTGAATGCTATGTGATGATGTGGGGCTATTTTAATTCCAAAGGCCAAGGGAACTTTATCAGGATGCATAGTATCCTAAAAAATTTTTTTTAAAAATACTTAAAAATAAAAATCTGCCTGCCTCTATGGGAATTTAACATAGGGGTGTACTCACTTATGCACCATGTATTTTAAGGAAGAACATTTATTTATTTACGATACATTATTGATTCACAAAGAAAATTGGTCTCCTTAAAGGTTGGATTTTTCCTAATTTTTTAAATTAAGGCATTAAGTTCAATTTCCAAAATATGATTTTTTATTCCTCTTTTTAGTCAACTTTAGCATGGGTGTATTCACTTATGCATTGCACTGTATATATACATATATGTATATATAGATATATGTATATATAGATATACGTATATATATATATACGTATATATATATATATATAGAGAGAGAGAGAGATATAGATATATTTATTTATACACACACACACACATACATATATAGAGAGAGGGACGACAGACAGACAGATAGATAGATAGATAATATCACTGTCCCTAGATCTATCCCTTTCAATAACTTCAGGTTATTTATTCTTATTATTATTTTTTTTGACACACAAACAAAAGAAAAGTATCAAGTGTTGCAGGAGGAACTTTGGAAACCATAAATCAACTCCAGGCTTTGTCAGCGAACTACTGATTATCTCAGCAAATGATATCCTGTGTGTTTCCCTAAGGCATAGACTTCCCCTTCACTTCTGTCCAAATACTGAGCTGCAGTTCCCTGTGCATTAGTTGCACTGTCATTAGGACAAGGTTCTCAGCTCTGTAATGTGCAAGGTTTGGTATGGGCATCTCAGGCTTAAGGACAGGGATCAAAGCCGTCATAAGCTTCCCAGTCATGTGGGAAAAAAGCAGAGTGGATGAGACTGATCATGTGACCGGTCTATGGAAATACACTTGATGTATTATTCTGCACAGACAAAATTCTGGCCACTC
The DNA here is from genome assembly GCF_963993115.1 of Abramis brama. Lineage (NCBI taxonomy): Eukaryota > Metazoa > Chordata > Actinopteri > Cypriniformes > Leuciscidae > Abramis > Abramis brama. The sequence goes on along the minus strand of NC_139981.1, from coordinate 8,148,186 downwards.
ATTTCACCTTCAAGTGTACACCTGAGTTTACAAAGAAGTTAATAACTTCAATAGTCCAAATAATAAATCCAGGCAAACACGTGGCCTCCTTTATAAAACACATGTATGATCGGGTTTGATCTTAAATACCATGGATTTTATCCTATGTCAAAAGAGAGAAACAAATCAGGATTTATTATCGCAGAAACTGACGTGAAAATGTTCTTATGCGTACAACAACTGAAGAGCAATGCGTGCAAACTTTTTTGGTGCTCATATACCAGTAATTCAATTAATTCAACATTGTTTATGAAAATGCATAGACATTTTTAATAGTTAGTCGTTTATATTAATGATTTCCAAAAAAAAACAAAATTTGCACTAAGTGCAAATAGCGATAGTGTAAATATTTTGTGCTAGACAGCTTCAACAACATTATGCAGTGTCTATTTTTAGGCTGTCAATAGATAACTTTTTAACCAAAAAAGTGTTAAACAAGAGAATCTGTGTATGCTTAATTCCTTGATAAGTATGTAATTAATCGCATACTTATCATGGAATTCAGCATACATCAATTATCTTGTTTAACACTTTTTTTGTTAGCCCAAAAATAGACACTGCATAATAAAAGTATACGCCAACACCAACACATTGAAAACGGCAATGCCTACCACATACATTTTCAAGTCAGGTCTTGCTGTTTTTCAGCATCTCAAGCTACGGTTGTCATGTTTTTATAGAAGCTATAATACAACCTTTTACAAAGATTTTGTTTTTGGGGTTTACAAGAACAGGTCTTAACACTTGAAGGTTAAGAAAAACAGAGGTTGAAGTAGTTCAACTTCGAAATTTGTGTTCTGCTTTGCTTTGTCTAGCTGTTATTCAATAGAAACGTGTCCTTTGTGAAAAGCTCCACCCATTCTGTGTTCTCGGTATGGTTTGGTGAGGAATGTTGCCTGTAGTGGCAGTAATAATAGACTTCACAAAAGCATAGACGCGATACTTTAAACTTGATTTGTTCTGACAATGCCAAAAAAAGAATTTTGTGTCGGGGGGGCATGATTAAATTAATAAATGTATCACTTTTTTAATTAATTTTTTTATAAATCACACTAAATTACTGTGGTAATTTGAGAGGTCTAATAATAAGCAATGGAATCCGAAATAGGTATTTTATTCATCATGCGTATATTTTCCTTCAGGGGCCACTTTCTCTTCTCTGGGAATGCAGAAGAAAAGATCTTTACAGGCTGGTAGAAGGAATCTACAGTTTGCTTTGGCAGCCTGTAGCTGTCAGACCATCAGGACCAAGAGCAAGTAAGAAACTATGCACAGAACACACACAACGACACACACTTAAACAGTCTAACACAGGAGGAGCACCATGCTTCATTTATCCAGGATGATTCATCCAGTCAAATTCGAAGCAAGAAAGGCTATAGCTAAATGTTTACAGAGGACCAGCAAGAACACGTATAAACAAGCATTCACACTCGCATATAAAACATGCACACATGCTTACAGGTACTCTAGTAGTTCTCAGGAACTCTTGCTTAAGCATTATTCAGATGAGACTGGGATTATAAAAAATTAGTATGTGGTCTGAAATAACACTTGGACATGTTATAAATATATTCCACGTGTAAGTAAGGATAGGACAAAGTCGCAATGTTTTTCCATATTGCGACATACATCAGAGTCAAACGGATTATTGAAAAATTAGTAGAAATTTGATTCTATTGTTTGTAGTTTTGATGAAGGCCGATCTGAATGCAACTGTAAGAAAGCAGTGGGGTTTAAGCAGACAAAAAATTGGTGAAGTCAGGCATATGCCACCAGAGAGAAGTCTGCATAATTTAACAAATTAAATTTGTATATGGATAAATCATTCACATTATGGTCAATGAGATAAAATGGAAATAAAATAGACGAATTTCCATTTGATGCCAGCTTTAAGGTGAAGATCATACCTGACGCTGCTACCACAAAGGTTGTTTTGAGAAAATGTTGGAATCTGACTTGAATTAATCTTATTCTCTTTTTCTGATTGATACCCTGCTAAAAAATCCATCATAAACCAGTCATGATGTTCTCAAGCAAAACTGAGATGCGCTGGTGTGACTGGTCCACCATAACTCCCAATTCCAATGCTGGGGAACCAGCATTCAAAACATACTATACGCTGTTGCATGAAGCCAGTTTCAGTTCTTACCCAGGTAACTTTGAGATTCGTTTGAGCAAAATTGAGAAAAAAATTTCCGGCTCAATATGGTGGATTGGTTTTTAGCTGTGTTCATCGCCAAAACTGGAGCAAAACTGTGAGCAAAGTGACAGATATCTGATGCAATCAAGCCACTCCCCCTGTATATCTTGCACCCAAATCTACAGTGAAAATATTTTAGAGACAAAATTTTGCTGCTAATTATTTATTATATTTATATTATATGAATTATAATTCTGTATAATTCATATAATATATTAATTTAATTATTATATGAATTGACTATTAATATTAAACTTTACATTTAAATTAATATAAATATATACATATATAAGATTTTATTTATATGTAAATCTTTTAAACTGATTAAGGTTACATTGATATTCTCTTTCAGCTACCTTCTCAAAATTTTGCTCCAGCAGCAGTGTTTATTACTGCCTTGTAAATGCATTTAAATTAATTACATTTTTCATAACTATCTCTTAATATTCAATAGAGAAGTGAATTGCACCGGCTCTCTCACAAGAAGTGAAACTGACGCCCTCATGTTCCAGGTTTCCTGCATGTGTCTCACTTTAATCACTAACTCAGGATCAAACCCTGATTTGACAGAGAACGTTTATGCCGAGCGCCGTGAGCCCGCTGAACCTGATCTAAATGAGTTTGGAATTGTATGGTTTTGTCAACTCTAAATCTACTCTGAAACTAGGAGTTTGTTCAACCAGCTTCATGCAACAATAACAATAACATTGTATGGTTTTGTTAACTCTAAATCTACTCTGAAACTAGGAGTTTGTTCAACCAGCTTCATGCAACAGGCCTTAGCAATGCTGGATTTTTCAGGAAGATACTGTAGGCTGCCAAAAGTACCACCAACTCTTTACCCAGAAAGATGACAACTGTACCAGGCAGAGCAACAAGACATTTAGTTTTAGTTGCATAATTCAACAAAAGTCTAAATAAATTGGGGGAAATGATGTGGAGAAATAGCATACCGCAAATCACAGACAGTCCTGTTCAACTTAATTTCTCAGAATACCCCTAAAAACTGTAGCTAATTTGCCATGTCATTTTTTTACCATGCTTATGTGAGAAAAACATTCGATTTGGACAAGATTAAAATGAAAAAAATACATCTGTGAAAAACTCATCTGAATAGGGCTTGAGATATTAAGAAATACAAGGCAGCTAAGTAGTGCAGCTCTTTCAGCAAGCTCAGACAGGTTTGCAGGAACAGAGTGATCACACACCTCTACCTATCAACACAGGACACACTCCAAAAAGCTTTGTTCTTTGCAATCTAGTTTTGTGGAAACATACCATATCATTCCGAAACCAAACTTAAATTCCAAGACCATTAGTACTTTCAAGTTCTATCAAATCTGGGAAACTGAAAAAGCACAGCCAGTGTTACATAACGTGACTTCCCTTTTTTCTGATGGTAATAATGAAAGTCTGCTGGCGCTCTTGTCATCCTACACCGCAGCGGTGGACAGCGCCAGAAGGGCAGGCAGGCCTGCTGATGAGGCGCAGATGTGGCGTTCAGGCCACGTGCTCATTCCCGCCTCTCCTGCCTGTCAGATCATGGTAGCTCTGGACTCCGTAGCTACACACGGCACATGGTGCACCGTGACTCACTCACCCACATTTCCAGTAACCTTCCTTCCATTTCATAGAAAAAAGGAAAGATGGAGCAATCCCTTTTCTTTCTAAACGAAAGTGCCTATTTTGGTATTGAATGTTGGTGATGGGAATGGAACTAGTACATCTAGATTTTCAAATGTCATAATAAAACAGTTAAAAAACAAACTACTGAAAGACTGGATTGTTATACAAACAAGACAATTCAATCTTCTGCACTTAAAGTCAGTTTAAAAAAATTAAATTTAACTTATTTTTTTACATTTTCTTGACCTTAATGTGCATGATTCATTGGTGCACATTATTCTAAGAAAACGTGTCAAAATATGATAACCTCTGAAACAACTGTCCTTTTTGGTCAAAGATTCCAAGTCCTCTTATCTCTCGACTTCTTCCCTCCAACCATATGGTTCTATTGGAACACCTCACAATTCAATTCAATTTCCGATGGATAAAATCCCAAAGTCCCATACTACAAATTTTTCTTGTTAAATATTACATTCACTTGAAAATATTTCACATTTAGGAAGTAAAATCATTTGCAAATACCACTTCACGACTTTTAGGACCCTATGAAGTCACGTTACGAGTGTAGTGTTATTTCCTGTGTTGACATATTTCCTACTGAAACTAGAAGCAGGGTTTGTCCCTTAAAAAACTAAAAGACTTTAGTTACATCACAGCCATGAGCCATGATTTGCAAGAAAGATGCTAGTGTAGTGCAGGAGTCATCAATATTTTTGGTCTGTTTTTCCTGAAAGAGAAAGTCTATACATTTAATTAAAATGTACACTACAGTTAAAAAATTTGAGTAAATAAAAAAAATAAAAAAAGTATACTTTTTTTTAAAATAAGGATGCATTAAATTGATTCATTCATTCATTCATTCATTCATTCATTCATTCATTCATTTATCAAAGAATTATGGAAATATTTATCAGGGTTTCCATAAAAATATTAAGCAGCACGTTAGTTTTCAACATTGATAATAATAAGAAATGTTTCATAAGCACCAAATCAGCATATCAGAATGATTTTTGAAGGATCATGTGACGCTGAAGACTGGAGTGATGATGCTGAAAATGCAGCTTTTTTATCTGCTTAATTTAGTCAACATTAAGGAGCACACTAGCATACAGATGGCATTAAAGACTAAAAGCCACAAAACTCTCATTTTGATTTCATTGGTCTTTAACATTTTCTCTACAAGTCACTATTGCAACAGCTTTTATTCCTCAAGGGAATCAAGGGAAGTTTTATTTGGCAAACAGCATCACTGTAATGTTTTAGCTCATCTTAATGAAGGCCCGACTGGAGCACAATGTGGTAGGTGGTGGGCAGGAACATTCCACACACATGTTCCTTACAAAAACATAGGAGAAGGGAGGGACTTCAGGAGCAGACTGCTGGGTTTTTTTTTTTTTTTTTTTACCAACTCCAGACTACAGATGGAGGAAAACATCAGAGCAGAGTGGGAGGGGCCTGACAAACGTGACCTAATGGACTGCAGACCTCACATGTGCGACCCAAACATGGATCTCTCTGCTCAGTACACAATGCAGCTCCACACAGCACGGGTGGTCCTCGTATCATTATAATGGCTTAAAGCAAGGCATTAAAGCTATCTTCCCTGCTGAAAAGACTAGGTTGGACCAGCATGAATTTCCATGAAGGCGGGTCTAGGCTGGAGATGCTTCTCAGATATCATGATCTTTCTGATAGACCCAAAATTAAAATGAAAAGGATCGTTCACCCTAAAATAAAAAAAAATAAGTCATCATTTACTCACCCTGGTGTTGTTCTAATGCCGCATGAATGATCCCATGTGACACGTGTCGTATATTCCATGATCCCATGTGACACGTGTCGGTTTGGATAGGGTTTGGTCAAAAACAAACCGTAATTCAGTACTAGGACCGTTGCTGTTCACTCTGTACATGCTAGCCTTGGGAGATATCATTAGGAAGCATGGCATTAGTTTTCACTATTATGCTGATGATACTCAGCTCTATATCTCTTTGCGCCCTGACGAAACTTCCCAATTCAAGAAATTAAAGGAATGCATATATAAAAATTTGGATGACTAATAATTTCCTATTACTTAATTCTGAAACAGAGTTTCTAATGATTGGACCAAAAACCTCCACACGTACCAACCGAGAATACTGTCTATCAATTGATCGCTGCTTTGTCAAGTCTTCGTCGTCGGTTAGGAAACTGGGTTTGCTCTTTGATACCAATCTTTCATTTGAAAGCCACGTTTCTAGCATCTGTAAAACCGCATTCTTCCATCTTAAAAATATATATAAATTACGACATATGCATTCAATGAAAAATGCGGAACAGTTAGTTCATGCGTTCATGACATCAAGGCTAGATTATTGTAATGCTCTTATGGGTGCAGGCTTAATAAAACAAACTACAGCTGGTCCAAAATGCAGCAGCTCGAGTTCTTACCAGAACCAGGAAGTATGACCATATTAGCCCGGTTCTATCAACACTGCATTGGCTCTCTATTAAACATCGTATACTTTTTAAAATATTGCTGATCACTTACAAAGCACTAAATGGTTTAGCTCCCCAGTACCTGAGCGAGCTTTTAACGCATATAGTCCTTCACGTCTATTGCGATCTCAAAACTCTGGCCAGTTCCTATTTAGCACCTAAACTCTGGAACAATCCTCCTAACATTGTCCGGGAAGCAGACACACTCTGTCAGTTTAAATCTAGACTAAAAACACATCTCTTTAACCAACAATAATATTGATCTGCTTGCATTGATACTATTATACATAAACTGAACTGAGCTGGACGATGACATCACGGTTTACTCCAGCACAGCTATATTAATAACTTAAAAAAAAAAAAAAGAAACATCACTGAACTTACTTAAGCTGGACTGTGACGCTATTTTCTTCTGGAAACAAACTTTTTTGCATTATTTTCCTGTTATCTCTGTAAAGCTGCTTTGAAACAATCTGTATTGTAAATTGTGCTATATAAATAAATGTGACTTGACTTGACTTGTGCACTGATCAATGTTTATATGTAAATAAATGTACAAATTAAATCATATCCACTTTATTTTTAAAGTACAAGTGGGTGCAGCCATTTGTAACATGAATGTGCGAAGCTTCCAGTGTCATTAGCTTACACTGAAAAAAAAAGTCTTATGGGGTAAGATCGACATGAGGGTGAGTAAATTATGACACAATTTTCCTTTTTGGGTAATCAAACTAAACCTAAGTCAGTCCTCAGGATGTAACAAACAAAAATGTTTCCATGGCCAGCTAGCTGAGTAAGCTTAAAGAAATGCAAGGGAGTAGCTTTGCTTGATTTTCAAAACATTTCAAATATGCAAGGGGAGCAGAACCAAAATAACAGTGAATAACAAAATTGCTGATAAGATAAGTTACATTCATAATGCTGCAATGACGAAGGTACGTGCCTCTTTTATAACACCTGCTGCCTATGAAAGTTTATAAGACATTACTACAGACTGCTTCAGTGAGGGATGGACAAACAAGTCTGAACCTGTGCTGTCTCCTGCACACACACACACACACCTTCTTATGGAGTACATAGTTAAAATTTGGGTGCTTACATTATCAGGAGAAAGGTTTGCCTCTCCCTCTTTCTCTATGGCAACCAGCCCATAAAAACCTGTGATGCCCCCATTGGCCGACCTCCCCACATCGCTAGCAGTCTGGGCACTCAGCCAAACGTCCAAACATATCAACCTGCAAAGACCCTGTCGCCAAGGGCTCACACCGGTTCATGAATAAAGGTAAAGGATGTTGGTTTCACAGGGCTCGAAAGAGTTTGTGGCTCCACATGAGAGGATTTATGGAGTCTGCCTTTCATCTAAACTAGGGATGCTCATTTCGATTAATTTTCCCGACCGACAACCGCCGCTCGTTAATCGATTATTAACCGTTAACTGATAAGATTATAATACTGAATTGACAGCCGATCTAACCAATCATAATCCGCCATTTTGTCCGACAAAGCAGTCAGGAGAGATAACTAGCAGATTAACGTGGGAGGATTTGAACTTGAAAAACGGAATGTACTGACGCCTTTCCGCGGTTTAAAACAACATTCCTTCTTATGTTCATTCATGTTTATTTGATGCTATAGAAGGAAGAGATGATCGGTTCACGAGCAGCTTTAACGGATGCTCTACAGCGTCTGTCAGAGACATTTAAGATCCACAAAACGGTATGTAGCCTATTGTATCGTTTAAATTTATTTTAAAAAATGACCAAATTTGAAAGGTGAGACTTTGTTTAATATGTTTAATATCAGAAGTAACCGAAAAGTAACCTGGTCTGTCCTGTCTGTCAGCATGTTGTCAGTCTCCTCTCTGCTCCGCGATGTATTTTTCACTGCGTGAGAACATGATGGTGTACGCGAGAGCAGCATAGCTTGTCGGACATAGCGACAGTAACTAAGGGTCTTTGCGAAGGGTCAATTGACCCTTCGCAAAGACCCGCCCCCCTTAGTTACTGTCGCTATGCCCGACAAGCTACGCTGCTCTCACACACACACCATGTTCTCACGCAGTGAAAAATACATCGCGGAGCAGAGAGGAGACTGACAACACGCTGATAGACAGGGCGGACCAGGTTACTTTTCGGTTACTTTTGATATTAAACATATTAAACAAAGTCTCACCTTTCAAATTTGGTCATTTTTTAAAAGAAATTGAAACGATACATACCGTTTTGTGGCTCTTAAATGTGTCTGACAGATCGCTGTAGAGCATCAGTAAAAGCTGCTCGTGAACCGATCATCTCTTCCTTCTAGTTAATTTATAGCATCAAATAAACATGAATGAACATAAGAAGGAATGTTGTTTTAACCGCGGAAAGGCGTCAGTACACTCCGTTTTTCAAGTTCAGATTCTCCCATGTTAATCTGCTATCTCTCCTGACTGCTTTGTCGGACAAAATGGCGGATGGTGGATTATGATTGGTTAGATCGCCTGTCAATCAAGCTCCCTGCGAAGGGTCAATTGCATTAAATACAAATAAAATGGACACGTATCTGTGACCCTTTAAAAAAAGTTTTTATCAAAGGGTTTATTTTAACATGCAAAGTGCAAACAGCAGCATACAGAACAGATCAACAACAGAACCTGGATTCAGTTTAAATGTTCACGCACCTGCAGCATTTCTGACAGTGAGAGAAAAACAGAATAAAATAATACAAATAAAAAACAAAATAGGCCTACACTAAATATATTTTTTAAACTTAAATAATTAACAAATTAAGATGACAAAAAGAAAACGCTGAATCCGTTTGAACAAAGCTTTCGAAAAAACAGCAAGTTTTTTTTTCGTTTGACTAAGATTTTTCGTTAAATAAAAATAGAAGCCCTACCTTAACACCTTGTCTAATTTTTATTTTTAAAAAAGCAACATCAACGTGATGTGGGGTCAGTCTGGAGCGCAGCCTGTTGACAGTTAGACCCGCGGCAAGAAACACCGTCTCCGATGGGACGGATGTCCCGGGAATACACAGGTAACGTCTCGTGTGTGGTTGCGCGTGTCGACGCGCTCCGTGAGTTAATAAAGTATTTTATTTTTAAACCATGCAGCAAACTAAAAAAAAAGAAGATAAAAAAAAAACGTTTTAAACCGTTTAACTGATAGTATTAATCGGTCAAAATTTTTACTTTCGGTTAACGGTTAAACGGTCAATATGAGCATCCCTAATCTAAACACTGTGGAGGTGGATGCGAGGTAGAACGGGAGTAAAGTATCACTCATGCGTGGATGAAACAGGTATTCGCAAAAAAGAAAACACTAATCCAAACAGTCTAATATATACACATACACTCAACTGTAAGCTAAGATACACTCGCAAACACAAACATAAGCAAGCACCAAGGTTTGGACACACCGGACTGAATTTATGTTTCTTATGACCTTAAAATATTTCCTCTTCTGCTGGCACGTTTAAACCGACCCTGAAGAAAACCCGGGCTGCTGTGGACAGTTTGTTACAGACGAGTAAGATAGTATGGTTTATGTAATCTGTACCTGGAAGTTGCCGACCATAATGAGTCCTGCAGCACAGATCCATCCAGTGGAGAGACTTGCTGTATTTAACACACAGTTCTGGTGCTTCTCTATCACATGGGCGTAGCGTAGGAACACAATCACCATCACTGAGAGTTGGAAGAGACAGAGTGAGAGAAAAAATCTGTTATTTTATAAAGAAATACCACCATTAAAATATTGCATTACAAACAATTGACATGCAGAAATTAAAAAAATTTATTTCAAGACACTGAATATGATTTTTTTTTTTATTTATAAAAATTAAATAAACTCAAATGTTTTTATTTCTTAAAGGCAAAAGCTTAGCAGGCTTTAACAATGTAGTCTTAAAATAAAAACCATCTGGACAACTTGCAACGGTCACTAAGATGTTCCCTGTTGAATGTTATAGAAACATATAGCAGTTGTTTTTCTAACGGTTAAGATTCCTAAAGTATGTGAGTTCATATTTATGTTCACATTTGGCAGACACCAAAGTTCATTCAAGTTCTACATGTTATACACTCAATAAGTGCCAAATGAGAGTAAAAATGGCCTTGGTGAGTAAAAGGTAACTTTATCAAGTACTTCAGCATTTTATATAGTGTAAATGTAAGAAAGATAGCCAGCCCCTCACTGATATAAGTGATGTATGCAATGTAAAACAATCTAAAAAAAAAGAAAATAAGCATCTGTTGTGACTTGCCCTCATCTTCAAATTTTCATTCACTGAAAATCTTCCACTGACGTATGATATCTATGAGGTAAATCAATTTTTTTTCTCCAGAACTCTAAGTAGTGACACATATGTCAAATATTAATTTCATAAGCCACCAAAATTAAAGCAACAACATAATGATGCATCCTCACATATTTATGACAGTATGCACTTTCACAGAGAGACTAGTTGGCTCATTTCAAGTGACACATAAAAACAGCTAAGTAGTCAAGTTATCATAATGACAAAAAATCCATTAATCTATTCTTTAAACCGCTTGTCCTCTGACTTATAGGATCACTGTGATGCTGAAGCCTATATAGCCAAAATATATTAGAATATATTACAACTTTTATTTCTTTTCATATAAATTTGTATCTTATGCTCACAAAGACTGCATTTAATTGATCAAAAATGCAGTAACATATTGTGAAATAATTGTGAGTAATCTTGTGAAATATTATTATAAATTAAAATAATGGTTTTATATTTAAATATATATTTTAAAAGGGAAATTATTCCTGTGAAGCAAAACTAAATTTTGAGCAGCCATTACTCCACATGATCCTTCAGAAATCATTTGGTGCTCAAGAAACATATCTGAAAACATTATTTTTCAATGGTGAAAACAGTTCTGCTGCTTAATATTTTTGTCAAAACTGTGATACAGTGTTAGTTTAAAAGAACAGCATTTATTTTTACATAGCAACATTTTGTAACATTATAAACTGTCACTTGTCCTTGTAGTCCAGTCATTTTAAGCCAAAATGGGGGTCAACCTTGAACAAATTGCAACAGAAGCAAACTCAACTGATTTTGTATCCTCAATATGTCCTGAGTAAGGAAAAAAGAGGCCAGAAGAATCCCATTAGGGGAAAGTTTCGAAAAAGACAAAATATAGCCTATTCATTCTTTTTCTTACGTGAATAGAGTAAAAATTTTAACCTTTAGATATCACCATGAAAATTACTGAGTTGATTACTTACATCAAGACAAACAAAAAAATGTATTACAAGTTTTTTTTAATTGTTTGTTAACATGGACAAACGGTGCATAATCTAATTACGTATGTGCTAATTTGCATAAATACTACAACATACATAGAGGCAGGAAGAAGTACTTTAGAAACCAGCCTTTATTAATTATTATTGCAGAGATGGGGTTTAGGGCTGGGTCCGTGGGACTGTTTCTGGGGATTCACTTTTTATTTTACCTACCTTTTGTCTTCTGCATTCTCCTTACCATTGTCTCCTGTTCTTCCCTCAGACTCGTCCCCCAGAAACAGTCCCACGGACTCAGCCCCAAACCCCATCTCTTAAAAATTAATAAAGGCTGGTTTCTAAAGTACTTCTTCCTGCCTCTATGTATTAATGCTCATGTATAGCCTAAATGTGTTCCATTCAGACCTTAACATCAAGTATTTTACTGTTATATGTCAACAAGACATTTTCACCTGGCTATACCCAATGTTTAGATCTGTTGTGGTATTTATGCAAATTAGCACATAAGTAATTAGATTATGCACCGTTTGTCCATGTTAACAAACAATTTAAAAAAACTTGTAATACATTTTTTTGTTTGTCTTGATGTAAGTAATCAACTCAGTAATTTTCATGGTGATATCTAAAGGCTACATTTTTTTACTCTATTCACGCAAGAAAAAGAATGAATAGACTATATTTGTGTCTTTTTCGAACCTTTCCCCTATGGGATTCTTCGGGGCTTTTTTTTCCTTACTCAGGACATATTGAGGATACAAAATCAGTTGAGTTTGCTTCTGTTGCAATTTGTTCAACCTTTTTTCATAAAATGACTGGACTATTGCTCAATAAAAGTATTAACTTATTTAACAAAAAATTGTACTTGCCCCCAAACTTTTTAAGGGTAGCCCATACCTACATATTTTAAAAGAATTCAAAATTCAGCATTAGCTATATTTGAAGTTCTGAAACAAGTTAATTTGCTCTTTTCATGTTGTTTTATCAGATGTTTGTATAAATATGTCTTGATGACATACAGTAGATTACCTTACTATGTTAGTGTGACTAATGAGACGGAAGCAGAATAGTATATTTACTCATCTCCAAACTAGTCAGACTCACTTTGACAAAACAACGAGTTCAGTATTGTTTTTTGGTCAAGAAAATCCATTGTTTTTCTGGAAAGTCTAAAGAGGCAGGCAACGTGGAAAGATGAGAAGCGAGAGAATAAAAGAGGGGCTTCATGGTGAGATCTTGAACGTAAATCAAGCTGCTGCAATCTGCTCAACTGTTTTACTGCTGGGTTAATGCTTAATGAAAACTGACTGTGGCAGATGTGGCCTGTTAGAGTGGCAAAGTGTTGGGGAGAGAGGACAGACAATAAACCACCCCTCCTTTCTCAGCCCAATCCACCAACGAGAATGTTCCTGGATGTACTTCTGAGTCAACATTACAGCTATCGTGACACATTTACCTAAAGAAACGCTGCAGGAAAGACCAGCATGAATTTTCAAGCTGGTAAGTGCTGGTCTTGCTTTCGGACCACTGTAGCCATGTTGCTGACCAGTAGCTGATGATGCAGGTCAACCAGCATGATGGAGGTGGTTGATCAAGAAAGTCTTGCTGGTTAAGCTTGATCAAGAGCCCACTAAGGACCAGCATCCAAAACACAACATGCTGTGTAACCATCCATGCTGGTCTTTTCAGCAAGAAACAAATTTTACATATAAGAGGCTTTATGTAACTTTTGAGATAGCAACTCATTTAAGATGTTCAATACAGCATGTTGTAGGAGAAGTTACGAGCATGGAAAAACAAACAACATGTCCGCAGATGAAGGAAATTAACTCGGTTTAATAAAATCCAGCTGAAACGGCACAACAGCAACAGAAAACGTGGACCATAATAGTTGTTAACTGCATTAGACTACACTGTTAGCTGCAGTCTTCCTTCCCAAGCATCTACTGTTGCCGTCTCGCTCATGAATAGGCCCTCAGTTGATACGGGCACAGGAAACAATGGGACTTCAGCATACGCAGCAATCTGCAAATAGCTAAAAATACCTGCTTACTGCTGACTTTAACTTCTTGTGCTCAGGACAAACCCAGATTCCCTAAACGCAGGGCGTAACGAAAGCCCACAAATGGTCTTTCCAACTGCCTATCTGTGTATATGTTTGTGTGTAGGTGTGTTTGTAAGCACGGTTTCCTGGCTCTTGGCCTCAGAATGCAGAAAACAAGACTGGGGACTCAGAAACACATGGTGTCCATCAGACATGTGCAATTATTATTTCTGCTATGTAACTACCACCACACTTAACAGACAAACAAAGCTATGTTCAACCCCAATCAAACTCACTCTACATTAATGGCAATGTTTAGCCTATTAGCCGTTTTTTTTTTTTTTTTACATTAGTATTTCATTTTCATTTACATAAGCTTTTCAACTATTCTTTTAGGGTTTTTTTCAGTTAACAACAACGATTGTTAATAGTTTTAGTTTACAATAACAATGCTGATTTAAAAGAGACTCGTTCGCCAATAGTCCATGGAAAACCCCTTGATGTGCAGTGAGAAGTGAAAAGTACTGTAGCTTGTGAGGAATACTGTATGAGAACTCTAAATCAGCGCTCATACAGTATCTCAGTCACGCAATCTCCCCTAATTTCTGTGTATTCACATGAGAAGGTTCCAGTTTGTAAGGGGTGAAATGTGGCGGAAATACTGCAGCCCAAACACATTAGCGAGACAACACCTGTGTATTTATGGATCACGGGGTTTCACGTTGGTGTAGCATTCCCTCAAGAGAACAAAAAACAGGAGATAAAAGTAAACAACTGCCCTGTCACAAGGTCCTCGGGAGCCTAAACTAGCTTCGGTCAGTTCCTGCTGTGAACTCTCTCCACCCTGTTTCCCTTCTGTTAGAGTGCAACACTGCTGAAAGATGTTTCCTCTAGTGCCATGCTGACTTCAAAAAGAGCTCAGATTCGGGAACACTGAGTATTATATAAGCCACGAGAAAACAATGCAGCCCTGGGGAACTGATTGTCACCCTTGATCGAACAGTCGGCATGCAATTTTTTGGCAGGTGTGCATTGCATTTTATAAATGTTTTAGAGTAAACAACTGCATTAAGATCCTATTGTCCTGGAACAGTGATGCAATAAATCACGTAGCATACGAGGAGGTTTCGTTTGATAGTCGTGTTATGTAAGATGCACTTTCAAAAAAGAATTCAAAACACAACTTTCTTGTATTGTTTGACGAACAACGAAAATGTCCTTGTGCAAACAGGCAGAGACCGAGTCTCCCAGCAGGAGAACACTCTCACTTATAGTTACACAGGGTGGAGGATTGGACACAACAATACAGCCCTTCAGCTCTCAGCATGGACACCGCCACCAGCCCCAGACGCTCAGGTCAGAGGTCATGCTCAACCAATGATTCTCTCTTTTCACAGACCTGCTGTATAGTTTGCACTCGGCTGTAACCGACAGTATCTGCAAGGAGTACAGCATTGTTCGCACAGAATACAGCTGAATTTATGTTCGAGGAGCACCACGAGCAAGACTTATGGATATGACTCAGCAGTTATTTTAAAAAACAAGATGTTTCGTAATTCGATACAGCTCAAATATCAAAATGTTAGCTATTAACATTTGTATTTTAGGTGGATTTCTGTTCTTGTTTATCTGCTTTGAAATAGCCCTCTGGTCATTGTTTTTGCTGATGTAATTCAAATTCAATTCAGATAATTTCTGAAGATGATTCATCCTCAGCAACTCACTTGGTGTCTGATGACAACGTTTGGTAATGTGCAGTGACCGCATTGACCGTTCAGTTTTATAAATGCTTGAACACACATATACACCCACCCAGCTTTTTTGAGTTGTGAAATATCAAAATGACACTCAAAGCTTTTCCGGGCAAGTTTAGAGAATGAGCAGTGTGTATCGTCAGCTTTTAGACGATAACGTCTTCCCCTAAAAATCTGACATCAGTGAACATAAACACATCCGTATTGTTAAAGATAGTTGGCCTTGTATAGTTCGTCAACCAGTGGCAGTGATATTCCACATACGCAAACGCTAAGCCCGTGGTTTCCTGAGCTGATTGCAGCCCAGACAGTGAATCATTGTGCCACAGATGGGAATCATTTACTGGGGAGTGAACTATAGATTGATTTGAAATTCCAAAATCAAAATGAAGTTCAGGAATGTTGTAATAAATGAGAGGAAAAATGTTGATGCTAAAAGGTGAAGTGAGCAATTTGCAAATTTTAATTTTTTCCTATCCTAGCTTAAAATGCAGAGAAGACTATGCAGTAAGTAACCTATCTGCAGGTTGATTTTCCTGCTCTCTATGTTTGAGCATCCCAACCAGCCCGACACAGCCAGTTTTAGGGTGACGCTTTCTGTTTGCAGATTGTGAGAGTGTTTAAAACTTGTTTACATTTTTTGACACCAATATTTTTCACAGCCATTATTTGAAATTAAATGCAAACACAAATTCAAATTAAAAGAATGTACATTAATGTTTAAAAGTTTGGGGTCAGTAAGTTTTTTTAAAAGAAATTAATACTTTATATAGCAAGAATGCTCAAATTGACAGTAAAGACATTTGCAATGTTACAAAAGATTTCTATTTCAAACAAATGCTGTTCTTTAACTTTCTATTGATCAAAGATTCCTGATAAAATGCACAATGGTTTCCACAAAAATATTAAGCAGCACAACTGTTTTCGCTGTTTTAACTGTTTTAAAATTTTAAATTTAAAATATATTTCACATTAAACTTTTGAACAGTAGTGTAAGTGGCAGATGCACATTGTATTAAGAACAGGCGCGCTCAACTCCCAAAACAATTGATGGGTGCGAGTAATAAAGACGTTTATCAAAATAAAGATGAAAAACCGCACTCTCAGGTTATATTTTCATAAATTTATTATTACTATGTCCTCACAGACGCGTTTCGGCCTAAGCCATCATCAGTGTGTACTGTGAAACACCGAAAAGATTGTTTTAAAAAAAAAACACACATCACAGGTGAACCTCATTCCGCAAATCATCAGCACCTTCAGGTGCATCAAGTTACCAACATTATGGAAACACCAGGAATAACACAACACAACATACGTAATGTCCATATGACCCTTATGAACAATTTATACAAAAACAAAAAATAAATAAATAAAATAAAATAAATAAATAAATAAATATAAACAAATTAATATCAAAATACATGGTTTCACAAAAAAAGATGCACATTGTAAACTCACCCATAAAGGATCCTGTGCTGCAGATGAGACTGAAGAAGCAGCTCTCTGGAGGAAGTGTGCCGCATTTACTGCAGATCAGAACATCAGAACAGAGGTTAGATGCCCAGGGTTCTCACCACATGAATAAACACACATACATACATACATGCTCATTCCAAAGCAAAGGGTCCTGAGGGATGAACTCCCATTGGCAGTGGACTAAAATAGGACACTCTGGCTCTTGGGAGCAGACTGGCAGCTGTGGATTATTGGGAAAAAGACGGATGGAGCTAGAAAAGGGCTTGAGGACCCTCGGCTATTCTCCCACAGCTGTCACACTGTATGGGAAATGGCAAAAGATAAGCAGAGATAGGGCCTCGACTGATGAAAGACTGTGCAAGCGCCTCACCATGAAAGGAAATCTTCCTCCTTAATGCATAGATAATCTTTACTGAAGACCAGTTCAGCTTTATATAACATGTCACCATGGTATGAAGCTTTCAAAAGAAGATGCAGCTGTAAATATACAGTATGGAGTAAACAAACTTCAATTTAAAGTCAAGCAAAAAGTTCTGAGAATGGCTGGCTTCCAACTTTCCAACATCTCATTGCATTCACTGTCTTAAAGGGATACTTCAAATGTAAATTCTGTCATTATGTAATCGCCCTTATGCCTTTCTAAACCTGTATGACTTTCTTTCTTCTGTAGGTAGATTGAAGAATCTTCACACAGGTCTTTTCCAAACAAACAATTCATGGAAACAAAATTGTAAAAAATGACCCAAAAAAAAGTATTATAATAGTCTCATAAAAGTGATACATATGACATGTGCACTTTATTTCAAGTCTTTTGAAACCATACAATAGCTCAGTGTGAAGATTGAGAACATACCAAACAACATTCAAATCAACCAATCAGATTTGAGGGACAAGTTTACAGTTTATGTCAAGTTTAGGCTTAGAACCAGGGTTAGGTGCTTCTACATCAGTGTTATGCACCTATCACTTCCCTCTTATTTTAGGAATAACTTATTGGTAGAGTTAGGTTTAGTTGTAGGAATAGGGTTAAGACTAAATTTTCTTACAGGAATGTTGTTCCAGGATCAACAAAATATGTTGATCAAGGAACATGCCTCACTTGACAAAATCACGGTAATCAGTTTGCACTAGTCATGTCTTAAACCAGACGCAAATTTGCACTGCTCTTGGTAGATTGCGTTGGTCATTATGGAAATGATCCGGCTGCATCTGTGATCTTTCATTTCAGAACTTTCCACTCCCATCGGCACTTTTATGGGATTGCGCTCTCATGCTAATTTTCCCTGTTTAGTAAATATGGCCCTTAATTTCTACAAATTCCCTGAAGCAAACTCAGCTACCCTTAACCAATTTTCTGCCAAATGAGCCTCGACTGGATTACATAAAGCAATGCTTTCTATAAATACATCACTGAGGTGTTAAGCTCTATAATGATAAGCTAAAAAACGAGTATGCCGTTCCAAGGTTTTGTGAGTGTGTGTGTGGATTTGACCTTTCACCCACTTCAGATACCTTAAGGCTAAGAACCGCAGACTATGCTGGGTAGCAGTCAAAATAAACCCACACACAAACACACACAAAAACACTCACACTGCTGGTAGTGGAAATGCAGATCATGGACACACCCAAAGACATTTCGCATATAACTCAAGTTCTCATACTCCATAAACCACACAGCTCTGAAGGCAACAGAGACAGACGGTCTATTAAACAGCTCGGGTCAAAGATCCCACAAGTTATTCCAGAATCCACAATATATCCATTGTCAGATTTCCCTTTGATGAGAAAATGCCTAGAAAAGTCAAATAAATGACGCTAAACAATCTCAATGTTCTTGACATTTCTGTCAGTATGGTTTTGTTTTTTCCTCAGTAATTTGGGAAATTCCTTTGTGTGGTGGACAAGTGGCAGTTCCTGAAGAGTTTTTCTCTCAGCGAGGAAAATTTCTCTTAAAGGGATAGTTCACCCATAAATGTTAATTCTGTCCGCATTTACTCACCCTCAAGTTGTTCCAAACCTGTATGAATTTCTTTCTTCTGCTGAACAGAAGAAAGAAGCTGAAGAAGATATGTTGAAGAATGTCAGGAACGAAACAGTTGTGGGGCACCATTTCCTTCCATAGTATGGAAAAAAATACTATGGAAGTCAATGGTGCCCCACAAATGTTTGGTTACAAACATTCTTCAAAATATCTTCCTTTGTGTTCAGCAGAAGAAAGAAATTTGGAACAATTTGAGGGTGAGTAAATAATGACAGAATTTTCATTTTTGGGTGAAATATCCCTTATACTGAAACTGCTTGTTAAAGGTGCAGAGTAGGTCACACATAACAATGTTTCAAGATTCCTGTTTCTCCCTGACCCCTCAGTCTTTAGATGGAGGAAAGGAGAAATGACACACCAGAGAAAAACAAGAGATGTGTGCAGAGGAAAGGAAGGGGTTGTTGAATGAAGAATGTGCTGACAGTCACAGACCACTGCGTCAGGTAGGGAGGGAGGCTGGCTGAGAAGGGGCACTTTCCAGGAATAAGGTGCACTTTGGATTTAATTTTGGAGATTTTTAAATGAAACACAGATTTCATATTTTTGGTAGTGGGAATTATTAGGGTGCTTTCAAACTTGGATCAATTGTCTGGTCCGAACATGAGTTTGACTGCTCCCCCTGCCCCCACTGGATTGGGTTACCGCTGTATTATTTGGGTCCGAGCAGCAATGCGTTTGCATCATCAAAGCAACAGCTGTTTACCCCTGTTGCTTAGTAACAACGACGCAGGAGATGATTTTCATTGGCTGCATGTGAACAACATCTACTTTGCCCCACCCTTAAACACTGTAGTTGTAGCTGAGACCTGGAAGAGTTTGGTTCATGTTGTCAACATGTCGAGAAGATGCTGTTTTCTGAATCCACTTTGCACTTCCAAAGGATGAAGACTCAGGCTCGAATTGTAACGGTAAAACTGATGATAAAAGTGCTGAGGAAGCTCCGGAGCTGAAATTTAGATATGACAATAGGCGTTTCGTTCCCGACATGCGCTGTAAGTGTTAGACCAATCACAACAGACTGGGCCATCTGACCAATCAGAGCAGAAAGGAGGGGTTTAGAGAGACTGAATCTTCGAACAAATCGTTTTCAGACTCTTTGAGAAATGAGGTGATGCGCAATGTATATTATGAGAAAATTTAAGTTTTTTGACCTATGATGCATGTACAACTTATTGTAGGAGGCCTCCAAAACAAAATGAGGAACCTTTAAAATAGCATAATAGGGGCACTTTAAACATCAATTGTCTGTACTTTAATGGTGATTTAGTTGTACTCGACCAAAAAAAAAAAAATGTTAATGTTAATGTTTAGCGGTGTTCCATATATTGTGCACATTGTCACCCTGAAGAAGTTGCATCATTTTGGACCCTTTCTACAGCATGACAAGGAATCATTCAGCATGGCATGTAAATAATCTCCATAATAACCATTTTCTCAATGTTCCACAAACTGTAGTGTTTCCTCCATTTGTAAAGCTCAAGTAATTCTGTTATTGCATTAAAAAAATATTAAACATAAAAAATACAATACAACTACAGTACAGGTCAAAAGTTTGGAAACATTACTATTTTTAATGTTTTAGAAAAAAGTTTCTTCTGCTCATCAAGCCTGCATTTATTTGATCAAAAATACAGATTTTTTTTTAATATTGTGATATATTATTACAATTAAAAATAATTGGTTTTCAATTTATTATACTTTAAATTATCATTTATTTCTGTGATGCAAAGCTGAATTTTCAGGATCATTACTCCAGTCTATCACATGATCCTTCAGAAATCATTCTAATATGATGATTCATTATCAAAGTTGGAAACAGTTCTGCTGCTTAATTTTTTTTCATAACCTGTGATACTTTTTTAGGATACTTTGATGAATAAAAAGTAAAAAAATAAAATAAAAAAAGAAGCAAATTTTAAAAAAATAGAAATCTTTTGTAACAACAATATACACTACTGGTCAGTAATTTGGGGTCAGTAATTTTTTATTTTATTTTTTTTTGAAATAAATCAATACTTTTATTCAGCAAGGATGTGTTAAATTGATAAAAAGTGATAGTAAAGAAGATTTATATTATTAGAAAATATTTTTTTTATTTTGAATAAATGCAGTTCTTTTTAACCTTTTATTCATCAAATATATTAGGCAGCAGAACTGTTTCCAACACTCATAATAAATCAGAATATTAGAATGATTTCTAAAGAATCATGTGATAGACTGGATGTCACATGTGACACTGAAGACTGGAGTAATGATGCTGAAAATTCAGCTTTGCATCACAGGAATAAATTATTTTTTAAAGTATATTCAAATAGAAAACTATTATTTTAAGTTGTAATAATATTTCACAATATTACTGTTTTTTTTCTGTATTTTTGATCAAATAAACGCAGCCTTGATAAGCATTAGAGACTTCTTTCAAAAATATAAACAAATCGTAATGTTTCCAAACTTTTGACCTGTACTGTACAAAAGATATTATGTCACTAAATCTTAATTAGGGCTAAATCTACACCCCTGTTAACCATTATCAGTGTTTTTCTTACTGTTACTTGATACAGACCTTATGAGAGGAACGTTGTCCAGAGTACAGCATAGGGTTTGTCCCCTCTGCATTGGCAGATCCACCTCACATGACTGGTTATACATCCTGTAAGCAAACAAATACAAAGATATAAATACAAAAACGTATACATTATGGAGTTACAGTATAACTGAGTCCCTCAGGTTTGTGGGAGTCTACTTTAAGATCTTGCTCACTTGCTATAAATAATAGTCAATCATACCAGACAGACCTGAGTGTTAGGAAAGCTGCATCTGTCTGTGAATTTGGACAAGTTACACAGCGCTGCATTCCTACTGTACACTGGATGATATGATCAGAGTTACAACTCACTTCCATTAACATAAACGTGTTTTGACAGCCGCCATAACTTTGAATCATTCTACACCGTGCAGAACTCAAGGCAAACATAATGTGGCTACACTTCATTACTAAAGCAAACACATCCTTCACTACAGGACTAATGCTCCTCCCACCAGGAGGAAAAAACTGAAAGACCACTGTTGTTTCCAGAGTGTAAAAATTACCCAGGAATGCAAAGCACATAAAAAGGTAAAAGCAGCCTTTGGGCTGAATTTCATTAAACAGACCGAATTTGATCTTGTTAGCTCAGCTTTAGCTCCACTATCCACTATCCAATATTAACAAAATAAATGTTTTATTTGATCTGCACATGACACCTAAACATAAAGTACACATTTTTCACTGATATTCTGAGACAGTGGGTTTTATTCATTAATTCCTTTTATTCACAAGTCATATTAATGAGTAATCCTCTCCGACTGCTTCTGCTCATGGACCCAGACACAGATGCCATTTTTACCATTTTAAATAATTAAGGTACAGTGTAAGCCCAACAGCAGCACTAACATTTAAGTTACCTAGACACTGCTATGCTCAGTATGCTAATGTTTGACTAAAAGCACAAGTTAACCTGCAATTCTTCATTGGCTGACACGTCCTTAAGCCATACAAGTTAATAAGAAAGGATCTGGACACTCGCTCAACATCTCATATCAAATACATTACTCATTAGTGCAGATGGTAGTGTAGAAGTGTATTAGACACAATGCCAGGAGCTCTTTGTCGGATGTGTGCATTTTAAAAAGGTGTTAGCTCAGTATCGGTAAATGGTTAATATCCTTCGAGCTCAAATGAGCTCTCTTCTTTCAAAAGATGAAAATATGCATATTTCAGTTACCAATACATTAATAAACATATACAAATAAAAATACTTGTGTAAATGCTTAATACATTTCTTTTTAAATCTTTTTCATTTTTATATTTTATGTGCATTAAAGTGTTATTGTAGTTTAAAATATTGAATATATTTAATCATTAAATTACATATATTTAATTAAATCTTACAATTAAAAATCAAATAAATAACTTTTGAAAAGTGGACACAATGATATTTAGTTTAAAAAGAAGACTTCTTACCAGTTGTCCACAGGACAGACATGTTGATTATACAAGGCCATGGCATACCTGGAAAAATAGAAATTATGGTACATTAGCAACAATGTAATCAGCGCAACCCAGATAAAAAATGTTTTACTTGCCTCGACTTGTTTAAAATAGATTGTGAAAAGTGAATTTTTGATTCTGTACACCAGTAACACTAATAAGGTCATATTTGTTAACATTAGTTAAAGGGATAGTTCACCCAAAAAAATATATTCTGTCATAATTTACTCACCCTCAAGTTGTTCCAAACCTGAATGAATTTCTTTTGAAGAAGATATATTGAAAATTGTCGGGAACCAAACAGGCTCAGCGTTTCATTCCCTTCCAGTATGTAAAACATTATATGGAAGTCAATGGGGCACCTCAACTGTTTGGTTACTGACATTCTTCAAAATATCTTCTTTTGTATTCAGCAGAAGAAAGAAATTCATACGGGTTTGGAACATCTTGAGGGTGAGTAAATGATGACAGAATTTGAATTTTTTTCTGGTGTAGCTCATGAAAACACCATCTAAATAAAATGGACACAAACAATTCATAATAAAAACTGTGTTCTAAAAGAATCTGTCCTTGAATGCACCAATGATCATGTCAAAATAAAAACTGTTTCAAAGCTGACCACAAGAACAATGTAAACTGGTGTCTGAAATTAAGCAAAGAGATGCAGTATGACTCATGAGCCCAGAGCTTTAAGGGCTGAAACATATAAGTTACTTTATCATTATAGGTTCCGCATATGGACATAAAGAAAGGATTATCAAAAATATGCTTCTCCTTCACTACCGCAACAGCCTGTATTCAAAGATAAAATCAGAAGTGCATGTCCTTTTGACGTGACTTTCTGTTAGCATAGAACCAAAAACCGGAGAGCTCTGGAAACTTGGTCAACTCAACCTGTGCATCTTCAGCTTACCCTGGCGTTATGTGTCATTCTTTGCTCACACTTATGCAACAAGGTCAGCACACTCGTGGTCCTGTCACACTGACCCTCATAAGATGTCAATGAACACAGGACCATCAGATAACGGTTAAAGCAAACCTTTGCCTACTGACTTTTACAGAATCTGATGAAAGAGAATTTCCAAGCAAGCAAAATTTGCTTACTATGGAAACTTGTTTCCACCACGTTTTTTTTGTGTTTTTTTTTCACAATTTGGACCGTTTTTCTCATAAGTTTATATCTTGCAATTGCAAGTTTATATCTCACATTCTGCAAAAAAATTATAATTGTGAGTTATTCTGACTTTTATAACTCGCAATTCTGACTATATTTCTCGCAATTTTGATATAAACTCGCAATTCTGACTTTATTTCTCGCAATTGTGAGATAGAAACTTGATATAAAGATATAAAGCAGTTAAAGGGAAGTTTTAAAGTTTGAATAGCAAGATATAAACTTGCAATTCTGAGGAAAAAAGTCAGAATTGTGAGATAAAAAGTCACAATTACCTTTTTTATTATTTTATTCCATGGTGGAAACAAGCTTCCATAATTACAAATGGACAATGAGACAAGAAAAGACTATTAAGCGCTCTGTGGAAGGTAAACACACTCGGCACCTGCCGATGGATACGTCTTTCTCCCATGCAGATCTCACTGTTGACATACACACACAAATACATTTGCATTTGTCCAACGTAACTGCATCTGACAGCACGCAGGGTCAGATGTGGGCTAAGCAGCAATTAGGTTTGTTTTCATCTCTAGTAAATAGTGTGTGTTTCTTGTGTGTGTGTGTGTCCACAGCGAGACAGATCACCTGAGCCTTGCACTACACTTGGCACAACGCTGAGAGAAATTACATTTGGTAAACAAACATTCTGCCATCTGCCCTGACTGGTGTTGTGAATAATCACGCAGACTGTTACCAGGTCACTTTCAACATCCCAGAGAGGCGCACAAGACATGCCTAGGAGAACACAGTCTGGCTACAGAGTAACACAGCACAACACAGTAACACGCTCTGACACTGGAGCCCATCTGTTCACCATAAGATTTGGATTCGCTCTCTGAAGTAACTCGTGACAGGAGTCAATCGTGAATTTTTTGGCTGAACATTTGTAATTCTTCATTTTTTATTTTGAGCAGGGCACCACAAACTTCAAAGCATTTAAAGGGATAGTTCAACCAAAAAAGAACATTCTGTCATCATTTACTCATCCTCATGTGGTTCCAAACCCATATGACTTTCTTTCTTCTGTGGAACATAAAAGAAGATATTCGGAAGATTGTTGGTAACTAAACAGTTTTGGTGACCATTGTATGGGCTAAAAAGACAGAAAGTACATCTTTATTTGGAGTAAATGATGACAGAATTTTCATTTTAATTGAATTAAATGATGACAAAATTTGCCTTTAATTAAAGTCTTGGCTTAGCTCATGAATATTTGCCATCAAAATTACATTTTAAAATATATTAAAACAGAAAGAGTTATTTTAAATTGTAATAATATTTCACAATCTTGTTAGTGCTTTCACTGTACATTCAATCAAATAAATGCAGCCTTGGTCAACAGAGAGACCTCTTTCAAAAACTTTTTTTTTTAAATCGGTATTGTACATAATAATTCAATTTTAATTGTCTTAATAAGATACAGCACTCTGAATAAAGGCTGTTTAAGGAGGAGGCAAGGATGAATGCTTCATAATCTTGTTTTAATTAACCTTCTTGAATTGCTTACATTTTTACAAACAACCACCTAAACAGCTGGCAGACTCCACCAGTGTCCATTCCACATCATGTACTCCAGTCATTCACAAAGACACCTTTTGCTGTGCAACCACAGAAAGTGTGAGAAATCAATCCCCAGGAGCTTGTCCACTCAAACCAGAGACCAGACCTGATCTGAATGGATAATTAGGTTACATCTCCAACCAGAGAGGCACAATGCTTGTATTGTACCACCAAGGACACAGATGTAGCACTGACAGTTTCAGCTGCTAAAGGCAACAAGCTTTAAAATATAAAGCCTTTGTTATGAATAAATATGCTCAGTGTTGTTTGCATAAACAGTACGTTCAACGTTGCAGGGAACAGCACATCACTGCGGGACTATGCAAGCATGTGCGACGTTACCATAAACAACAGCCTCAAAGTATAGAAATAACGTTCAAATGGAAACACTGAGTTGGAAACTTGCTCTTGCCTAAATGGAAACTTTTTTTTTTTTACAATGCAGCCTGAATAATTTAAACAACCATTCCACTTGGGTGTAACTGTGGGCTACATACTCATCAAAAACTGCCTCCAATTAAGTGTTTAACTAACAAAAAACTTGCATTATGAATCAATTCGATGAGAGTAGAACATGCCAGTCAGTTTCAGTCGTGCTTTGAACTGTTGATGTTGTTGTTTTTAGTAACGGTAACAGTTCTTATACAGGTCATAATTAGAGGTTCCATATTCAGCTATGAAAACATGCCATTTCTTGCATAGATACGGGGCACGTTTAGTCCATGTTGTATTGGGAACTTCTCCCAGACCTTCACTACAGGAGTCATGGAAAGAATAAACCAAACATTCTCTCTCTGGCATAATAGATGAGAAGTCACTGATGCTGCTCTAAGTTGCTCTCCTCTGTTTTCCTCGCTCCTCTCCTCACAGAGGCTTATGTAACCACCTCTGTCGCTTCAAACTCAAGGCTCTACAGGAGAGGAAGGGGATCTTGAACTCCCTGTAGAAACAGGGCGCCTGCAAGCTCTCCACAGGAAGGAAGTAGGGACAACAAGCAATGAGATGCCAGCACCTTCAAGCAAATAAAACTGTATAAAAGGTATTCCACAGCCCCTCGAGTTTTCCAACAACTTCAATCACACATGAAGCCAAAAACCTTTTTTCTTAAATATTACCTTGAACTACTAGTCTTATCAACTGCATGCCGGTTCATGCAAAGCTCTCTTCCTGAAAATCCATTTCTGTATCATCACAAAGTTACTAATAATGACCTCAAAGTCTTCAACATTTTTCAGGCAAGTTCAGACGAGTCAGTTATGGGCACGCTTGTAGTTTTATGTATAGCCCACTCCCCAAAGAGCAGGTTCACGAATACTGAGAGTGGCTGCATTTCAGATGTTTTAGCTCGTAATATTATCTTTGCACAAATAATAAACCTTTCCATAATAAATTATGTCACATCGAAACTGCATGTTTCAGAAGCAGCTTTGAGGTGCCCCAAAAAGATAAACCTTGAGACATAACAGACTTTTCTCCTCAGCTAACAAAAATATGTTCCAAAAAGTGTTCTCAAGGTTCAGCTTTTTGAATGCTTTAAAAAAGTTTTTTCTTGTTTAAGCGAACGTTAAGGGAACATTCCATTTTATCATTTTGCAAAAACATATGGGAATGTTACTTTTTAATGTTCTCTGAACCTTTTGAAAAAAAACAAAAAAAAACGTTATATGAACAATGTATATAAATAATGTTTTTGTGCTAACATTTTGAGAACATTATTAAAGGCCAGATCAAACGCATGATCTATTAATGTTACTGGAAGAAAGTTTGTTCATAACTTTATGAGAACCTTGCGAGAATGTTAGCCAAAGTTTTAAGAACGTTAGCTGGGTCTTGGTAGGAAGAAAAGGCAACCATTTCAATGCAGGCCAAACCTAAAACTGTGATTTACTTGCATAAAGGGCTTCAACATATTCTACATGTACTGGCTATCACACTATTAAAACAATCTGTGACATATACAATTACAACTATACAACTACATCAATTATTCTTATAGACCATAAAGTTGGAATTTACTAAACAGACATATTGTGTCTATATCCCTCCTAGAACATTGTTGAATTGGGTGTGCATCCAGTTAAAAATCAAACTAGTCTGAAAGTGATGTAATCTTAAATCAGAGCATACTTGACATCTGCACAGGTTTTATCCATACCCATTCAAAGCAGGATCGTTTCATTTGATATGAAATAAAATGGACTTACACGACCCATATTCCAGTGATGGTCAGAGCTGGGAGGCTGACGGGTAAGATCATCCACAGAGACATCTCCAGCAACACAATCCTCTACTGCTCCCCTCAAAATCATCCACTTCTTTCGCCTTCGCCAGCCTGTCTCCCTCGGCTCATCAATGTGCATTTATACTTGTTGCATGACCCCAAACCGGCTTATCTCAAATATCATATCTGTGACAAAAATAAGTAAATAATAATTTTTACAATGACAACAACTCTGATAAACAGACTAAACTGTTACCTGTCATTTTTACATGATTTTGTATTGCACAATGCATTCCTGTTTGCAAAGCTGTGGATTTTGCATTATTATAAGCACATTGTTTTTGTTTTTTCACTTTTATACTCATATATTGTATTTTTCTATTTGTTTAAGCATTTTTAACTCTCAGTGTATATCTGTGATTCTGTCTATGCTTTTTTCTGGACCTGTAGAAACAACAGAACAATTCATTGCCTGCAAATTCTGCTCCATGACTAACTGGTGTTTGTATTAAGACTATATTGAACACTGTAAAAGCCGCTTTAAAAGCATGTGGAAGAATATCCTTTTGGTAACCAGGCAAAATGGCCGATTGAAGTTGCACTTTAACGTAAGTGTAATAGCCGTGTGTGTAGTGTAGAGAGTGGACACTGTATCTCACCTTCCCCCCTGTGATAGGGGACAGCAGACGTGTCTCCCACCTTTTGTTAAACCCTCAGACAGAGCGCAGACTGTTCAGAAACGGTAACATCAATTACCAGTAACAGCTACAGGTTTCTCATTACTCCTCAAGCGTCCAAATGACCGCGGCTGTGTAATCTTCCTTTGCTCTCTGTGTTTCTCTGAGCTCTTCCAGCAGAATTCTGGTGCCTCACTCCTTTCGGAATATAAGCGCTGTCTCTCTCTCGCGTCCCGCCGTGTGGACTCACTGAACGCTAACGTCCAGCTGTTCCCGGAGCTCCGCCTCCCACAACACACGCACTGATGCATCCTGATGCACTGAACAAAATGTTTGTAGCTTTGATGTAAAAACAACGTACAACAAGCTCTACAGAAAAAAACAAACAAACTAAGAGTTGAGTTGATTTACTGTACCTTACATTGAAACAAAAATGTAATTAGTAAAAATCATATATCTAGACCTACACTGTGAAAAAAAAAATTATATGATCAATAGGTTAATGATAACATATGGTTTTACATTGCTTTAATCAAAATATGTTAAGCAATTTTCAACTTTTTTATAAGTTATACAAGATTCAACATTTTTTCAGTCAGTTTGATGTAATTTAAGTTGAAATGACTTAAACATCCAAGTTTATTGTACTTAGAAATCTTTTTTTTTTTTTCTTTTTTTTTTTACAGTGTAGTAGCCTACATTCAACATGTGTTTGTACAGTGAAGTGTTGTTACAATTATATTTTTTTGTAGGCCTAAGTAAAAAAAAAAAAAAAAAAAATGTAATTTGCCTACTTGCGTGAAAACATCACCAGAATATTTGATCTAAATAACACCTTTATTTTGTATATTTTTGTATCTATGTACAGCGAATTTTACGTTAAATGTTGTTTAGGTAATTACTTAATTAGTTAAATTATGTGTGTTACCCAGATGGTCTTTTGTGTTAACACTTTTAAACATTCTTAATTATTTTAATCATGGTTCATAAAAAGTCTAATTTAATAACATTTAAATCGACATGTCGTTTATCTTGTTACATATTAAGGTAGGCTACGTGTATTTCAGTTTTTGATTTAGTAGCCAGATTCATTAATGATATGTAGGCTTAGTTAGTGTTGTATTTGTTTGATGGAGAAGCCATTGTACATCATGTGAGATAGGTAGCTTGAAGTGATCATTTGACGTAATGTCCTGACGTACTTGCTGAAAATGATCTAAGTTACTGGATCATTGTTTTTGCAGTTCTTATCATCTGTGATAGGCTAATACACATAGACTCTTTCTGCCATCTTCAAATGTTAACCCAAATTCATGTTAATGTTAACTAAAATTAAACTTGTTACACTGATAATATTATTAGTAATAAACATACAAAATAATATGATTTTTGTATTTTTTTATTTTATTTTTCCTTTTTTTTTTTCATCAGTGTCTTAAATAAGATGCTTAAACCAACTATTTTAATGATTATTTACTTGTCATCAGAATCTCTGCTTATTCTCCTTTCAAACTTATTTAGCACCAGCAATGCTTCTGTTTGAAAATGTGAGCCTGACTGGCTGATGTCTTGAAAAGCTGGTGTCCGATGAGTGCAACAAAGTTGAGATACCTTTACATTACAAAACATTAAATGTAAGTAAATAAAAAATAATAAAAATATACAAATAATCTTGCTGTATGAACATATGATTATCATAATAGATTAACAAAATGTGCTACTTGTATTTAATAAAGAGGTTGTACATGCTGATATGTTTTGCCAGACAAAATGTACTTCCCATGATTTAAAACAATTATATTAGAGTTTTAGTACATTCTGATATGAGTTCCTTTCTGATAAGATGTGCTACTGTTGTTGTAATGTTCAACGCATTGCTCATCTTGTTTAAGAAGCAATTTTTATCCAACAAGCATCACAGCTGGCACTATTATCCTGTTGACTGGGTTGGTCAGATTTTCAGAATAGCTGTTACCAAACGTATTCTGTCTATTTGTCAGACATATTGAGTATTTATTATCAGAGAGCAAAAAAATGTAGTATAGAGCTTTCACAATGCACAGTTTGTACTTTATTCAGAGCTATACATTTCACAGAATAGCCTATAAAAACAAAACTCATCAATAAATTTGGGCTGTATTTCACAAGTAATTAAATACAGTTCCTTTTTCTACTATTTCCCACAACAGCCAATCTGAAGACAACACACTTTCATAGATGTGCAACTGCTGAAACAGTATCTCAGTCCACTGCTGCATAATAGCAATCCTTATCAATGTTCACGTTTCTGCGTGTTTCTTCCCCATCAACATGTTCTTTGTTCTTTTGATATTCTGACATAACCGGCTGATGATATTGTGCGTATGATGAAAATAATATTCATGGATAAGAACATGTGGTCAGAAGAATGAGTGATGTATGAGTCATAAAAACAGACTTGTGAATGTTGATATTGATTGTGAAAAGTTTGTCTCGTTCTGAGCATATAAATATTTCTTAAGCCTCACAATGATGTAGACTTAGTCATATCGGTCATTGCAATCAATTTTAAAACGTGCAAATTCAAGATAAAACAACTCAAAACACACGAGTTGCCTTGCTCAGTATTACTGTAAAAATGAGTATAACAAATTATAACTTTCAACAAGTTTGGAATGGCTCCATCTAGTGGAGAGATATACCATATGTTTCCCACATCTGGACGTTTGACTAAAAACAGAAGGCCAATGCATAGGTTACATGTACTTATAGTAATAAGATTAAATTATGCATAATTACATGCAATTAACCCTCAACCAAATCCTAATCCTACCCTAACCCTACATGTAGTTAATTATTATTACTCAGTACTTAAATATATAATTACACTGTAACAATGACACCTTAAAATAAAGTGTAACCACGCTTTTTTGATTAAAATGATTTCAGAAGTGTAATAAAAGACAGTTTGTTTTTTTGCCCTATGATAAACATACTGTATTGTTTTATGTAGTAATGGAATCATAAAACAAGTAACACATCATAGTGAAGGATTCACAGGTGATACTTGTCATTGTTCAGATAATCCTTATATCTACTATGCACACAAAATATACCCAGTCTCTATGTTTTTGATGGGGAATGGAGTGGCAGTCTAGAGGGGTGTCCAAACTCGGCCCTGGAGGGCCATTGTCCTGTAGAGTTTAGCTCAACTTGCCTGAACTCACCTGTCTGGAAGGTTCCAGAATGCAAGACCTTGATTAACTGGTTCAGGTGTGTTAAATTGGGGGTGGAGCTGAACTCTGCAGGACAGTGGCCCTCCAGGAGCAGGATTGGACACGCCTGGTCTTGAGTATTTGGAACCAAGACATTATAAATAAATCAATAAGCTAATTTCCGATTTATATTTGGGGGGGAAAAAATCAACGTTTTGCTATTTTCTAAGTTGGCCCACTGCCGATAGTGATAACTGATATAGCGACTGATACCTGTCAGAATGAGGTCAGTGATTCATATTTTATTTCGATGCAGATGTCCAAAGAGGGATGCAAAGTGACTCACTTCCTGTTCTCACTGAACTGACTAAAATGATAAATTAGATAAGATAAATATGTGACAACCACATGCTGATCAAACATTTAGCAAACAAACGTATCTCTATATTTACAGTCGCACTGTAGTTCCGTATCCCCAGACTCCAAGGCCAGGGTAGAGGGGTTCAGTAAATTTAGTTTGAACCTTATACAGAAGCTTCATTTTGTCAGACACACTATAAAATGCCACTGTTCCAGCCTCATAGTCTACATACACCCCTATCCTGGAGGAACTGGGGACAGATATAGTGGTGCTTTTGTTGTTGTGTACAAAGGAATACTTGGATTCAGAGCAGTACAAACTCCAAGACTTGTCATTCCCCCCAAAGCTGCCAGCTTTGTCATTTCCTTTCCTCTGAATTCCTCTGTAAGTCACAGCAATGTCTATTTCTGTGCCGCTCCAGTCCATTTCCCAGTAGTAGCGACCGCCGGCCAGCCCTTCCTTACACAGCACCTGCTGCCAGTATTGGAAGCGATCGGGATGCTCCGGGTACGACTTCGGCTCGTTGCTCATCCGCACCACTGTGTTTTTGTCTGACAGGTGCAGGTTCGGGTGGGCTGTTGAAGGATCTGTTGAGGGCTGACAGAAGTCTAGATCGAGAAAGGGTGTTGTTTAATTAACAATACATAAACAAATGTGTTTCTATATAAAACTACTGTCTCACTGTTGATTATATTGATTATAAACTTACATTCTAAGAAGTCCTCCCTTTTTGCTGGGTCCACAGTCTGGAGAATTTTAACCTCCTTTACTGCAGATGAAAAACATATGTGTAAAAAAAAAATATATATATATATATATATATATATATATATATATATATATTACATTACATTAAATTGAATGCATTGATTTCTGAAGGATCATGTGACACTGAAGACTGGAGTAATGATGCTGAAAATTCAGCTTTGCCATCACAGGAATAAATTACATTTTAAAATATATATATTCAAATAGAGAACATTTTAATTGTAATAATATTTCATAATATTGCTGTTTTTACTGTATTTTTTAATCAGAAAATTGCAGCCTTATGAGCATAAGAGACTTCTTTCAAAAACATTTAAAAAAATCTTACTGACTTTTGAATGGTAGTGTATACATATACCTGTGTATGTGTGATATATATATATATATATATATATATATATACACGCACACACACACCGCACACACACACACACACACACACACACACATAAGAGTTTTAAGCACCTGCTGATGAGATTTTGATCATTTCTTCCTTGCTTATGTCTTCTAATTGCACTTTCAGGTCAGAGATGGCTTTCTTTGCATTGTCAAATGTGTGGTGAGGGGCTAATGTCACCTTGGACAAGTCTTCATATCCAGAAGGAGCAGAAAGAGACTGCCAGCTCTGGGGGGGGGGGGGGGGGGGAGCAGAAATGTTATTTTATCGTACTGTAGTAGGGAACAGTTTAACAAAAAAAGCAACTGCGCTTATGGGTCACAGCACTTTTTCAACAATACCTGTAAGAAGTGGATATGATCATCGGATTGGGACAACTGCTCCAGGTCATTATGTTTCTTTCTTAGTAATGTAATCTCCTCCTCCAGCCTGGCCAGGTGTCCCTCTGCACGTGTCAGCAGAAGGGTTTCCTGGGCTCGGATCATCTCCTTCACTTCTCCATGCCTCCTCTCTAGTGCCCGCAGCAGTTCAGTGAAAATACGCTCGTTTTCATCCAATACACTCTGAGATGAGTGCTGGAATGAGAAAAACACCATAGATGAGATAGGGTCTGCACATTCACAGATTTCATTTACAATACCAGTCAAACAGAGATGGAACAAGTGCAGAGCACCTTTTTCAAATTTGAGGTCCTGTTAAATAAGAAAATAGCATTTTGAGATCATTTAATTGTAACACTTTACAATAATGTTCAATTTAGTAACATAATTAATGCATTAAATATCACAAACTAACAATTTTTTAAATATTAATTATTGATTTAATTTATAAAACTTACTATTCATCAATAATTCATGTATATTTAATTGATGTTCATTTATTAAACTAAGATGTTAAATATTTAAGATAACGTAGAAATTAACATTAAACTACATTAGATTTTTTTTTAGCCTACTTCTCTCACTGCAGATGAAAAACATATATATATTTAAATATGTTTTAAATATATATACACTACTATTCAAATGGGGTCAGTACATTAAATAATAATAATAATTAAAGACATCCATCTAGCGGGTGTTTACATTACATTCTGTATGAACGGCCCCAAAGTATGCATTAAATTGATCAAAAGTGTCAGTAAAGACATTTGTAATGTTACAAAATATTTCTATTTCAAATAAATTATGTTCTTCCAAACTTTCTATTCATCAAACAATCCTAAAAACATGTATCACAGTTTTGACAAAAATATTAAGTAGCACAACTGTTTTGATAACAATAAAAATAATAATAATAATAATAATAAATGTTTCTTGAGCATCAAATCAGCATAATGATTTCTGAAGGATCAAGTGACTCTGAAGACTGGAGTAATGATAGCCTACTTAAAATTCAGCATATTCAAACAGAATTCTTTTTTTTAAATTAGCCTTTACTCATTCATTTTCATTTCTATGAAAATAATGAATTATTCGTTTTCATCAACTCTCAAGCCCCCAGCAGTTTCCTCGCTCTTTTGGAAACCCTGACCTAAAGTATTAACTAATTGGAATAAATAGAACCTTATTGTAAAATGTTTAATTTAATAATATAAAACAGAAATACACATGTATTGTACATTGCTGTGGGCAAGTCAGCGTAACAGCAGTAATTAAGTGACATAATAGATATAAACAGAGGATTCTTCCCAATTATTTTCTAAAATTCGTACTTTTATGGATGCCACTGCCTGCCTGAGATCTTGCCATTTCTTCGACCTTTCCTCAATCTTCTGCTGTGAAGTCATCAGTTTCGCTCCAAGCTGTTTCTGTTGAAAAATTCGTGACACACTGGACTGTCAAAGGGATAGCTCACCCAAAAATGAAAATTCTGTCATTTTCTCACCCTTAAGTTGTTCTAAATTAATATCTTCTTTTGTGTTCAGAATTCATACAGGTTTGGAACAACTTGAGGGTGAGCAAATGATGACAGAATTGTCATTTTTGTGCTATCCCTTTAATCTTCCAACCAAGTGAAAGCACTAAATATTGACTTGTTTATCAATGATCATCATGATTAAGTTTAAAAAAAGCATATACTACGGTTCTTCATGGCATGAGTCATTTTGTTCTCTCTGTTGATAAGCTCACCTGCTTCTCTGTCCTTTCAGCTGCTGCTGAAACAATATCATGTTTTTTGTGTTCCTCCATGATACACAAAACGCAAACACATGCTTGATCAGAACGACAGAAAACCTCCAAAAGTTTATCATGTTCAGCGCAGATCTTCTCACGCAGTTGCCCTGTTGCTGCCACCAGTTTGTGCTTCATGAGAGCTGGATACTCATAATGAGCCTGGAGATGCGTCTCACAAAATGAGGTTAAGCACGTCAGACATGACTTCACTGCCTTGTTCTTCTTTGCCAGACAGAAATCACATAGCACTTCTCTGGAGCTGTTCCGGCTGCTGGAGCTGCTGTATCTTCCATTGCGTCTGGGTTTCTCCAGAGTGCTGTATCGGCTTTGGTTTGCTGTACTGCTCCGAGACATGTTAAAACTCTCTCTGCATAATCCAAAGACTAGTTTGTGGGGTAAAAAGTAGTTTCAATGAAACTGTACAAACACATTCATTATATAGAGGAATGTGAACCGTGTGTGATAAACCAGTTTAGCAGGTTAGATGCTGACATCTCCTGAGACAGCTGATGTCAAAACAAAGAAAAGCAAAAATGTGAATGTTGTAACATAAACATTGTAAAACATCTTTGTACAAAGGCCCTTTTGTTGACAGTAAACCATGAGTGAAGTGTCTGTAAGTTTCCTCCAGTGGTTAAGTAGGGAAAAATTGACGATGGTCCGATTATTCGAAAAATAATGTGACGACGCGAAGCATATGCTGTTTGTGTGTGTGTATGTGTGTGTGTGTGTTTGTAGAAGAGAGAGCTGGAGAAAGAGAGCGTGCTTTCAATAGATTAATAAACGTGATTTTGAGGGGGAAACATTGATATAGCTTGTCATTTGTATCATATTGTTTGTTATATATTTGCTTGGTCAGTCTTTGTGGGTTTTGGTTCTTTCGCTGTTGTAAGCTGTAAGGACCTATGAAATAACTAAAATAATGATTTAGCGAAGTATGGAACTGTAATATGGAACTGTAATGCGGTCAAGACCTGCCTGGAACTACTTTAGCAGCATTCACTTAAATAATAAACTTCAATCACTTAAATAATAAACTTAAATAATTGCACACCTTAGAACATTCATCAACCAAGAATAAAGCATTCAATAGCCACGTATAGTAAAATAAAAGCTACATTTACTAATATAAACTTAATAATATTTTATTAATAAAAATGTCCACTTAAATCATGCCTACATGCAACAGTTTAAAGTCATTTTGATAACACAGACCAGAGGCTCTGTAATTTAATTTATTTCCACATCTACATCAAATGTCAAAGAAAATTTAATTTATACAGAATTGAAGCATCCAGTTTCAAAATGTGTAACATGGTTTCCTGTGAGAATCAAAGTAGTTAAATTGCTTACAAGTAGCCTACATCATCGTCGATATAATGGACATGACTTTTGAAATGCCAAAAATGTTACATTTTTTTAAAAGTTAAAATTCTTTCATTAAAATTTGTATTTGAACTTTGAAGTTCAGATAGAGGTAGAGATATGTGAAACTATTACGTAATGAGGAGAAAAACAACAAACGACAGTCAGAAGATTGGAAATTCAGCTATAGAGTCATCATGCACTAAACTAGGAACTTTTCTGTTCTATTTATAGAATTTTACTTTACAAATGTACACATCAGTGTTTCCAGTAACACATTCATGAGATGTGGGGCTTAAATCTATTTGACCACAAAGCACAGTAGTGTTTGATAAAGATCTGTTTACACTGTATTGTGCATGCAACTTTCACTTCTCCCTTTTGCTTCAAGTGCATTGCCAAGAGGATCTAAAAGCCTATGTGCTGTTTTCACAGCAAACAATAGCATTACAGCCCTGTGAAAAATGATTGACTACGAAATCAAATGTGATGTCTTTAGATTCTTAGTTTAAATAAAAAAGCATCAGTTTATTTGATAAAATTCAATACATTCACATGTACGGTATACATGCACAGATTATTGCTTTATAACAGCTCTCCTGAGCCGTATCCAGAATCTCATGTTACTCAAAGGGTCCCTGCTCCACTTCAAGTATGTGTTCTTTTTCAGATGCTTATGAAGACCAAACACTTTCTTAGTCTTCATCTCTTCCACATCTTCCAGAATGACGATGATGATGTTGGCATTGCGTTCCATCATAAACCGGGACTGAGCTAATTCAAACTCAAAGCGACACCAGGCGCTATCAATGAAGTGTTGAGACACAACCACAATGACTTTACGACTGCCCATTATTCCTTCATCAATAATGTTGGACGTGATAGACTTCCCTGCTTGAAAGTCCCGCATGTGAAGGCAAAGATGAATAGGTGGAACACCGTTCTCCAGATTCTCCATCAGTTCATTCATGACCCAGACTTCATCATAGCTGGAGAAAATCACAAATGCATCATAGGAACATTCTTGTTGTCCAGGTGATCTGTAGCCTCTCAGTAGAATACAGCAATACTGAAGATAAAACTGGAACCTATAAGCCAAGACTGATAACACAACTACTAATAAAACAAAACTTAATGATAGAACAATTGTGAGTCTTTTCTTGTGCACACAGCTGTCAATGTCAAAGTCCACTGCTCTAAAATCTGAGTTTGGTGACAAGGTTTTACAGAAAATATTTTCTGATTTCTTCAAAATGTTCTGATTTTGGATGATCCACAATATAAAATCAGTCTTGGAGCAGGAACAATCGATGGGGTTGGAGGACAAATCAAACTCTGAAAGGTTTGTGGGCAACTTTTGGAGAACATCAAGTGGGATGCTAGTAACGCTGTTCTTATCGATATAAATTGATGTAAGATGGTTCAGCTCTGGTTGGGTCAGAAAGTCCAAAATCATCAACTTGTTTTTACTTAAATATAAATGCCTGAGTACCTGTGTGCCGGTAAAAGATGTCCTGGAGATTACTCCGATGCCACAGTGTGAGATGTCAAGAACTTCCAAATGTGTAAGATTTTGTAAGAGATATCTCAATATATCTCCACCGAAACTGATTCCCGCCATTTTAAGCACAGTCAAATTTTGCAGGTCCCGAAAAATCTTGTACCTTGTTAAAGTAATACTTGTGTAGGAAATATCCAAATACTTTAAATTTTTTAGACCTTGTAAAAATCCAAAGTAAAAAACTATGACTAGTTTTGTATGGTGGAGGTCCAACACTTCAAGCAATTCAAGTCCAGAAAATGGCTTATTAACCATCCCTATCTCTGAGTTTTGACTAAGATTCAAGAATTGAATATTTGGTGCCCTTGGAAAAAATTGGTTACAGCAGTCCTTCAAAATCAAAAAGTTTCCACTCAAATCTACATGACGAAGAGACAGGTCACTGACACCAATACCAATACCAATAAAGGATATAGGCACAGTATTCTTCACCACCAGTTTTTCTAAGCTTGGTATGTGTGAAACAACTGGTACAGTAGATAATTTAGTGGGACCTAAATACAGTTCCTTAAGATGGTGAAATTGAACATGTTCCATTCTTTTGATATATCCAGTTTTCAGTGTGATTTTTGTCGCATTGATCATACAATGGAACAAGTGCATTTCAGAATCAGAGAATTCTTTCTGAATAAGATATATTTCATTGAAATTAACTGAACAAAGACCATCAAGATAATTAGAATCTGACACATTGATTTTCCATTGCATTCTGTAACTTCCAACGAACAACTTATCCACACTGAGACCAGTAAGAGCATTTAGACACCCATTTTGAGCATTTAATGAAACGAAGGCAGCTTGTATGTGAAACTCTCTGAGATAAACATCTTTGAAAGCTCCTGGTTCAATGTGTAATAATGGATTCCTAGAGAGAATCAAAGTCATGTTTCTGCCAATCTTTCGCAACACAACAGTGTGATCAGTTTTGATGATGGATATATTATTGGCATGTAGATCAAGTAAACTGAAATCTTTAAAGGTGCTCATGAATGGAGGGAGAGACACGGACTGGATGTTATTTGTTCCAACTTTAAATTCCTGTAGCTTAGTAAGGTTATTCATTTGAAGCTGTAAGGACGCGAGACCAACATCCACAAGAACTAGTCTCTGTAGTTTATGTAAAGAATTCAAGCATCCAGGTCCAAAATATGTAATAGGGTTTCCAGTGAGGATCAAAGTAGTCAAATTCTTCACATTGTAGAAAGTATCATTTTCAATGTGCTTGATGTGGCATCTGAAAGCCCAGAAGATTAAAAATTAATACATTAAAAAATAGTTAACATGTTTAAATTGTAGTGCATTATGATTAATGATCAGTAGCATTAGTTTACCTTGTGAGGTCCAAAACTTGCAAATTGAACAATATAGGAAATACACACTTATGTAAAGAGTTCAAGAAATTGAAACTGAAATCCAGAGACGTCACAGTGAAGGGAAGACTGCTGGGAATGTGAGTCAGATTTCTCCCAGAACATGAGTATTCCATATTCTCTATTATCTATTAATAAAACAAAGACACAATAATACCCTTTTTTATTTTTTTTAAACATACTTTTGGTATTTCTGATTCTGATTTTCATCTGTCTGAGAGATCCTAAAGCCTGTTTACTTTTCTATAAGATAAATAGACAGACAGACAGACAGACAGACAGATAGACAGATAGACAGATAGATAGATAGATAGATAGATAGATAGATAGATAGATAGATAGATAGATAGATAGATAGATAGATAGATAGATAGATAGATAGATAGATAGATAGATAGAAAATCTCAGAAAAAGTGCATTTCTACATACGATCTGAATTTTCCCTTTCCCTTCCCTTAGAAAATGAGGCTAATTATAAATGACTAATAATATAATATAATATAATATAATATAATATAATATAATATAATATAATATAATATATAGAACTATATTATAATCTATAGAACCTGAGCATCAAAAAATACAAAATAAGTTCAGAAGTCCAGCATGTTTATAATACTATAGCCTTCGATCAAAATAACAATACATAAACACTCACATAAACAAATAGTATTCTCTAAGAACCTAGCCTTAAAGCACATATATGAACTATATTAACAATAACTATATATAAACTATATGTATTGTTCTTACCGTGGTACATTCCTGTCCTTCTCCAGCATTCACAAGAATCCAGATTGAGTTTAGGAAAATAATCTGTTCACGATATAAGATCATTGTGATGTAAAGCACATACCATTTAATATAAATCTGTTAATACTCTATTGTCGAAGTACTGCATGCTTGCAAGCAACTCTCACTTCTCCCTTTTGTTTCAAAAGGGAAGTTATTAATATTAAAAGTGCATTCCCATGGTGAATAGAAAGAATTTTAAAGGAGAACTAACTTTAATCTGTGAGAAATGGTTGAAAAACATAAAATGCAATAAATCTTCTTAAGATTGTTCAAAAATTTATTTATTCAAAACATAATATATCCACAGTAAATGTAATATTATTGTTTAGTGGCAATAACAGCTCTCCTGAGCCGTATCCAGAATCTCATGTTACTCAAAGGGTCCCTGCTCCACTTCAAGTATGTGTTCTTTTTCAGATGCTTATGAAGACCAAACACTTTCTTAGTCTTCGTCTCTTCCACATCTTCCAGAATGACGATGATGATGTTGGCATTGCGTTCCATCATAAACCGGGACTGAGCTAATTCAAACTCAAAGCAACACCAGGCGCTATCAATGAAGTGTTGAGACACAACCACAATGACTTTACGACTGCCCATTATTCCTTCATCAATAATGTTGGACGTGATAGACTTCCCTGCTTGAAAGTCCCGCATGTGAAGGCAAAGATGAATAGGTGGAACACCGTTCTCCAGATTCTCCATCAGTTCATTCATGACCCAGACTTCATCATAGCTGGAGAAAATCACAAATGCATCATAGGAACATTCTTGTTGTCCAGGTGATCTGTAGCCTCTCAGTAGAATACAGCAATACTGAAGATAAAACTGGAACCTATAAGCCAAGACTGATAACACAACTACTAATAAAACAAAACTTAATGATAGAACAATTGTGAGTCTTTTCTTGTGCACACAGCTGTCAATGTCAAAGTCCACTGCTCTAAAATCTGAGTTTGGTGACAAGGTTTTGCAGAAAATATTTTCTGATTGCTTCAAAATGTTCTGATTTTGGATGATCCACAATATAAAATCAGTCTTGGAGCAGGAACAATCGATGGGGTTGGAGGACAAATCAAACTCTGAAAGGTTTGCAGGCAACTTTTTGAGAACATGAAGTGGGATGCTAGTAATGCTGTTTTTATCAACATAAAATGATGTTAATTGTTTCAGGCTTGGGTGGATAAGAAAATCTATAGTCATTAAATTGTTTCCTCTCAGATTCAAAAGTCGAAGTCTTTTAAGATTTTCAAAAGAGCTTGGGTGTAACTCTACCATACGACAGTATGACATGTCAAGGTGCTCTAGAACTGTGAGATTATTAAATAAATATCTTATTACATCACCCTGAAAATGATTGCCAGCCATCTTGAGAACATTAAGACTGCTCAGCCCATAAAAGCAATATATGTTAGCAAAAGTGATACTGGAATAAGAAACATCTAGATACCTCAAATACTTTAAGTTAGACAAAAGTGAAAGGTGTCCCATACCTACAACCCTTGTATGATGGAAATCTAGAATCTCAAGGGAATCAAGTCTATCAAATGCTGGAACAGAAAGACCGATTTGTGGATTTAAACTCAAATTTAGATATCTGATTCGATGAGTGTCCAAAAACATTTCTGAGCAGCATGATGTTAATGTAATTTGGTTTGAACTCAGATCCACATACTGAAGCTTAGGCATGTCTATAAAGGATTCAACTTGGGTTGCAACGTTTTGTGTAAATACTACTTTTTCTAAAGTATGAAGATGTGAAAGTAGTTTACATGGCACAGTATCTAATTGATTGTTAATCAAGTAAATCTCCTTAATTTCATTAAATGGCACATACGCAATATCACGAATTAGACCACCCTTCACAGCTACAATTGTGGCGTTAATCATACAGCGAAAGATATTAATTTGCCCACTAGGTCTTTCTTTTATGTAATAATATACCTCACGAAAATAAATAGAGCAAAGGCCATCTAAATAGTCTGAATCTGATGGGAAAATCTTGTTATCATCCCTGTACTTTCCGAACATCAGCCTTTTAACATTAAGACCATATAGAGCTTTTAGACCAACTTTCTGAGCAGCAAATGAAACAAAGGCAGATCGAATATCTAGCTCTCTGAGATAAACATCTTTGAAAGCTCCCGGTTCAATGTATAATAATGGATTCCTAGAGAGAATCAAAGTCATGTTTCTGCCAATCTTTTGCAACACAACAGTGTGATCAGTTTTGATGATGGATATATTATTGGCATGTAGATCAAGTAAACTGAAATCTTTAAAGGTGCTCATGAATGGAGGGAGAGACACGGACTGGATGTTATTTGTTCCAACTCTAAGTTCCTGTAGCTTAGTAAGGTTATTAATTTGAAGGTCTAAGGACGCGAGACCAACATCCACAAGAACTAGTCTCTGTAGTTTATGTAAAAAATTCAAGCATCCAGGTCCAAAATATGTAATAGGGTTTCCAGTGAGAATCAATGAAGTCAATTTATTTACATTGTAGAAAGTATCATTTTCAATGTGCTTGATGTGGCATCTGAAAGTAAATACATAAATTCAATATTATTTATAGAACAAGACATTGTACATCAAGACATTTAGATGGTAATAACATTGCTTACCTTGACAGATCAAGGACTCGTAGAAAAGACAAAACTGGGAATACAGTCTTCTGTAAGTGTTTCAAAACGTTAAAACTGAAATCCAGAGTTTGAACTGATGGAGAAATAGTTGGTGGTATGTAGCTGAGGTTTCTTCCCATGCATGAGTAGTGCAGATTCTCAGTAATCTAAGTAAATGGTTAAGTAAATGTTAAAATTTCACAACAGTAATGCAGAACAAAGATTCAAATTCAGATTTAAAAAACTTACCTCAGTGCATGATTCTCCAGCACCTATGGAAAAAAATATCATGAAAGCACTTACAGTAAAGAAACTCATCTTGAGTGATCTCATCCGGTCATAAAAATGTGAGTCAGCCTTGTTTGAGATCATTGAATATGAGGAACGAATGACATGGTTTTCAACAATGGGGAACTATGGGCAGAAAGGATGTCATAGAGAAGTAAGCTTATGCTAAATTAGTTAAATCTTGAATGAAGAAGTACCTTTCTGAATAGATGTATTGCAATTGCCTCTGTAATTCATATAAGTTTAATAAGGACAACTTTTTGTGGACTTCCTGGCCTGTGGTTGTGCCTGATCACTCCTTCATCTCCACCAGACTCCTTCATCCCCTCAGCTCCATTGTTTTCCTCACTACCTATGGCTCCATCTTACATTCACATTGTTAGTTCATATCTGACTATTTGTGTATCCAATTGGAGTCTGAGCCAAATGATTGACAGTCACTACTCTCTACATCAGATCTGTTCAAATCTGATGTGTGTGTCCAGTATCTCTTTAGTTTTCTGGAATATCTGTGTTGGTTTCCATGGTAATGACATTGTGTTGGTGGGACTACGCCAAAAACAACATGGAGGGTTTGCAATGTTGTCTTAGAATATGACAATATGTAGCCACGGTGCTGGACAACTAATAAAGCAGTGACAGAAACGGAGGCTGGCATGAGCGGCTTTATTCCGTGCTACCATCTCCGCCGCACAGTCAAGTCAAGTCAAGTCACCTTTATTTATATAGCGCTTTTTACAATACAGATTGTATCAAAGCAGCTTCACATTGATAGCATGAAAATAATACTACAAAGTTTGTTTCTAGAAGA
Source organism: Abramis brama (assembly GCF_963993115.1). Lineage (NCBI taxonomy): Eukaryota > Metazoa > Chordata > Actinopteri > Cypriniformes > Leuciscidae > Abramis > Abramis brama. The sequence continues at coordinate 8,103,888 of NC_139981.1, read as the reverse complement.
AAATTGCATCATCGTCCACCCTAAATAAGGCAGATCAATAATATTGTTGAATATTAAATGTCCAACAATAGTGAAAGACCTTATCACTAGACCACATTATAACATAATTTTCTGTGTGACCTGCACATTGACAACAACACAATGCAACCTTTGTTTTCTATAGGGGTACTGTAATGTAATGTATTTCTGTTCCCTTTGGTTTCTGTTGTTACTTCTCTGTGTTTACTTTCTGTTTCCCTAATTGCCTTAGAAACGTATTTGTTCATTGTTTTCTCCCTCATTGGCCTGTGTATTTATTGGTGCGTTCAAGTCCTCCTGGGAAGTTCGTACGTACGAGGTGGGAAGTCGTGTTTACGAAGGCAGGTGCGTTCAAGTCACTTTCGTCGGAGTAAGAGATGGCGGAGTACTTTCTCTTTATTAGTTAATTACACAAAAATACATTAAGGTTCTTAAACTCGTGTTCTAGAAAATGAAGAACAAAGAAATGTGCATCAGGTGTACTTTGTTTTTTTATGTTTTTAATTAATTTATGAAGCCACTGCCAACTTTATCATTAGGCTACATGTTGCATTGTTATATTATAATGCCATCATATTCTGTGCAGGCAATTAGCTTACTGCGCTTTAAATAGAAAAGCCTGACAACTAAATACCTTTAAGTATTGTGGTATTCCGCCATATTTCTCAATGACACGCCTACAACTCGTAAAGATCGGGCCGAAAATCCCGAGCTCCCCACTGGTATTTACGACATTGTGGTGGCGTTCATGTGCGTTCAACTATACGATCCATACGAGATGATTTGAACGCACCATATATCCAGTTTCATTTGGTTCTTAGTCTGTTCTCGTCATTATTTAAGTTGGTTTGGATTTGTTCTTGTTCTTGTTCTTGTGTTTGTTTTGTTTTTCTTAATTAAAGACTGCTGCAATCAGATTCATGGCTTTTTTCACTTTGATTAAATCAACCGTGACACAATGATTATGTGTACACATCTTGCACAGTGATGTGTACACATCTTGCAAATTAACTCTTTCCACCAATGCATAATCAATACCTTGCAAATTAATTTGCTGTAATTTCCCAAGCATTATTGTAGCTGCTTGTGTTTAGAGTGATGCCAGAGCCCGTCTACGGAGAACCTGGCCGCTCCCTATTAAGTCCTATTGTACCGAATTTTGGTTGTAGTTCCACCAGTGTTCCACTGGGGGCGATCGCCCATGAGTGTAAAATGAATGGGAGTCTATGGAGCTAGACGGCTAAATTTGTCTCTTTCACCCGATTGCCGTTGAGAAATCTCAGATTTGATTGTAGGTTTTGCAAGTTCAATATAGGTTATAGGTCGAAAGTTGAATGAACGAGTACTTATGTCCTTTCGATTTCTTACAGGTTGAGTTGTTGTTGCCCATAACACACTAGCATTCTGCTAATGAACGCTGATTGGTCAGTGAAGGACTGATTACGACCAGAGATACCGCTTGATGGCATCGTGTGTGTGTGTGTGTGTGTATGTATCTTCGGCGTGGTCTTTTAAAACAACAAAACAAAAACTCTTCTAGCATGTGTATTTACCTGTGTCAGCTGTGTTGTCGATGCCTTGAAAGAAAACAAAGTGCAGAGTGCAAAAGCACCAAAGTGACTGAAGGATTGCCGTAAAGCCGTATCTCTGGTCGTACGATGTGTGTGACGTCACTGACATTCTAAAAGACTTTTGGTCCCACTTTATATTAAGTGGCGTTGTACTTACATCAAAAAATAAGTACAGTGTACTTATTGTGTTCATGTTGTATTGTAAAACACTTTTGCTGCTATTGAGGTGTGATATGGGTAAGGTTAGGGACAGGTGTGGTGGATTGGGTAGGTTTAAGGTGTAAGGGAAGGGTCAACTGTGTAATTACAAATGTAATTACATAAATTAATTACAGCTGTAATTACATGCAAGAATTTTTAAAATGTAAGTACAATGTAAAAACATGTAGTTACACAATAAGTACATTGTATCAAATTATTAATTTCAATGTAAGTACATAGTACTTAAAGCCACTTAATATAAAGTGGGACCAGACTTTTTAAAGCAAATAAGTGACTTTAAAAAATCTAACACAAAGCAATGTGTAATTTCTTTGCATCTCCTTTCGAATAAAACTTTCAAATTACTAGACAAAAAATTATATCCTGAGAAAAGTTGATTTTGAGGGGTATAGCTCCATAGACCTCCATTCATTCTGCACTCGTCCTGTGAGCGCACTCATATGGAACCAGAGTGGAACTGCAAGAAGCCGGAAGTTTACTGAGAGTGGAAGTTCTCCCCTTATTAGACATTCTCTGGTGATGCCACTGCAATAAAAAAAAAAGACCAGCAGATGTCCTCAGCATTCTCAAATATATTTTTTATTACCAATTCATGGCTGTTTTAAAACTGTTTGGCTGTTTAGCCACCAAATCAAACAAAAGGAAACTACAACGGACAGTCAGGACTGCTGAGAGAAATATTGGTGCCCCCTGCTCAACCTCAAAGAATTTTACACCTCCAGAATGAGCCAGGCACAAGAACAGCATTTTCCTTTAGGCAATCTTCCACCTGAACAGTTAAAACTGCCAAAAGGATATCTTCATTGTTCATAGTGTGACTATAATATAAATATATTATAAACCTATTATCTATCTCTGTACATTCATTCTACTTTCCATCTGTACATACTACACTTCCATTTTGCACATAACTGTAAATCTGCATATAGCATATCTGTATATAGAATTCTGTCCATTGTGTATATTCTAGATTTTTTATTACTGTATTGTGTTTTATTGTATTTAATTGTATTGCCTTTTAATTATTGTGATATATTCAATTTTACTGTCTATATCCCTATGAATGTCTGTACTTTTTTTTCTGCACTGAAAGATCCTGTCACCAAGACAAAATGTGTGTGTGTGTGTGTAAACTTGGCATTAAAGCACATTCTGTTTCTACTGATTGTGGTTGATTTTTGTAGATTAGTTTAAAGCTTCTGCTAAGATAAATAGTCCATTACAACAAGTTGAATGCTGAAACAACATCACAATATTATCAAGGGATCAAAGGATTTAATGATAGCTTTCATCAAGCTATTACAAAACTGATGCTCTCTTAGGCTAACTTAACTATTGTGAGAAGCAAGGTGGCGCCAATTACCTATTCTAGTTGTGTTTGTATGAGAGAAAGAGGAAGAGGCCGCGCAGTGATATGAGACACTTGAAAGTAGCACCGGTGAGAGATTGGTTTCTGTTTCACAAGCCTACAGCATACTGCAAATATGCCTACTTCCATACTAAATAGTTTGAAAAACAGTGTATACGCAAAGTAGTACTATGTCCAAATTCATAGGATTAAAGGGGTGATATAATGCCCTTTTCACAAGATGTAAAATAAGTCTTTGATGTCCCCAGAGTGTGTATGTGAAGTTTTAGCTCAAAATACCCCACAGTTATTTTTATATAGCATGTTAAAATTGTAACTTTTTGAGGGTGAGCAAAAATGCACCGTTTTGTGTCTGTTCCTTTAAATGCAAATGAGCTGCTGCTCGAGGCACAGAGGGCAGAGCTTCAACAGCTTGCACTCACACAGACATGCACTGAAAATTTCAAAAACTTTTAGCCTTATGTTCAAACCGGAGTCAGACAATGATGTAGCGACTCAAGAAGTGACAACATGTAGAATGAAACAGGACATTTATGTTGTTGTATGTATGGTTAGTTGGTGAATTTATGTAGCTTATGTGTAGTTATCTTCTAGTCATTGATTAGCATATAGAGGGTTTTCACCTACGTCACGATTTGGTCAGTTACCCGGATGCGCGGCCATATTGGAGGTACTCGGATGTAAACAACGGCATGGATTGCACTGTTTATGTACTACTGAACACATTGTTACACTAATTTCTGATGTCTAAACCACGGGAAAAACACATGGAAGCTGCGAAATCATATAGAGAAGGACTTGGTAAGCAGGAAAGAGCTCAAAATTTTGACAAACTTAAGGTAATATGTGGTAAAGATCTGAATGAGCTAGCTTCTCTAGTCCTTACTTCTATTTCGTATCCCGACTTTGGCTAGGCTACGTTCAGATTGTCTACACATTTCCATATTGTAAAATTTAAATAAGAAAACATTTATATTGCAAATGCAAACCCCTCCATCAACGCAACATCATTGCCGTATTGTCAAAGAGCTGTGTGGACACACAAATCGGATCTGAACAGTTGCAATACAGTGTGGACATCATTTTAGATCATATTCCAATCGGATACAAAGATAATCGGATTTGGACTGACAGTGTGAATGTAACCATAGTTAACTATTTTATGTCAACATTTTAGCCATAGTTAACGCTTCATTTACACATGTGGCTGATGCTGTGCCTCTCTCAACCACAAACGCCATCTTTCATCAGTTTTTTGCACTCTTCTCTTTAACTTTCGGCAGTCTATAGAACTAGAAATGTTTTTTCTCGGTGCGACCGATGAGTACAGACCAAAACTCGACCATTTTTCAGAAGCAATAATCAGCCAAATTTGCGAGTCCGTTCAGTTCAATGGCAATGTTTACGTTCAGTGCCTCCAAAATGGCCGACTTCCGGACTGATGACGTGTCGTGAAAACCCTCTATTCTGTCTTGATAATCATGTTCAGGGGGCGGGGTTTATGTTAATTATAGGGTTGGTGTCTGGTGATGTCACTAAACTGGGAGGAATGTCGTGTAGTCCCTACCAGCCTTTGTAGTCCTTAAAGCAATTTCTTCAAAAGATAATATCTCCCTTTGGTTTGAACTTTGAGCATTGTAACTTTGCATATGTTGTAACAGCAGCATACACATAACTAAAGTTAAAAAGTGAAATCATAATCAAACACCCCTTTAATAAAACAATAGGCAAGACGTGCCCGGATGACCTACTACTTCCGGTGAGATTAAGAAGTGTGCATCCACTGGACATTTACTATCCCATGAGGCAACTGGAGAGGATGTGAATAGCAGTGAAGTGATGCAACTGATGCTGTTGGTCACATGACAGTGACAATATGGCAGATGTAGTAAGTCTGGATTGCATTCATACACACATTCATACTATATATTATAGAATACTTATTTAACGGTTGCGAAGCAAGTTTCAAATTAAATGTAATACCTACTAGTAAAAGTATGCAATTTCAGACACAGAGATAGTGTAACCACGACTTTAATCGGATGATAAGTGATTATTCAGGAATATTTTACTGCAAATTACCAATCATAATCAAGCATTCAAGAGAGCCGTGTTATAAATGAAAAAACTCAGTGCAGAACTGTTTCAGACATTTAGCACCTGGTTAATATTTACATTGCTTGTGGTTATGAGTAACAAGACTTTTTAGTGTGCTCGCAAAATAATTAAGATTTAGGGAGATATTTTTCTTTGATGCAATGATTGCAATAAAATATTCTGTGCAAAATCTATGGAAAACTTTCAAAAAAGAAGAAAAGTGACAAAGAACAAACTACGTAGTCAGGATGGAGGAAATTCAGCTATCATAGTATCATCATACACTAAACCATGTATTTTTCTATTAACAAATACACATATCACTGGGAATGGAGCTTGAATCTGTTTCACTGTAAAGCACATAGCATTTGAAAAATATGTATACACTCTATTGTTGTAGTTTTTCATGTTTGTTCCAAAAGGGAAGTTGTTCATTTCTGAAGCCCATTGTTTGCAGTATTTACAATGAATAATAACATATTTGCCAAAAATGGTTGAATACATGATAAAATGTAACCATACTTATTTAAATACATGGCTAAAAAATGAAGCACCAGTTTATTTAATAAAAATAAATTATTAGAAATGATTAGAAGCTGTTACTAAAGCTTCAATAAAATGTATCATGACTAGAAAGCTGTACTGACAAACTATCCAAGGGATACATAGGAATGATCAATTTTCGAAACAATATTATTGTTTACTGGCAATAACAGCTCTCCTGAGCCGTATCCAGAATCTCATGTTACTCAAAGGGTCCCTGCTCCACTTCAAGTACGTGTTCTTTTTCAGATGCTTATGAAGACCAAACACTTTCTTAGTCTTCGTCTCTTCCACATCTTCCAGAATGACGATGATGATGTTGGCATTGCGTTCCATCATAAACCGGGACTGAGCTAATTCAAACTCAAAGCAACACCAGGCGCTATCAATGAAGTGTTGAGACACAACCACAATGACTTTACGACTGCCCATTATTCCTTCATCAATAATGTTGGACGTGATAGACTTCCCTGCTTGAAAGTCCCGCATGTGAAGGCAAAGATGAATAGGTGGAACACCGTTCTCCAGATTCTCCATCAGTTCATTCATGACCCAGACTTCATCATAGCTGGAGAAAATCACAAATGCATCATAGGAACATTCTTGTTGTCCAGGTGATCTGTAGCCTCTCAGTAGAATACAGCAATACTGAAGATAAAACTGGAACCTATAAGCCAAGACTGATAACACAACTACTAATAAAACAAAACTTAATGATAGAACAATTGTGAGTCTTTTCTTGTGCACACAGCTGTCAATGTCAAAGTCCACTGCTCTAAAATCTGAGTTTGGTGACAAGGTTTTGCAGAAAATATTTTCTGATTGCTTCAAAACTTTCTGATTTTGGATGATCCACAATATAAAATCAGTCTTGGAGCAGGAACAATCGATGGGGTTGGAGGACAAATCAAACTCTGAAAGGTTTGCGGGCAACTTTTGGAGAACATGAAGTGGGATGCTAGTAATGCTGTTTTTATCAACATAAAATGATGTTAATTGTTTCAGGCTTGGGTGGATAAGAAAATCTATAGTCATTAAATTGTTTCCTCTCAGATTCAAAACTCGAAGTCTTTTAAGATTTTCAAAAGAGCTTGGGTGTAACTCTACCATACGACAGTATGACATGTCAAGGTGCTCTAGAACTGTGAGATTATTAAATAAATATCTTATTACATCACCCTGAAAATGATTGCCAGCCATCTTGAGAACATTAAGACTGCTCAGCCCATAAAAGCAATATATGTTAGCAAAAGTGATACTGGAATAAGAAACATCTAGATACCTCAAATACTTTAAGTTAGACAAAAGTGAAAGGTGTCCCATACCTACAACCCTTGTATGATGGAAATCTAGAATTTCAAGGGAATCAAGTCTATCAAATGCTGGAACAGAAAGACCGATTTGTGGATTTAAACTCAAATTTAGATATCTGATTCGATGAGTGTCCAAAAACATTTCTGAGCAGCATGATGTTAATGTAATTTGGTTTGAACTCAGATCCACATACTGAAGCTTAGGCATGTCTATAAAGGATTCAACTTGGGTTGCAACGTTTTGTGTAAATACTACTTTTTCTAAAGTATGAAGATGTGAAAGTAGTTTACATGGCACAGTATCTAATTTATTGTTAATCAAGTAAATCTCCTTAATTTCATTAAATGGCACATACGCAATATCACGAATTAGACCACCCTTCACAGCTACAATTGTGGCGTTAATCATACAGCGAAATATATTAATTTGCCCACTAGGTCTTTCTTTTATGTAATAATATACCTCACGAAAATAAATAGAGCAAAGGCCATCTAAATAGTCTGAATCTGATGGGAAAATATTGTTATCATGCCTGTACTTTCCGAACATCAGCCTTTTAACATTAAGACCATATAGAGCTTTTAGACCAACTTTCTGAGCAGCAAATGAAACAAAGGCAGATCGAATATCCAGCTCTCTGAGATAAACATCTTTGAAAGCTCCTGGTTCAATGTGTAATAATGGATTCCTAGAGAGAATCAAAGTCATGTTTCTGCCAATCTTTTGCAACACAACAGTGTGATCAGTTTTGATGATGGATATATTATTGGCATGTAGATCAAGTAAACTGAAATCTTTAAAGGTGCTCATGAATGGAGGGAGAGACACGGACTGGATGTTATTTGTTCCAACTCTAAGTTCCTGTAGCTTAGTAAGGTTATTAATTTGAAGGTCTAAGGACGCGAGACCAACATCCACAAGAACTAGTCTCTGTAGTTTATGTAAAAAATTCAAGCATCCAGGTCCAAAATATGCAATAGGGTTTCCAGTGAGAATCAATGAAGTCAATTTATTTACATTGTAGAAAGTATCATTTTCAATGTGCTTGATGTGGCATCTGAAAGTAAATACATAAATTCAATATTATTTATAGAACAAGACATTGTACATCAAGACATTTAGATGGTAATAACATTGCTTACCTTGACAGATCAAGGACTCGTAGAAAAGACAAAACTGGGAATACAGTCTTCTGTAAGTGTTTCAAAACGTTAAAACTGAAATCCAGAGTTTGAACTGATGGAGAAATAGTTGGTGGTATGTAGCTGAGGTTTCTTCCCATGCATGAGTAGTGCAGATTCTCAGTAATCTAAGTAAATGGTTAAGTAAATGTTAAAATTTCACAACAGTAATGCAGAACAAAGATTTAAATCCAGATTTAAAAAACTTACCTCAGTGCATGATTCTCCAGCACCTATGGAAAAAAATATCATGAAAGCACTTACAGTAAAGAAACTCATCTTGAGTGATCTCATCCGGTCATAAAAATGTGAGTCAGCCTTGTTTGAGATCATTGAATATGAGGAACGAATGACATGGTTTTCAACAATGGGGAACTATGGGCAGAAAGGATGTCATAGAGAAGTAAGCTTATGCTAAATTAGTTAAATCTTGAATGAAGAAGTACCTTTCTGAATAGATGTATTGTAATTGCCTCTGTAATTCATATAAGTTTAATAAGGACAACTTTTTGTGGACTTCCTGGCCTGTGGTTGTGCCTGATCACCTCTTCATCTCCACCAGACTCCTTCATCCCCTCAGCTCCATTGTTTTCCTCACTACCTATGGCTCCATCTTAGATTACATTCACATTGTTAGTTCATATCTGACTATTTGTGTATCCAATTGGAGTCTGAGCCAAATGATTGACAGTCACTACTCTCTACATCAGATCTGTTCAAATCTGATGTGTGTGTCCAGTATCTCTTTAGTTTTCTGGAATATCTGTGTTGGTTTCCATGGTAATGACATTGTGTTGGTGGGACTACGCCAAAAACAACATGGAGGGTTTGCAATGTTGTCTTAGAATATGACAATATGTAGCCACGGTGCTGGACAACTAATAAAGCAGTGACAGAAACGGAGGCTGGCATGAGCGGCTTTATTCCGTGCTACCATCTCCGCCGCACAGTCAAGTCAAGTCACCTTTATTTATATAGCGCATTTTACAATACAGATTGAATCAAAGCAGCTTCACATTGATAGCATGAAAATAATACTACAAAGTTTGTTTCTAGAAGAAAATTGCATCATCGTCCACCCTAAATAAGGCAGATCAATAATATTGTTGAATATTAAATGTCCAACAATAGTGAAAGACCTTATCACTAGACCACATTATAACATAATTTTCTGTGTGACCTGCACATTGACAACAACACAATGCAACCTTTGTTTTCTATAGGGGTACTGTAATGTAATGTATTTCTGTTCCCTTTGGTTTCTGTTGTTACTTCTCTGTGTTTACTTTCTGTTTCCCTAATTGCCTTAGAAACGTATTTGTTCATTGTTTTCTCCCTCATTGGCCTGTGTATTTATTGGTGCGTTCAAGTCCTCCTGGGAAGTTCGTACGTACGAGGTGGGAAGTCGTGTTTACGAAGGCAGGTGCGTTCAAGTCACTTTCGTCGGAGTAAGAGATGGCGGAGTACTTTCTCTTTATTAGTTAATTACACAAAAATACATTAAGGTTCTTAAACTCTTGTTCTAGAAAATGAAGAACAAAGAAATGTGCATCAGTTGTACTTAGTTTTTTTATGTTTTTAATTAATTTATGAAGCCACTGCCAACTTTATCGTTAGGCTACATGTTGCATTGTTATATTATAATGCCATCATATTCTGTGCAGGCAATTAGCTTACTGCGCTTTAAATAGAAAAGCCTGACAACTAAATACCTTTAAGTATTGTGGTATTCCGCCATATTTCTCAGTGACACGCCTACAACTCGTAAAGATCGGACCGAAAATCCCGAGCTCCCCACTGGTATTTACGACATTGTGGTGGCGTTCATGTGCGTTCAACTATACGATCCATACGAGATGATTTGAACGCACCATATATCCAGTTTCATTTGGTTCTTAGTCTGTTCTCGTCATTATTTAAGTTGGTTTGGATTTGTTCTTGTTCTTGTTCTTGTGTTTGTTTTGTTTTTCTTAATTAAAGACTGCTGCAATCAGATTCATGGCTTTTTTCACTTTGATTAAATCAACCGTGACACAATGATTATGTGTACACATCTTGCACAGTGATGTGTACACATCTTGCAAATTAACTCTGGCCGCTCCCTATTAAGTCCTATTGTACCGAATTTTGGTTGTAGTTCCACCAGTGTTCCACTGGGGGCGATCGCCCATGAGTGTAAAATGAATGGGAGTCTATGGAGCTAGACGGCTAAATTTGTCTCTTTCACCCGATTGCCGTTGAGAAATCTCAGATTTGATTGTAGGTTTTGCAAGTTCAATATAGATTATAGGTCGAAAGTTGAATGAACGAGTACTTATGTCCTTTCGATTTCTTACAGGTTGAGTTGTTGTTGCCCATAACACGCTAGCATTCTGCTAATGAACGCTGATTGGTCAGTGAAGGACTGATTACGACCAGAGATACCGCTTGATGGCATCGTGTGTGTGTGTGTGTGTGTGTATTTTCTGCGTGGTCTTTTAAAACAACAAAACAAAAATTCTTCTAGCATGTGTATTTACCTGTGTCAGCTGTGTTGTCGATGCCTTGAAAGAAAAGAAAGTGCAGAGCGCAAAAGCACCAAAGTGACTGAAGGATTGCCGTAAAGCCGTATCTCTGGTCGTACGATGTGTGTGACGTCACTGACATTCTAAAATACTTTTGGTCCCACTTTATATTAAGTGCCGTTAAGTACTATGTACTTACATCAAAAAATAAGTACAATGTACTTATTGTGTTCATGTTGTATTGTAAAACACTTTTGCTGCTATTGAGGTGTGATATGGGTAAGGTTAGGGACAGGTGTGGTGGATTGGGTAGGTTTAAGGTGTAAGGGAAGGGTCAACTGTGTAATTACAAATGTAATTACATAAATTAATTACAGCTGTAATTACATGCAAGAATTTTTAAAATGTAAGTACAATGTAAAAACATGTAGTTACACAATAAGTACATTGTATCAAATTATTAATTTCAATGTAAGTACATAGTACTTAAAGCCACTTAATATAAAGTGGGACCAGACTTTTTAAAGCAAATAAGTGACTTTAAAAAATCTAATACACAGCAATGTGTAATTTCTTTGCATCTCCTTTCGAATAAAACATTCAAATTACTAGACAAAAAATTATATCCTGAGAAAAGTTGATTTTGAGGGGTATAGCTCCATAGACCTCCATTCATTCTGCACTCGTCCTGTGAGCGCCCTCATATGGAACCAGAGTGGAACTGCAAGAAGCCGGAAGTTTACTGAGAGTGGAAGTTCTCCCCTTATTAGACATTCTCTGGTGATGCCACTGCAATTAAAAAAAAATGACCAGCAGATGTCCTCAGCATTCTCAAATATATTTTTTATTACCAATTCATGGCTGTTTTAAAACTGTTTGGCTGTTTAGCCACCAAATCAAACAAAAGGAAACTACAACGGACAGTCAGGACTGCTGAGAGAAATATTGGTGCCCCCTGCTCAACCTCAAAGAATTTTACACCTCCAGAATGAGCCAGGCACAAGAACAGCATTTTCCTTTAGGCAATCTTCCACCTGAACAGTTAAAACTGCCAAAAGGATATCTTCATTGTTCATAGTGTGACTATAATATAAATATATTATAAACCTATTATCTATCTCTGTACATTCATTCTACTTTCCATCTGTACATACTACACTTCCATTTTGCACATAACTGTAAATCTGCATATAGCATATCTGTATATAGAATTCTGTCCATTGTGTATATTCTAGATTTTTTATTACTGTATTGTGTTTTATTGTATTTAATTGTATTGCCTTTTAATTATTGTGATATATTCCATTTTACTGTCTATATCCCTATGAATGTCTGTACTTTTTTTTCTGCACTGAAAGATCCTGTCACCAAGACAAAATTCTTGTGTGTGTGTGTGTGTGTGTGTGTGTGTGTGTGTGTGTGTGTGTGTGTGTGTAAACTTGGCATTAAAGCACATTCTGTTTCTACTGATTGTGGTTGATTTTTGTAGATTAGTTTAAAGCTTCTGCTAAGATAAATAGTCCATTACAACAAGTTGAATGCTGAAACAACATCACAATATTATCAAGGGATCAAAGGATTTAATGATAGCTTTCATCAAGCTATTACAAAACTGAAGTTCTCTTAGGCTAACTTAACTATTGTGAGAAGCAAGGTGGCGCCAATTACCTATTCTAGTTGTGTTTGTATGAGAGAAAGAGGAAGAGGCCACGCAGTGATATGAGACACTTGAAAGTAGCACCGGTGAGAGATTGGTTTCTGTTTCACAAGCCTACAGCATACCCTGCATCCAAATATGCCTACTTCCATACTAAATAGTTTGAAAAACAGTGTATACGCAAAGTAGTAGCCTACTATGTCCAAATTCATAGGATTAAAGGGGTGATATAATGCCCTTTTCACAAGATGTAAAATAAGTCTTTGATGTCCCCAGAGTGTGTATGTGAAGTTTTAGCTCAAAATACCCCACAGTTATTTTTATATAGCATGTTAAAATTGTAACTTTTTGAGGGTGAGCAAAAATGCACCATTTTGTGTCTGTTCCTTTAAATGCAAATGAGCTGCTGCTCGAGGCACAGAGGGCAGAGCTTCAACAGCTTGCACTCGCACAGACATGCACTTATGTTCAAACCAGAGTCAGACAATGATGTAGCGACTCAAGAAGTGACAACATGTAGAATGAAACAGGACATTTATGTTGTTGTATGTATGGTTAGTTGGTGAATTTATGTAGCTTATGTGTAGTTATCTTCTAGTCATTGATTAGCATATAGAGGGTTTTCACCTACGTCACGATTTGGTCAGTTACCCGGATGCGCGGCCATATTGGAGGTACACGGATGTAAACAACGGCATGGATTGCACTGTTTATGTACTACTGAACACATTGTTACACTAATTTCTGATGTCTAAACCACAGGAAAAACACATGGAAGCTGCGAAATCATATAGAGAAGGACTTGGTAAGCAGGAAAGAGCTCAAAATTTTGACAAACTTAAGGTAATATGTGGTAAAGATCTGAATGAGCTAGCTTCTCTAGTCCTTACTTCTATTTCGTATCCCGACTTTGGCTAGGCTACGTTCAGATTGTCTACACATTTCCATATTGTAAAATTTAAATAAGAAAACATTTATATTGCAAATGCAAACCCCTCCATCAACGCAACATCATTGCCGTATTGTCAAAGAGCTGTGTGGACACACAAATCGGTTCTGAACAGTTGCAATACAGTGTGGACATCATTTTAGATCATATTCCAATCGGATACAAAGATAATCGGATTTGGACTGACAGTGTGAATGTACCCATAGTTAACTATTTTACGTCAACATTTTAGCCATAGTTAACGCTTCATTTACACATGTGGCTGATGCTGTGCCTCTCTCAACCACAAACGCCATCTTTCATCAGTTTTTTGCACTCTTCTCTTTAACTTTCGGCAGTCTATAGAACTAGAAATGTTTTTTCTCGGTGCGACCGATGAGTACAGACCAAAACTCGACCATTTTTCAGAAGCAATAATCAGCCAAATTTGCGAGTCCGTTCAGTTCAATGGCAATGTTTACGTTCAGTGCCTCCAAAATGGCCGACTTCCGGATTGATGACGTGTCGTGAAAACCCTCTATTCTGTCTTGATAATCATGTTCAGGGGGTGGGGTTTATGTTAATTATAGGGTTGGTGTCTGGTGATGTCACTAAACTGGGAGGAATGTCGTGTAGTCCCTACCAGCCTTTGTAGTCCTTAAAGCAATTTCTTCAAAAGATAATATCTCCCTTTGGTTTGAACTTTGAGCATTGTAACTTTGCATATGTTGTAACAGCAGCATACACATAACTAAAGTTAAAAAGTGAAATCATAATCAAACACCCCTTTAATAAAACAATAGGCAAGACGTGCCCGGATGACCTACTACTTCCGGTGAGATTAAGAAGTGTGCATCCACTGGACATTTACTATCCCATGAGGCAACTGGAGAGGATGTGAATAGCAGTGAAGTGATGCAACTGATGCTGTTGGTCACATGACAGTGACAATATGGCAGATGTAGTAAGTCTGGATTGCATTCATACACACATTCATACTATATATTATAGAATACTTATTTAACGGTTGCGAAGCAAGTTTCAAATTAAATGTAATACCTACTAGTAAAAGTATGCAATTTCAGACACAGAGATAGTGTGACCACGACTTTAATCGGATGATAAGTGATTATTCAGGAATATTTTACTGCAAATTACCAATCATAATCAAGCATTCAAGAGAGCCGTGTTATAAATGAAAAAACTCACAGTGCAGAACTGTTTCAGACATTTAGCACCTGGTTAATATTTACATTGCTTGTGGTTATGAGTAACAAGACTTTTTAGTGTGCTCGCAAAATAATTAAGATTTAGGGAGATATTTTTCTTTGATGCAATGATTGCAATTAAATATTCTGTGCAAAATCTATGGAAAACTTTCAAAAAAGAAGAAAAGTGACAAAGAACAAACTACGTAGTCAGGATGGAGGAAATTCAGCTATCATAGTATCATCATACACTAAACCATGTATTTTTCTATTAACAAATACACATATCACTGGGAATGGAGCTTGAATCTGTTTCACTGTAAAGCACATAGCATTTGAAAAATATGTATACACTCTATTGTTGTAGTTTTTCATGTTTGTTCCAAAAGGGAAGTTGTTCATTTCTGAAGCCCATTGTTTGCAGTATTTACAATGAATAATAACATATTTGCCAAAAATGGTTGAATACATGATAAAATGCAACCATACTTATTTAAATACATGGCTAAAAAATGAAGCACCAGTTTATTTAATAAAAATAAATGATTAGAAGCTGTTACTAAAGCTTCTATAAAATGTATCATGACTAGAAAGCTGTACTGACAAACTATCCAAGGGATACATAGGAATGATCAATTTTCGAAACAATATTATTGTTTACTGGCAATAACAGCTCTCCTGAGCCGTATCCAGAATCTCATGTTACTCAAAGGGTCCCTGCTCCACTTCAAGTATGTGTTCTTTTTCAGATGCTTATGAAGACCAAACACTTTCTTAGTCTTCGTCTCTTCCACATCTTCCAGAATGACGATGATGATGTTGGCATTGCGTTCCATCATAAACCGGGACTGAGCTAATTCAAACTCAAAGCGACACCAGGCGCTATCAATGAAGTGTTGAGACACAACCACAATGACTTTACGACTGCCCATTATTCCTTCATCAATAATGTTGGACGTGATAGACTTCCCTGCTTGAAAGTCCCGCATGTGAAGGCAAAGATGAATAGGTGGAACACCGTTCTCCAGATTCTCCATCAGTTCATTCATGACCCAGACTTCATCATACCTGGAGAAAATCACAAATGCATCATAGGAACATTCTTCTTGTCCAGGTGATCTGTAGCCTCTCAGTAGAATACAGCAATACTGAAGATAAAACTGGAACCTATAAGCCAAGACTGATAACACAATTACTAATAAAACAAAACATAATGATAGAACAATTGTGAGTCTTTTCTTGTGCACACAGCTGTCAATGTCAAAGTCCACTGCTCTAAAATCTGAGTTTGGTGACAAGGTTTTGCAGAAAATATTTTCTGATTGCTTCAAAACTTTCTGATTTTGGATGATCCACAATATAAAATCAGTCTTGGAGCAGGAACAATCAATGGGGTTGGAGGACAAATCAAACTCTGAAAGGTTTGCAGGCAACTTTTGGAGAACATGAAGTGGGATGCTAGTAATGCTGTTTTTATCAACATAAAATGATGTTAATTGTTTCAGGCTTGGGTGGATAAGAAAATCTATAGTCATTAAATTGTTTCCTCTCAGATTCAAAAGTCGAAGTCTTTTAAGATTTTTAAAAGAGCTTGGGTGTAACTCTACCATACGACAGTATGACATGTCAAGGTGCTCTAGAACTGTGAGATTATTAAATAAATATCTTGTTATATCACCCTGAAAATTACTTCCTGCCATCTTGAGAACATTAAGACTGCTCAGCCCATGAAAGCAATATATGTAACCAAAAGTGATACTTGAAAAAGAAACATCTAGATACCTCAAATACTTCAAGTTAGAAAGTGAAAGGTATCCCATACCTACAACCCTTGTATGATGGAAATCTAGAATCTCAAGGGAATCAAGTCTATCAAATGCTCCTACATCAAGATCAATTTCTGCATTTAGACTCAAATTCAAATACCTGATTTGAGGGGTGCCAGATAAAAGTGTTGTGCAGCATCGTTTTAATGTAATTCGGTTATCACTTAGATCCATATATTGAAGCTTAGGCATGTCTATAAAGGTTACAGCACGAATAAGATCATTGTTGTGTGTAATTACTAGTTTTTCTAAAGTATGGAGATGTGAAAGTTGTTTACCTGGCAAAGAATCTAAGAGATTGGAAATCAAGTAAAGCTCCTTGATTTCATGAAAAAATACATTCTCCATTTCACCAATTATACCATCCTTCACAACCACATTTGTGGCATTTATCATACAGCGAAAGACAGAAAATGGTTCACTAGGCCTTTCATTAACATAATAATATATTTCCTGGAAAAAGATAGAGCAAAGGCCATCTAAAACATCAGCATCTGAGAACTGAAATTTGAAATCTCCCCTGTACTTTCCAAATAACAATCTTTTGACATTAAGACCATATAGAGCTTTTAGACCATCTTTCTGAGTAGCAAAAGAAACAAAGGCAGATCGAATATCCAGCTCTCTGAGATAAACATCTTTGAAAGCTCCTGGTTCAATGTGTAATAATGGATTCCTAGAGAGAATCAAAGTCATGTTTCTGCCAATCTTTTGCAACACAACAGTGTGATCAGTTTTGATGATGGATATATTATTGGCACGTAGATCAAGTAAACTGAAATCTTTAAAGGTGCTCATGAATGGAGGGAGAGACACGGACTGGATGTTATTTGTTCCAACTCTAAGTTCCTGTAGCTTAGTAAGGTTATTCATTTGAAGCTGTAAGGATGCGAGACCAACATCCACAAGAACTAGTCTCTGTAGTTTATGTAAAGAATTCAAGCATCCAGGTCCAAAATATGTAATAGGGTTTCCAGTGAGAATCAATGTAGTCAAATTCTTCACATTGTAGAAAGTATCATTTTCAATGTGCTTGATGTGGCATCTGAAAGTAAAAGCATACATTCAATATTTATAGATCAACACATCATACAACAGCTGATTTTTAGATGGTAATAACATTCCTTACCTTGACAGATCAAGAACTTGCAGAAAAGACAAAACGGGGAATACAGTCTTCTGTAAGTGTTTCAAAACATTAAAACTGAAATCCAGAGTTTGAACTGATGACGGAATACTGGGTGGAATGTAGCTGAGGTTTCTTCCCATGCATGAGTAGTGCAGATTCTCAGTAATCTACGGCAAAATAATAATAATAATTATCAACAGTAATAAAACCAGTAATGAAACAGATTTAAATTCAGAAAACTTACCTCAGTGCATGATTCTCCAGCACTTATGGAAAAACAAATCATGAAAGCACTTATAGTGAAGAAACTCATCTTGAGTGATCTCAACCAGTCATAAAAATGTGAGTCAGCCTTAGTAAAGATCTTTGAATATGAGGAACAAATGCCATGGTTTTCAACAAAGGGGAACTATTGGCAAAAGGATGCCATAGAGAAGTAGGTTCGGGCTTAATTAGGTAAATCTTGAATGAAGAAGTACCTTTCTGAATAGATTAATTGTAATAGCCTATATTGAACTGCCTCTACAATTATGTAAAATGAATAAGGATGATTTTATGTGTCCATTTATTTGTATAGGCAACACTTTTATTCAAAGCACTCTGGATCATCTGAACCTGAAAATCAAGCAGTAGAGATTGCATTGCATTGCAGAAGAAAAAGTTCTGAGTTAAAATGTGGCAGGACTAGAGCTGTGCAGCATGATCAGGTAAGGCCTGATTTTCCTGATGTTATAAAGCATGAATCTGCATGAACAGGCAGTTGTTGAGATTCTGCAAAGTTGAACTGGTTGTTGAATACAAAGTACTATTTTTAAATTACATTTTACAAGTTAAATATTCAGTTATTAGCTATATCTTTTCATACAATCATTGCATAACAGGAAAATTCTTTTGCTAAATCTTGATTAGGCTATTTTGCATGCTGGAAATAAGTTTAATTGGGGCATGTGCACTAAAGCAATTAAACTACTATCAGCTGCTAAATGCATGACTATCTATGACTAAACAATCCTGCACTATGAGTTTTTACATTTATTTATTCTTTCCAAAGGCCAGCATTTTTTTATTATTATTATTGCTACAATGGGAGTGCCTTGTAGGCTAATAAAACCAAATTTAATTTTTCTGGTCTGCTTTTTACCCAGCCATTCAATCACAGTGGAGGAGGGGCGGGACAACTAACACATTACATGTAGGCTACGACGAATTTATTTGAGCAAGAAGTTAATATTGCTGGTCTCGGAGTATCTGTAGCCTACCAGATGACATCCCCAGACTACCACAATATTAATATGAAAAAAATATGCTTGAAGGAACATTTCGTTCACCTTTGGTCTACCAGGTAAGCAGCATGGCAACCAAAGCCATATCAAGCGTGCCCAGCTAGATGTTTTCAGAAGAGCTCCTGCCATTTTCAGCAGTGTAAAAACCTGTTTGGTGGACACACAGACTAAAACAAGCCAACTCAGCCAGGAGTCTTGGGGCAATATTAACATAGATATAAAGGCTAGATGTCTCGTGCGCGCTGCTGGCCAATGGAGGTCGACGTCCGCACGTGGCGGCCATCTTGCCACAGTGTGCTCGCTCACTCGTTTAATGGTGCATGTACTTTTAAATAACCATAACTTGCTCAATTTTCTACCAATTTTCAAACGGTTTGGTTTGTTATAAACGTCAGAGATGTAGTTATGACACTGCATACATACACTGCATACATATGAATAATTATAACATACATGTTTAAGCATTCGGGATTATAGCCACGTTAATAACGTTTGTAAGAAACCAAACCGTTTGTAAATCCGTCAAGATTTCAGCGAGATAAGAGGATTTGTGTGCGTGCTGATCACTCACCTTAATTCACAGCTTCTCTGTGACAAGATGGCCGAACGGTGATGCCGGAAGTGACTGCGCCATAAGACATCTAGCGTTTATATATGATATCTATGAATATTAAGGCCATGAACACACCGAGTCGACGTCAAAGAATTTGTGTGTTGTTGCCTAGTTACTAAAAACCAACCAATTGCCGTGTGTGATGAACGACCAAAACGCATAAAACGTTTTCAGTTTTAAGCTGAAAATCGTGTCGGGTAAACATTGGGGCCCTAACTTATATTCAGCAGTTTATACGACAAAGAATAATAGTAAGATTAAAAACGAAGCTAAACTGAGTTACAATCACAAACCACTCAGCAGAAGCAGACAGGAAACGGAACTTCCCATTGTATTCACGGCTGCACGTAACGTTAATCATTTATTCATTAGTTGCAGCCACTTGTGTTTAGAGTCTTGCCACTGCATTTAGACGTTTTTGACCAGCAGATGTCCTCACATTTACTATTACCATTTCATGACTGTTTTAAAACGTTGACTGCATAACTCCAATATCGTCCATGAAAAATGACTTGTGTTCTGGGTCTCAGAGGTCCACAGGTAGGCTACATAAATAAATACTAAAGCAAAGCCTGTGATTTTCTTTTTTTTTTTTTACATGCCAAGACTTTCTGATTGGTTGGATCTGAAACTGCAGAAGTAGCCTGCACTGCTACTCTAACACTTGTTTCATGATAGAACAGCAGTTAAAGATTCATTATTACAAAATGACTAATGGATTTTCTTTAGGTCAGAGAAACAGATTAAAATAGTTTGAATGGAAAGTTTATTGTGACTGAGGAGCCTGACTTCCGTTTTAAAGCATTTTACTGACAGAATTCTACAACAACAAAAAAAGAAAGATTTATGGGAAATTTGAAAATCACCTAACATACTCAGGACTGAAGGTGGATTTTACTGTTCACCGACCATTAATTCATTCAGTTAGAGTGGTAAGATATAGGCTAAGATAGGCTACAGTAAACATTTAACAACTGTTTTACAATAGAAATGTTAAACGACCGACGGTATCCGAGTAATACAAACTAATCATTGCTTTAAGGACACGAGACCAAGATCCACAAGAACTAATCTTTGTAGTTTATATAGAGAATTCAAGCATCTAGGTCCAAAATATGTAATAGGGTTTCCAGTGAGAATCAATTTAGTTACATTGTATTAAGTATAATTTTCCTTTAAGTGTTTCAAAACATTAAAACTGAAATCCAGAGTTTGAACTGATGGAGGAATACTGGGTGGTATGTAGCTGAGGTTACTTCCCATGAATTAGTGCAGATTTTCAGTAATGTAATGTTAAAATAAATAATAACAGCAATACAAAAAAAAAAACAAAAAAAAAAAACAGATTCACATTCAGAAAACTTACCTCAGTGCATGATTCTCCAGCACCTATGTGAAAAAATTAATAATAATGAAAGCACTTGTAGTGAAGAAACTCATCTCGAGATTTTCTCCACCTGTCATACAAAAAAAATATATAAAAATAATTCTGAACCAGTCTCGTTTGAGTTCATCTCATATGACAAACAAATGCAATAGGTTTAACATTGAGGGATTTGGGCAAAAAATACAACATCAAGAGAAGTAGGCATGCTATTCTGGTAAAAAGTAATTTCCAGAATAACCCAAATGAATTAAAAAAATGAACTTTTTAAAAATAATTGAAGAAAAAAAAAAAAAAACATTTTGTAAAGAAAATTACCTCTGAGATAAATATATAAACCATGAATTATTAATACTGACATGCTGTATATTGTTTGATCTCAAGTAACAATTCCAAACTATCACCAACATAGGAAAAACATGTGACTGACTGCTCAGTTGAAAAACTAAAGGCCCTAATCTGAAATTCAGATTCACAATAGCTGTAGAGTAACAGTGTCGATGGTGTGAATTAGTAATACTTTAAAGGTACACTACGTAACTTTTGGCACTCTAGCAGTTAATTAACAAAACTGCATGCGTCTTGGGATATAAAATTGAAGCCAGAGCTGCTTCTGTTTATGTATATGATGAGTCACGCGCGTACTAGGCTACTCCGCAGAGGTTGTTCTCATCCCGCCCGGTCTAAAATAGGCAGAATATGTACACTTATTATAGGCATACCGTGGATTCACAATATACTCACTCATTATATATGTTACCGGCAAAAGTTACATAGTGTATCTTTGAGTATTAAGAACATACCTACATGTGTAATCTTGTAATTAATCACTGAACAATGAATACTATCAACCAGATGATGGCCCTGGACACAAATCTAACAAGGTCAAATATAGAATTATTGGCAACTTCAGTCAGAAACTTAAGTACCTCACCAATAATGAGTCTCTTAATCTGATTTTATCTTCACATCAAAAAATAAATAACAAAAATAAATAATTAAAGGTACAATTCCTTATTGAGGGTGTTGAGGTTTTAGCTATTTCATTCCCTTTTATTGGATTTTTTATTTTATCCCCTCATCAATATTGTATCATCCTTAATGACATGATAAATCTCCTTTTAACAATGTTAAATTCACTAAAGACACTACATACAGTAGACCTTGATGGATACAAGAAGGTACTATAAAAAAAACTGTATGAACCTGTTGATAGTCAACAACCTTTATTTATCCATATATGTGAGCCACTCAAAGATGGGGGAAATAGACAGATGGGACAAGAAAAGACCATTATAGAGGGCAATCAACATATGGATCAATGGCATTGTAACTTTCTTTAACCTCTAATCTATAAGAGGCTTGTTGACAGTAAATTAAAAGACATAAGTAACAGCGTAAACACTCATGTACAGAGAAGCAAAAAAAATCAAAAAAAAAAAAAAAAAAAAAAAAATCAAATTAAAACATTGATTAGTATGTAAAGAAACAAAAAGGGAGCGGGAGCCAAAACCTTATTTTTTTTTTCTATTATAGCTCAGCATACATTTCTACACGGCATGCAATAAGGCACCTAACTAACACAATGAATAAACCTATGCTACGTGATGAAGCAGATTTGTTATCCAATGGAAAAGAATGAGAATAGTTCTGATACAATGTTCACTCCCATAAAAACAATATTCCTTTCATTTCCCTCTCAATTACCCAAACCTTATTAAAAAAATACATCCATTTGTAAAAGATTTTCTCCATACACAGAACTGTAAATAGAAAGCACAAACCAATGGATTAAGGTGAGAAAATAAATCAAACTATTAAAAAAAAAAAAGCAAGCTATATTTTGTATTTGCATAAAGTATACACAATCTATTATTATTATTATTATTATTAATAAATGTTGATACTCTATACACTGCTGGCTGAGAAAATCTTAAATGCAGTCAGCCACTGGTAGCAGGGAGAAGCACTAAAGATATTTAGGGGAACACTTAGGCTGTACCAAGTTTGCCTTGTATAACAAAATCAGCTATATAATTCAGTTGTCCATTGAAAACTGGCACCATGAAAAGTTAACCAAATTTCCCAACAGAAAAATGTACATATTACCTGATTTTATCGTGTTGACCCTTTATGAACAAGATCTATTTTTCTTGATGTAGAAGATTTGATTTCTTGCTCCTCACCTTTGTGCATGAGCGAACTTCAGGGAGTTATGCCGTTTTAGGTTACAGACTCCGTTGGTTTGCATCGTAAGGGGTTTAATTATTAATACAGCCTTTATATTTTACAGGACAGCTTGTTCAAAACTAGCGACATCCCCTGAAAGCACCATCCCACTTCACTGACAAGAGATGGATAAGACTAACTGGATCATACATCAAAAAATGCTCCATTTTCAGAAAATTACAGCACTACTTACCTATACATATCTATATAAAAGAAAATCAACATATATTTACACATGATATCAGTTTCTCAACCCATTAATGATGCAGAGATGGTTAAAAGATACAGACTAGGGGAGTGAATCGTTGCATCTAGTCTATTTGCTTAATTGTCTGCCACTCAACCGACTTGACCTAATACTCAATTTCAAGATTGTGCCAGGCTTCGATAAACTTCCAAAACCAGCTTGAAGCACAAGTCAGTGATGATGGAATCTCAATATGTTTTGTCTATGGTTTTAATCAAACACCAAGCTCCAGAATTACATTTGAATCTAGTCATGTGCACATTACACAGGGGATTTCAGTGTCAATCATACCAAATTCTAATTTATTCCTCTTTAAAAAGTCAAAGGACTTGATTTTAGAACAAGTTCCCTTAGAGCAGGTCCACACCGACTTTCTGGATTTTCTTGCATCTTTAGCCAAACCCTTTAACATTACAAGCTGGCCTGAATCATTGGATGAATGGTAGCACACCACTTGTGGTGGAAAGGGAAACAAGCTTATTGATCAATGTGAATTCTGTGATGCCTAGACAGAGAGGACGAATGATTGAAACCCTTTCCACACTGAGCGCACCTATATGGTTTCTCACTCTGAAGGATTCTCTGTTTCAAGATGGTAGTGTGAGGGAATCCCTTTCCTGTGGCAATAGCACTGTAAGTCGACTTATCCTCCAAATGAACCCGCTGGTGCCTTGCGAGAGATGAGGGATGATTGAACCTCTTCCCACATTGAGCACAGGTGTAGGACTTTCCATCAGAATGAGTTCTCTGATGCCTGGATAGTGATGATGAGTGATTGAAGCTCTTCTCACAATGGTTGCAGCTGTATGGCTTTTCACCTGTATGCATTCCCCTCTTCATCGAAGTATCGAAGGGGAAATCCTTATCGCCCTGGGCATACATTTTGGCCTCCAAGTGGACCTTGTGGTGCCGTGACAATGAAGAGGAATGGTTGAAACCCTTGTCGCACTGAGAACACCGGTAGGGCTTTCCACCCTGATGGACCAGCTGATGCTTCTTGAGGTGACGTTTCCTGACAAAGCTCTTTCGACACTGGGTGCACTTGTAGGGCTTCTCTCCTGAGTGGATTCTCTGATGCTCTCTCAACGTGGCCGCGGCGGCAAAACACTTTCCACACTGGGTGCATCTGTGCGGCTTTTCACCAGCATGAGTCTTCTGGTGCTGCTTAAGATTGGAAGCCGTCGTAAAGCCTTTCCCGCACTGAAGACATGTAAATGGCTTGTCGTGGGCATGCAGCTCTTGATGTTTTTTGAGATGGCGTCTGCGCACAAAGCTTTTTCGGCATTGGGTGCATTTGTAGGGTTTGTCATCTGAATGCATTTTCATGTGCTCCCGGAGAGTGATGGCAGCAGCGAAGCTTTTACCACACTCCGAACATCTGTGCGGCTTTTCAGGAGAGTGCATCATCTGGTGCGGTTTCAAGTTGAATGCATCAATGACTCCTTTACCAACCATCTCAAGACCAGTGGTGTAACTTTTCTCTTTCATGTGAATCCTCATGTGGCTTCTTAGGCTGGCTTCAATAGCAAAGCTCTCACCACAGTGGACGCAAATGTAGGGATGAGTGGCTTTGTGGATTTCAAAGTGTTCGTGCAGATCAGACATGCAGTCAAAAATCTCACCACACTCACTGCATTGCAGGCCATGGGCTTCGTGGATGATAACGCCATTCTCGGACTCCACCGTAAGCTCCCCTCCATGGTCCGACTCCACCTTTACAATATGTTCTCCACCACCCATCTCTGTCTTTAACAGCACCTCACCGAGCAAATGCTCGTTGCCTTTTATTTCTGCACTGCTGAAATACTGATGATGATCGTGGTGTATTTCAGATTTAATATAGTCATGGTCCGTCTCTGTTACCACATCCACGCAGGTCACTGCCCCTAAATCACCATGAATGGCCTCCAGGTCAAGTCTTTTGTCCTCCTGAGTCATAATCTCAGTCTCCGCTCCATAATGCAAGTCATCAACTTGAGTATGGGCTATGACACACTCAGATCCCAATGTATCGAGACCTGGTGTGTCACAGTCAGTCTCTGACTCGGCCATCAGGACGCACTCCAGCCTGACGACTTCCGTCTTCCCGGTTAAGTAAAACTTAGCGTTGCTCTACGAGCACCGCTTTCTTGCAAAGAAACTTGGAAGGGTTGCCTGCCGCAGGCTCAGTCAGTTCTTGAGTCAGGAGCAGTCCTGCCTGCTGGAAGAAGAAACACCTTTAAACACTGATAATGACCTGCATAATGATAAAGAAACATTTCTGATGAAAACATTTAGGCTAACTTTCAGTTTGATCTTGCTACTTGAGAAACATTAAAAGTAAAAAATAAGGTATGCAATACATACAGAGACTAAAGTAGTTAACTTTCAGCTTGATCTTACTAGAGAAACATTAAAAGTAAAAATAAGGTATGCAATAGATACAGAGACTAAAGTAGTGATCTCACTAATTATCTTAAAAGTAATTAATCAAGAAACGAATTTATGCTATTTAATGTGACAAAGATACCAACAGCTTCAACTAAATGGGGAATAGGCTAGATTAAATGTCTAGCCGTAAACTTGAAAAAACTCAAGAGACAACAGAATAAAATGATGCATAAACAAATCCAAAAATCAACATCATTCTAATGCAGAAAGTGTTGCATAGGTGAAGAGAACTATGAACTGAGTTATATACATAATTTACAACAACAACAAAAAAAACTTAAAAAAAATTTAAACATGAGCCTAATCTAGAAACAACCGTACAACTATTTAGCAGCAATATCTGGAGCTACAAATTGGCTAAAGTTAGCCTATGGGTAGTTTATATTAGGCTAACTTGACAGGCTAAGTATTCAGGAATCTAACGTTACAGTTCAGACATTTCATTTTCTCAAATGAGGCGCACTGACTCACAGCTAACTCCTTTAAACGTGCCTCATATACAAAACAAACTAATTCCCCATGTTTACAATTTTCACATACTGCTGGTTTGTCACTGTTGGCTAGGTTAGCTGGCTAAATAGCTGCTAGGTAGCTTCCTTGAGCATGCATTATCAGCTAACTAGCTGGCTAACTAGCACTATAGCGGTATCATAAAATGATACAGGATCGAAAAGCTGACAGACTGCCTTAAATTACGGGACTTAACTTGTAATTTTTTAGTCATACATACACTTTTTAGTGCCGTACAGTCACGTAGAGACTTGCGCTACAGCTACTAGAAAATACAACGAGTTTAACGGTGGGCATCTTGTCCGCCGGAGGTTGGAACAGCTAACTAGCTGTAAAATGGCCGCCGCGACTAGCTTCCGCCCCTCACGCAGATACAATACGCAACGTGAGGAAACGCAAATAAACCAGGTCATAATAATAGGTTAGTTTGATTGCTCACTGCCAAGCTGTGCTGTCATTGCTCTAAAAAGAAAGATTATCATGACATAAGGCAAACTGCTCGAGTTAATGGCTAATCACAGATGTACGCTATTCGCGAAAGCCCGGGAAGGCGCCCCCCTTCTTACATAACGCGTTTTTGTTTTGTGGCGTCGAATTAAAAGCAAAATAAGTATGTGCTCAATGTCTTTTGTGGCTATGTGCTATTCTTGAAATCATCCAAATGAATTGACACGAGCACCGCGTTGCTATAAGCGGTGCTTATCATGCTATAGTCCTAGCCCATTTTTAGCTGTGTGAAACAAACATGGCCTGTCGTCCTGCTAAGCTGCCTCGCTAGCGGAACACTAGCTGCCTCCGCCGCCATTGCTACAGAACATATCCGAACTTCGTGACGTCCACAATTCATCGGTAAAACTGATCGGACGCCACTTATCGCAGTGTGCTAAAAAAAATTGGTCAAGCAGCATATGCTACAACGTATGGTGTAACGTTTATTAAATCACAACATTGTATCAAATATAGCACGCTAGTTAGCCAGCTAAGTTAACTTGCAACGGTATGCAAAACCTTGACGCACATAAACATTAAACGGTCATTTATAAACGTATTTTTTTTACAAAAATATGCCCGACCTCTTTGCCCGTCAATGGCCTTTTTGCGAGATGCGCTGCTGGTAGTCGCGGCGTAGTCAACGGCCTGAAGATCTTCGTTTTGTTGCGTCTGTACTGCCTGGTTGCGGTTTGCACTCTGTCACTCTTTCTCTCTCCCTCCCTCCGTACGTACGTAGCGGGATGGCGCCGCGGATCATCTGGCGCCAACTATGTTGGAGCGCATGAGCAAAAAAAACAAAGCAGCGAAGAAACAAGCGCTCGACCACCCCCTATAGTCATGGCGGAAGGCTCCTTCGCCTTCAGTCCCAAACAAATTTAAAAAAGAAAAATAAGTCAACACTTTACAATAAGGTTCAGTTTGTTGCATTAGTATCATGGACTTACAATGAAAACTTCTGCCATATAATGTTTAAATGTGAATAAAAGCCTAAATTCAATGTGGTCAATCTGTCAGAAATTTTGGACTAAACCGCTCAATTCAGCTCATCTGCCCGGTTGTAAAACCACTATTAAATGTGACCCTGGACCACAAAACCAGTCACATGGGTACATTTTTTGAAATTGAGATTTATAAATCACCTGAAAGCTGAATAAATAAGCTTTCCATTGATGTATGGTTTGTTAGGATATGATATTTGGCCGAGATACAACCATTTGAAAATATGGAATCTAAAGGGTGCAAAAAAAAAAAAAAAAAAATCGAAACATTGAGAAAATCGCCTTTAAAGTTGTCCATTTATGTTCGCGATTGTGCTGCATTCACTCACAAAAATAAATGTTTTATATATTTACGGTTGGAAATTTACAAAATATCTTCATGGAACATGATCTTTACTTAATATCCTAATGATTTTTGGCATAAAAGAAAAATAATAATTTCGAAATAATTTTCGATAATTTTGACCCATACAATGTGTTGTTGGCTATTGCCACAAATATACCCGTGCTACTTGACTGGTTAAATGAGGTTAAAACATGGGTAGCACATCTTGTCATGTGGGAAACACCTATAAGGATGCCCTGCCACCAGGGCTAGCATATTTTGTGAGGCATGAATAAACACTAATCTTAACATTAAAAGGATGAGAGGATATAAAGTGGCCAAACTGTGTTCCCATTGTGATCAGAGACCACTAGGGTGCGCCCTTTCCCTTAAAAAAATAAAAAGTTTAAAAAACGAGGACCATTGCTTGTTGACAATTTCTGATGGAAAAGGGTTGCACTGCACATTGTATTGGTATTTTATTAAAAGAAAAACACTTGCTTTAAAACTAGCTTATTTGTTATTCTTTATCAACATTTTAAAGAATGTAAAACTCTTGAGTTCAAAGAATACAAGTCAAACTGGTTAAATAATACAGATTCAATGTCAATGACCTCATAAATAACAGTGGTTTGTAGCCTACAGTATGCCTGTGCTGTCTTTTATGAACACATGCAGGAAGGCTTTGGCCTTTGTTCTCTGCCAGTGAGGCTGAATGAAACACGACACAGTCAGCCATCATTCAATACCTGTCATTCAGAAACCCCATCTGTTCAGCTCCTGCCTGAACCTGTAAAGCCTCTCACCTCAGCCTCCTGGTTAAAGGTGCTGGAATTAAACTGTGTGTGGCTAGAAATTAATCTGAAATAGTCGGATACACATCCCAATACTTTGTGTCTGTCTCATGCATCTAACAACACTAAGCTATGGCTACCTCTACTTGCATTTGTCATGTTGGATAAGCTGCAGGTCAATCATGAATTTTTCATGACCGTCAATGACATTGTAAAGGTAAGCTTTGTTGTAGCAAGTCAACTGACAAGACCACAAGTGACATTTTGATGAATTCAAAGTATTCATCAACTGTACTGCAGGTCAAGCTGTTCATTTGTAGAGTACAGATGAAAACTTTCAAGCTAATGTGAGGAACTTGGAGATTTATAGATGTTTGAATTTATTATTACCATTATTGTAAGATTAAAATGTATTCTTAACAAACATTGCTTGATTTAGAAATTACATTAAATGAAATAATTGGGGAATGATATCTTCATGTCATTACATGAACATATGGCTTTGGTACACATACACTTATTTGTATTGCTGACAGATTTATTCATATATTTTCACAAGGCGATGTCTGTTCCCCTAAAAAAAAAATTTATCTAGTTTTGACCCCTTTGACTGTTGTTTATGTCAGGCCAGAAGTGTATCTAACAAGAAGCCATTTTTCAACACTTTTATTTCGGTGAAATACCCATTTGTACATTGATAACAGAGGACTGACTTGAGCAGATAATTCCTTGACATGTTCAGGCTTTCTCTCTAAACAACAAAAGACCAATGTACAAAACTATGTTAACAAGTCAAAATGTAAAACTGTACTGAATTAAATATATAAAAAGCACAACCTACATTCCTTTCCTAGTTTTTGTGTGTGGAGAGGGGGGTATTTACATTTGTAGGACTATATACATTTTTTACATGATATAACTATACCCAGATACTGAGCGACATTTTAATCTGTTTAAACATTCATGACAGGTGTAAGCTTGAGCAGTGAACTCTGAGGGTGAATGCCATTGGAGTGGAGCTTTTCAAGGTTCTGCAGGAAGCCACGATGCTTCAGTCCATTAAGAATTGCTGAGTTACTGGAGGGTACACTCATATGTGTCCTGCAAATAATCAGTGAAAATGAAAATATTTATTCTGGAATAAAAACATCTGTAAAACTTTCTGATATGTACCTCCAAATGTAAGTAAATTGAAAGTGTTTAAATACAGGCAACCATGAACCCTTAAAGGGATAGTTCACGCAAAAATGAAAATTCTGTCATAATTTACTCACCCTCATGTTGTTCCAAACCTGTATGAATTTCTTTCTTCTGATGAACACAAAAGAAGATATTTTAAACAATGTTGGTAACCAGACAGTTGACGATAGCCATTGACTTCTATGGAAGTCAATGGCTACCGTCAATTGTTTGGGTACCCATATTCTTTAAAATATCTTCTTTTGTGTTCATCAGAAGAAAGAAATTCATACAGGTTTGGAACAACTTGAGGGTGAGTAAATGATGACAGAATTTTCAGTTTTGGGTGAACCAACTATCCCTTTAATGACCTTAGACTAACCTTGGAGAGTCAATCCCACTATCTGCTGTGTAACTCTGACTCTCTGCAGTTTCTCCTGCACAGGGCCCTGTAGGGTTATTCGGGTTTGCACTGATGTTCACAGTATCCTTAGATGTGTCTCTTGTGTTCTGATGGCAGTCCTTCAATTCTTGGTGACGGATCCAGTTGTTAGATTTGCCTACATCAGTTTCATCTGCAGATTTATGTATGGTCTCAGAATCAGACTCCACTTCGCTTGTCTGACAGTAGTCAAAAATGCTGCTTTCCAGGGCTTCAGTATGTTCATCATCTGCCAAACTGGATTTATGTAGTCTTTTTCTCAAACACTGGACCTCTTGTCTGGGGCTAGCACCTTTCTGAAGGATCTGGTGATCAGAGGACTGCCACCTGTATTCATGTGGCCTGTGTGTGGTTCTGGTGGGTTTGTGATGAGCATGCTCCTTAGTGAAATGGTCATCCCAGCCACCATCTGCACAGACGGACTCATGGTAACGAGCCATACTGGTTTGTGATAGCTCACAGTCATTTATGCATTCCTCATTTAGGCAGACAGAGCTACAACCATCCTCATCCTCCACTGCCTTCTGATAGATGCAATGTTCATCATCTGTATACACCTCACTCTCTGTCTGGCTTGTGTTTCTCTCCAAGGTTTGACCATCTGGCAGCTGATGGCTAGTTATATTGCCAACTTGCTGGTGTGAGGACAGCAGATCAGGACGGTGATGAGACTCTTCTTTACTGTTAAGTAGATGTAGAGAAAGTCTACGTTGAATTGTAGGTTTAGGCCACGAGAGGGGTACTTCTGTTGTATCACAATGTGAAGGATTATCTACAATGCTATATTGGTCAGGAACATTTCTCAAGTGTCCATCCTGATGTTTAATTTCTTTTAATCTGTCGTTTTTAAACTCTCTGCTTCGGACTTTATTCTCTCTTAGCTTAATTTTGTCCTCTATCCTCAATGTGCTGCTCTCAGGGTAGACTGAGCTGTAATCTCCACAAAGCTCTTGCATTGGTTGAACATCCAGAGTGGAGTTCACAGTCTGTGCTCTTTCACTGACCTGTTCACAAGGTGCATCCTTCAGTGTGTGAGATCTCTCTACGCTGTCAGCTATTGCTTTGGCTCGATGGGGATCCCAGGATTTTGACCTGTGACCTGGTCTTTCCCGCCATCCGGTGGTTGGTATCTTGGCTTCTCTCCTCCTTTGTTCTTTATGGTTGATGTTTGTTTCCACATCTTTTCCTGGCAATCCCAAAAATGGGTTGTCTATCCGTTTCTTGTAGACACATTTTGGATTCAGAATGGTACTCTCTACATTATTGTCAGGTTCATCTAAAGCTAATTCTGCTCTGAGGTGAGACATAACCTGATCATCTGCCTCTAAATCTTCAGCACATTGGAAAGTCTTATTCTTTGCCCTTTGTTTCTCTTTGGATGAAGGTCCTCTTCTCTTGCTACGAGTAGCTCTAGGAGCCAGTTTCTTCCCCACGGCCTTTGAGGTATGATGCCTCTGCTTAGCTAGAAGAGTTTCGGTGGAAATGCCCTTGTCCACAGCTTTCTCTGTACCTCTCTCAGCTTTCTCCTCAAGCTTCTTCATAAGAACCGTGTGCTTTACTAAATTGTCCACAGTAAGCTCTGGGTTGATCCGTTTGATGATGGCATGTTCTAGATCCCTGGGGAGGTTGTTTAAGTCATCCTCATCCCTGACAGGCCATTCCTCCGGAGGGAATTGCCCAGAGAATGTGGCATACTCTTTCTTTAGTTTGTTGTCCTTCTTCCCTGTATTTCGTCGGAAGAGGTTAAGCCCGAATTTGCGGCCAGCTTTCTCCTTGTCCTTGCGGCTTGTGTTGGTGGATTTGCTAATCTCACTGGCCTGGTAGTCTGCTGCAGTAGATGTGGACTGATGCTGAACGGAGGGTTTGTGTTCTTTGGGCCACTTGAGGCTTTTCCCAGTGCACTCACTGATGCTGATGGATTGATGTTCTGGGACAGATGGAGGTACAATGGACGGAGGGGTGAAGCAGCTGCAGGACTTACAGTGGGCCATGACAGGCACCTCATTAGAGGTGTCCATGCAGCTCTCGTTGCTCACAAGGTACGTGATGGGAGGTGGTGACGGCAGGTCACTGTCGCCAGCACTCCACCAATTCCTCTCTTTCACCATGTTGTTGGTGATGAAGTATGTTTGAGGGGTGACTACAAAGTAGCCCTCTCCAGTGTGATAGATCTTCCTCTCCTTAATAAGCGTTCCCAAAGCATTGTACAGGATGTCTTGAGTGGGAATGGTCATTCCTGAAACAAATATTTGTTGGTGTAAATACAGCCATTTCATAATGAAAATGGATTAAAATGTAACAAGGTAGTGTACAGGTAAGTGTGTTACCTGGGTGTGCTTTCATCATGTGATTGATCAAAGCTTCCTGGTTTACAATCACATGGGTGGAATTCATGTCTGATATGACAGAGCACAATATTTCAGACAGTGGAATAAACTGAGACTGGGAGATTGGTGACATCTGCACAGGGGAGAGATCACCTATAGAAGAAAAAAATATATATAGAACATGGTTAGTTTGAGTCACTATCATTTAAAAATATATTTAGTTTTATATTTATATAATAAAATATTCTTTAGTGGATTTAAAATAAAGAGACTCTGATAGAAACTGTTAATTTAAGGCACATGAGTCAGTCTGAAGTCCGCTTATGAAGACATGCAAAAAAATTGTCCCTTAAAGCCATGCAAGTGATGGAAAACAACAAACCCTAAAATCCAAGGAGGACTAAAGTTCAATCAGGAGCGTAATTGAATGATTTTCATTTAACAGCTTAAAGGGGATGTCTAATCCTATTTCATGCATTCTGACTTATTTACACTGTTAAAGAGTTGGATTCTCATGCTAAACATGGCAACACGTTTAAAAAAACGAGTTGGACATATGATGGAGTATTTCTGTGCCAAACGCACTCCTTCAGGGTTCGTATAAGTTTCGTAAAGTTTTATTCGAGTATGGCCCTGTATGACATCATAAAGGGCAGAATTCCTGAATATTGGCACCTCTTCCGGAAGAGCACACATCAACCAGAGCAAGAGCACACCCATCAACATGCTTCATTCGCACAGCACGCCTCCAGGAGCTCGACTGTTTTCGGAAAGAAGCGGTACAGCTGCATCTGTCTTCTATAAATTTGATAAAACTAAAGACTTTTCGGAGATATGAAGGATGCAATACTACTCTATACGTACTCAAGTTCGGACTTGGATCGTTTACTTGCCCTAAAGCATAGGTTGCTTGTCCCACAATATTTCCACAAGTGGGACTATTAATGTCAAGCCCAAGTAATAATGCATTTTCCACATCCATTGCATTTTGAAACATTTCTGTTTGAACTACAAAAGCAAGTGGATTCTTCAGTTATCTGTGATCACTGGGAAAGCCAAAGTCTTGATTATTAACTAGGGATGGCTAGATTAATTGTTGAACACTTGCCAGCACTGACTTTCCATTCAGTTGTTGATTAATTGACCCCGAATAATAAGACCAGGTAAGATTCACTCTAAAACTGACCAAACTCACACAAACCTGGAAACATTATTGGTTAGATTCAGATACATACAACAGCATATTTTGTAATACTATACTGTATAATGTGTGTAAGAATATAAAGGTGAGAATACACTCAATACATTTTATATTTAAAATATAAAATATAATGTTTACTATATTACTAGGTTTTATATTAGCAAAAGTAAATGAAAGTAATGTTTTACTAAGAGCAACTCCTATTCCTGACCTGCGGTTTTAGCTTCATTCATCTGCTAGTTCCCATTGAATGTCTGACTCTCTGTCTGCTTAGCAACTAATCCATTCTTCTTTGTTGTAAGAGCACTCAGAGAGTCAGCAGAGTGCTCAGAGTAAGCTGAAACATGCCTTTGCTCATCGCTTTCCACTTTTGACACAGTTTTCCATGGGAAAAACATCCCGTCTAAGGTTTTAAACAGGAAACTCATAAGGTCTCTGACCACATGTAGTCTGAGAGGTGTTATGAGAGGAAAACCTGACACATGCACTTGATAAATCCATCCTTGTCTTCCTTTATTTTCAGGAAGGTGGTGTAAATGTGGGACCAGCACATCCTTAGGTTGTCCTTGGAATGTATATAATTGTTTATGCTTTAACTGCAGAAACGGTCTATTTAACAATAAAATATTTTTATGTGAAAGTGTGCTTCAAATAGTCTTTTCAGAGAGAAAGTGTGAAACATTTTGCACAACAATTGAGAGTTCCAGCTCCAATTGAGCTGACAAGAATGTGGCTTTTGCTAAGGACACATGTACCATTAATTCCTCTCTCCAGGGAAATATGCTGGGCTCATTGTCTCATGAAGCTGCTCTGACAACTTTTTTTGTCACAGGAATACCTCACCAGATACCATGGCAGCCGTCACACTGCAAATAGAGGCAAGGAAGAAGTAGAAAGACAGTCACAAATGAATATAAAAACCAACCAGTTGAGCATAAATTAATTTGAGTAAACAAGATTTGAAAATCACATGTGAATGTCTTGTGCATGTCCTGGCTTCTCAAATACTTATTTTGTCTTTATCACATTACCCTACAGCACTTGCCACTCATCACAAGTAATAGCAGGCAACTTTCATGATACTGAAATGACAAACAAGGTCACTTGACCACTTTATCACTTGACTACACAATAATAAACCCTAATAGTAAATAACTACAATCATAAATCAGAAATAAAATCTGGAAAACAAAACAAAAGAATAAAAAAAAATGTATTCTATATATTGTTATATTATATTTTTATTTTACAGTCATGTGATTTACAACCTGAAGACAATATGTGTACGAGACCCGCAAAATACTTAAATATCTATGTAATAATATTAAATTGTTATTTAATATAGTGGGTAAATCTATATATAATATATATCATATCACTACACACATAAATGGTTTTGATTATCAGTTTCAAATGTTATAGTCAAATCTGTCCATTTTTCAGGATTGAGTTCATAAAGGATCTTTTAGTGGCTATTTTTTTAAGAAAACCGCAGAAGTTTCAAGTTCTGTTTGTTATGTTGTGTACAGACAAATGTCAGTGACAATTTGTACACAGAAATGCTTAGAGTAAGGCACCTTTGTCAAGGTGCAGATAGGTTAACCAAAACAGCTTAATTATTGTTGGAGTTTCTGTTAAAAAACAACAACCTGGTGGTCAGCTGTGGGCATCAAACTTCACAGACGGAATCCACAGAGGTAATTAACCTGCAAGTGCTCTGTTGATTCAAGCGCACAAATATACACCACATATAAGGTGCTCTTCAGTGATGAATGAGCTTGTACTAATAAATACAAGATTTGAATTTGGTAAGGTTGATTCCTTATCATAGCTGTAACCATTACACACTTTGGACCACCTTGAGTGTCTGGAACAACAAAAACACACAGTGGACTGTGATCCTTCAAAAGAAGGTGGGAAATAGAAAGTGAATTAAAGGTAACTTGATAGTGCCAGACATGTTGTTTAACCCCCTATAGAAAACTTTCTGCCTCTGAGGAATTCTGTGCTTCATGGGTGGCTGAAATCACATGCTTTTCTAGGTGTCACACGTTGGCCTGTCGCGAATATTGATTAATCGTCTGATCATGGTTGTTCGATTTAATTGCAATTATTTGAGAAAACTGCAATAATTCTCATCCAAATTAAGGAAATGCAAGTGCTTAAAGAAATGCCATCAAATAATCGATATTGTGTCTCTTTTTTATTCGATGTGGTAGGGAGAAGCAGAGGAGTATTATATTATATTATATAAATTCTCATAATATTTAGCCTAAGTAAATCATATGTGTATATTTTATTATAATTTTTAATTGTATTATTATTATTATATTTATATACAATTTCAAGTGAAAAATAACATTAGGCTTATACTATAAGTGACCAGAACAAAACGGAATTAAATCACAAATCACAATTATTTATATGACAACTAATCATTGCAAAATTTTGTGGCCAATTTTGACAGGCACAATAAAAAATAAAAAGTTTACAATACAATTATGCATTTTACTAAGCCATCTCAACACTAAAGAAAGTCCTGCATTTAAAGCCCGGAACACACAAAGCCGCCGGGCACAGCTGGCTCTAGTCGGACGCTGTCAGGGTTTTTTGGGCCAATTTAGCATGTAGAATCGGCATCGGACCGTCAGTGAGAGAGAGAACTCTGATTGGCTGTTCAGCGTGAATGAGTCAGTGCACGAGAATAATAGCAACACAGCGAGCAGTCAAAACTTCCTTTCTTCTTCTTTCCTAAAAACACAATTTTCTTCCAAAATTTCCAAAACAAATTTCCTTCTGCTAAATGCAAAAGAAGATATTTTGGAGAACAGTTGATGGACACAATTGACTTTCATAATAAGGAAAAAAAGTAATACGCAGGTTAAATAGGGTTCATCAAATGTTTGGTTACCGACATTTTTCAAAATATCTTTTGTATTCAGAGGAAGAAAGAAATTTATACAGGGTTGGAACAACTTGAGGGTGAGTAAATGAGTAAATCTTTTTTGGGTGAACTATCCCTTTAAAAGACCAAGCCCCAACCACTTAGATTCTTATAAAATTCACTACAACAACGCAAAACATGATGCCCTCTATCATAACATCACTTCAGTACTTCAACTCTTTAAAGCCGAAACATTATGCATGCATGATACATTTTCATGCAGCGGTCAAAGACATTCAAAAACAAGGTCTAGAGATGGTTCAGTTCCCCTTGACTATACTTATGCTGGAACTGAAACATTAATCCCAGTAATTCTTCATGACTTCAGACCACGACAGTCACTGGCCCTAATGCTGTGACACACTAAATTAACACGAAAAAGTAAGGAAGCAGAATCTTATGTTGTTTTTGGGCTAGCTTCAATCCTTCAGTTCACTATTTACAGTATTTGTGTTCTCATGCACGCACACATTCATTTCAGTCTTTGTTTTCTCAGCTTTGCATGTTGTTGGTGGACAAATTAAAATGTTTCTGTGCTGTCATTAGTGGCTGAATGGGGGGTCACACCTTCTTCTATGAAGGCTTTACAATGTTTTTCCTGCCATGACACAAGTAAAAAGCCCAATAAATCCAAAGAGGCCCTAAACATTTATCCCTTTTAACCACTAACAAACATTCTGTGAGAGGCGTGTTAAAAGCATGTGTCTAGTGGTGTAGTTTTGAAATGAAACACCTGTGTTAAATGTTAACCATGTCAAATGTTACAAGGGAAAAATGCAGCTCTTCTACTGATCCTCCCACAGAGAGGATCTGGTTCGTTAGACTGATTAAAAGGGCCATTTTACAATGTTGACATGCTTCATGATACTCTGTGGACTTGTGTATTGATTAACAGAAGAAACTGTTTCACGCTGATAACACTGCTGATGAAATATCTCCACGTTTATTGTTGTCATTTTGAACCAATAGTATGCGACTTGTTACTTTATCATCATGCCGTTACAATGATTGACAAGCAAACTTGAAATACAGTGAAAACGAGTGACTAAACCATTATTTTGACTTTGCAAAGAGTCACAAAAAGCCCCAACAGCTCGCTTTCCTGTATCAAGAGAGTAATATTTTGTAGCATATTGTATCAGGTCTCACGAAAGGAGGTCATAATCATTTGGCAACATATCTCAGGTTTCAAGGCAAAACTATAGGGACCCTTTTAAAGCTCATGCAAATAGGCCATGTTACCTGCCACAGGAAAAGTAAATGTTCTTAGGCCTTTGGTAAATAGAGCAGGAGTAACAAATACCATAGGCTATATCATGAAAGGTTATGTGTTTGGAATAACAATGTCTACACTACCATTCAAAAGTTTGGGGTCAGGAAGGTTTTTTTTATTTTTTAAAGAAATGAAATACTTTTATTCAGCAAGGATTCATTAAATTGATCAAAAGTGACAGTAAAGATATGTATAGGCTAATGTTCAATTTCTTAAATTCAAATAATTTCTATTCTTCAGAGAATCCTGGGGAAAAAAAGAAAACATTAAACAGAACAAGTTTTCAACATAGTAATAAGAAATGTTTCTTGATCGGCAAATCAACATGTTAGAATGATTTCTGTTGGATCATGTGACTGAAGACTGGAGTAATGATGCTGAAAATTCAGCTTTGCATCACAGAATATATTCAAATAGCAAATTAATTCTTTTAAATTGTAATAATATTTCACAATATTTCTGTTTTAGTGTATCCTTGATCAAATAAATGCTTAGGCAAGCATAAAATATTTATTTTTCAAAAAAATTAAAAAAATTTACAGATCTCATACTTTTGAACGGTAGTGTACATTATAAAGTATATCAAGTAAAATTAAAAGCTTAAACTACTGCCAAAAATCATCCTGATAGTCTGTCTATTATAGCCAAACCTTTTCCTCATCCCTCAAGGAATGTCCAGGAGACAGATTCATGGTTTGCTTGAAGAGATGTTAATGTGTTTCGTACTAGTTTTGCTACTAGAAGTTAAAAGAGCCACAGTTTACAACATTCTTACACAACTAATCAAGTTCCATGCTGGAAATTTCCACCAGATGAGAATCATTTCCTCAGACCAAGGCTGAGCTACATCAGATTTTAGGCTTGTTAACCTTATGGCGCTTTTCCACTGCATGGTACGGCACGGTTCGGCTCGGTACGGTTCGACTCGGCGCGGAACGGTTCGGCTCGCTTCGCTTTTCCACTGCGTGGTACGACTCGACTCGGTACGGCACGGTTCGGTTCGCTTTAGCTCGGTTGCTTTTCCATTGCAGTTAGTACCGCTTCAAACTGGGTGGGACTGATCGTTATAGTTGCCGCCTCTACTGCCATGACATCATCGTAAACGCGCCACATTTCAAACGCACAACACAGGGGATGGTGCTCTTGATTCTCGGCATGTGGATGTTTTTAAATTAAATTAAACGTTCTTATAATGGTTTACTATATGGAAGGAAAATTCTTAACGTGTAATTAAACGTTGCGTTCATATTCTGGGCTCATCTGATTTTTTGTACATAGCATAGCCTACTTTGTTATGATTTTAGTATCATAATGATTAATAAATGCACACACAATTATCCGTGAACTTGATTTGAACAAATGCCTTTCAACTTGTGTGTGCATTGATTTTTATTTATAAAATAGTGTTTTCTGTCAGTGTCTGGCAAAGATGAAGTTGACGATCGCCATATTCGTAGTAAACGCG
This sequence comes from Abramis brama, assembly GCF_963993115.1. Lineage (NCBI taxonomy): Eukaryota > Metazoa > Chordata > Actinopteri > Cypriniformes > Leuciscidae > Abramis > Abramis brama. The sequence continues at coordinate 8,064,185 of NC_139981.1, read as the reverse complement.
CCTATAGAGAGAAATAACATTATTATTAAGTCTTTTTGAATATTTGATTGCTGAATTTTGCGCTTGTTCAATTTAATAAAATTAAAACTTTAATTGTGATCATTAAAATAATTGAATATTAAATATTTTGTGGCCAAGTTTTGCTCATTTATTGATAATATATATATATATATATATATATATATATATATATATATATATATATACACACACAGCACATGCGTTAAAAATTATCCGGCGCCGCCCCTGACTGCAAGAAACAGTTTGCAAGAAACTTTTAACTGCAAGAAACTACAGTGTTGGCTGTTGTCTACTGGCTATTTAAATCTAGCGGGTTTGTCTCGTGCATGGTCTCGTGTCGCAAATACAATGACAGTGGTAGTGACGATTCTGTCTGACCAATCAGTGATCTTCAGTGTTTTCACGTCACATTTTAGTATCGGTACGGTACGCTTGGAACCTCAACAGAGGTGGTACCATTTAAAGCGAGCCGTACCGTACCGTACCATGCAGTGGAAATGCGCCATAAGTGAGCGGTACCGAACCGAGCCGTACCGTACCATGCAGTGGAAAAGCGCCAAAGCGTGCCGTACCGAACCGAGCCGTACCGTACCATGCAGTGGAAAAGCGCCATTAGATTTGAAGGCCCGTCACATAGTGAAGCTTCATCTAAGCTGCAGACAACTTTCATGCCAAAAGCTTTGTTACAATATCTTGACTTCAGTTAAGTAGGAGCATTGAAATGGGTTAGTCAGGTCAGGTCTACTCAACAGTACACCATTTTCATCATTTTTGGAAGGAGAGGAATGGAAATATGAGTGAAGTACTGTCCCCTAATTGCAAACACATTAGCTGCAATGCTTAACAGTAGGAGAGCAGGATAATCTTTTCATTTGTTTGTAATGGCCTAGATCTCCAGCTGGCTGTGAATAGTACTTAAATATGTCATACAGCTTAGATTTCATCAAGGATTGACTTCATGGAAAAAGGATGCTACAGAGGTCAGATTCGGAAATATATAGGGAGATGCCTTCAAATCAGGACGGATACAGGAAATCTATTTCAGCTATTCAAGGAGACACGATGAAATATTTCCGGATCACTCATGCACACAGAAATAAAAACACAGACAAGCACATATACATGCCAACACACACACACACACACACACACACACACACACACACACACACACACACACACACACACACACACACACGTGTTCAAAGAAAACAGAGAGTTCCCAATCTGAAAATGAAAAGTCTTATGTGTTGTGTTTGGACAGCATTTATATGGACAGCATGAATTTTTGGATGTGGATATAATTGAAGTCATGGGAAGAGAAGCATTTTTCGAATGTTAAATTCGTGTCAGCAGACAGAGGGACAGAGAAGAGCTCTGTGAAGGAAAAGAGTGTTCTGTCAGGGTTGTTTTGTTTTTACTACCCTGATGGATAAATGACACATGATTTCAATGGGTGAAAAAAGGAGAAGTATGGAAGAAATACACATGGCTGCTCGTGGAAGGGTGTTTGGTTATCTTGGAAAACATTCCATTGGTTGCTTTCTTAGAAACCAGATCCAGCTCTAGCTTTATCTCCCAAAACTGGGCATGCATATGACTCTCTTTTATTCTGACCACATAGATTAGTTAATTTACTTAAACAAGAAAAGAAAAAAAAGCTTTTACATAAATAAACATACTTGACATGTTTATACTGGAATGAATCTCTGCCTGTGATGAAACTTTAATTAGATATAGGCTAGTCCAGAGTTTTCTACGGATCTATAAATCACGGGTTTAAAAAAGTAAATAAATATGAATAAATCAGCTTCTGATGATAGCCTACCACATGCAATTTAATTTCAAAGGTCTAAAATTATAACAGTTTTCTGTGTAACTATAAAACATGTGGATTATTGTATTTACTTAAAAACACTGAAATAAATCAATAGCAACATGTTTATCCTATTCTCTTGTGATGATATGGCATGCCATTTTAATTTAATCTCAAAAGTAATTTTATTTTCAAACTTATAATAGCTTACTGTGTAACTAGTAACAACCCACATTAATTATTCTATTTACTAAAAAAAAAAATGTAAATAAATATTTTCACACATCCTGGAGTCTTTGCTTCTGGCGATACTGAATGCCACTTTTTATTTCATTCCTTTAATTTAAGAGTCTTACAAGTTTCTTTCTGGCTTTTATAGGTTTTTCCTCAAGTGAAAGAAAGATATGCTTTCATGGGAATAAGAAAGCTTTTGTTGTTTTACAAACACATGTTGGCTGAACTGTGCCTCCTCTGTTTACGGTGCACACCTGGAAGTGTTGTGGTCAGCAATGACATCTTTGAGGAAAGCACTGGGGAGCGATGACCTCTGGTGTCTTGTTAACCAAGAGGGCAACTTTCAATGCATGAGAACTGCAGGGTGTTGACCTCTGGATAAAAGAGTCCAGCACGACGCCATGTCACGGCTAATGAGCTGAGATCTGAGAGATGTGGTCTGGATTGCATAAACCTCCAACAAATCAGTTTGCTTTGGTAGAGGCACTCCAGAGAACATGTATAGAACACGTATCAAAGTTAGGTTTCAAGATATAAATGTGTACCATCAAGCAAAATTAAGTTGTTGAACACATCAGTGATTAATAGTGCTCAACCCTATACTGAACACCTCATTATAACTTAGCATAGATGTTATACCCCGCTGAGTAATGACGGCATGATCCAAAGCTCCTCAATAATGCAGAGACTTCAGCCATTGTAAGCACCTCAGATTTCAACAGACAGGCGGAAAAGGGTGAGGCATTCTTGAATTTCCTGTTTCTCCAAATGCTTGTCATCATCCTAAATCTCTGTCATCATTCAAATCTCTATAGTTCAATGCAAATTATTTATATGCCTCCAATTTTATACAGCTTTACTTATAAATGATGCATAGAGAATTCTCTATAGTTCAAGGGCACAGGCCGAAGACAGAAGCGTCTGAGCACATCCAGTGAAGTCCAGTTTCTGCACTGCATTACTAACTGTTCAGCTTTTCATTTTTAGAAACCTGCCAATTAACTTGCTTTATGCTTCTTCGACACCTAAAGGGGTAATTCACCAAAAAAGACAATTATGTCAATATTTTCTCACCCATTTGCCGTTCCCAAATGTTATTATTTCTATGAAACATGCCATCTTTATGCCCACTTGTCGTCATATAACATCAGTTCATAGTAACGAGGGGCTGATAAATAAAATAAAAACTATCATGAAAGTAGTCCATATGACTTGTTCACTATATTCCAAGCCATTTAAAGTCATAGCTTTGTATGACAAAACAAATTAACCATTTTTGCATCTAACCCATGTCAGCATCCAGAATTCAAAAAGCGAGTTACGTTATCGTTTTGGCTAAAACTATGACAACATGGCATTTTTGGATCTGGATTGTGCTCCACTTAAATAATAAGAGCATGATGTAGGCCTAGGTTTGGAACGACATGAAGTTGAGTAAATGACAAACGATTTTTCATTCTTCTTAACTAATAAGTCACAAAAATAGTGGTCTAAAATCAATATCAATTGGGATTCAGGGAACATACAAAAGACAGCAGGCTCAAAATGTGAGCTGAAAAGGTCAATGAGTATTACGAGCAAGAGGCCAAAAAAAGCAGTGCAGGCCCCAGTGAACAATCCGTCTTTTCACTTAATGTATACTGATAATCAAGAGGACAGAAGAGCGAGGCAGGCTCATTCATCATCCCATCTGCTGAAGGGTAATCACAGCCGCTAACCCTTTCCTGCTGACCAAACACAGGCCTAGAAAAATACTCAAAGAATTCAAAGTACTCAATGTGTGTGATATTTAAGGCCCGATTTACTTAATGTGAAATTGAAGAACAAACTGGTGTGATGTCATTTCAAACAAAATTAGGCCAAAACCAAGTTCATTTGGAGTTTGTTTCTGAGACCAAAGCAGCTTGCCAAAGCGGACTTTCTTGGATAGTTCGCTCCGGCTGGTATACACACCTTTGAACTACCGTAGGTCTGTGGTGATTACATAATAGGTAGGTGTGCTCTGAGGCTATTTTTTCTGTTTTTTTCATGTTTAATGCCGTAAAGCTATAAATTAATGTGATGTGATTTGACAGGAGTACCGAATTGCAGAGCTAAATCAAACAAATCCACATCGCTATGATCAGATGCTTTCTTAACTGCGGTTCACTCACCGCTGTCTTTGTTATGTGCTTATTTTGTTATTGAGTGAAAAGCGTGCAACACATATTAACATATTCATCTAAACACTGTTCCCAGCATAGTCGGAGGCATCTGGATGTTCTAACTTCACTGTGAGAGTATATCAGGGCCTTTAAAGCGATGTTTTGTTTAAAAAGGCTCTTGGAGATGTTATTTTACAGTTATTTACAGTTATATCATTTCAATATTTTCATCAAACCGTACCTAAATCTTATCTACAAGCTGACATTTCATTGTCAACTCAACACAATGTCCTGGCGCTGTCTCCAGACAACAATAAAAAGACTCCACGTCCTGAGAATGAAACAAGGGACATCGGCTCCAGTGGTCAAGCTATAAACCTGGCTGTTGGACAACCACTGGAAAGGACATTACTCAGCACTATGGGCTCTGGTGAATGGGCAATAAATTACAAAGACACTGTTGCTGGGCTTATTTCACCACAATGGACAACCTGACCTGAGGTCTCAACAATTTGTATGCGTATGAGAGTGTGCTTCCAATTTCCTAGAGAAAATTAAACTAGTGAAAATAGCTGTGGGTTTTAGCTCCCTCTACTTCCAGTCACATTATTGTGTGGTCCTAGCTCAAAAATGCCCCGGTTACACACTACTACTCAGTGTGTTAACATGCCCCTTCATTGCTTGTGACAGCAGGAGCAAATGGAGGTTCTTACAATCTGCTTCATGTTTGTAGTGGGCAAACCAGATGCCTCCCAGAAGCAGCGACACCTGAGGCGACAGAAATCACAAAAGGTCTGCCACCTCAACATGTGACCAACGAAAACAATTTCATCCCCTATCAAATCACAATAACAACCAACACAACACTGGGCATGAATTTTGTACCCACGCCAAATCACGATGACCCTTTTTCTAGGAAGTTAACTACTCAAACGGAGCAGTGAAAATTGAGTCAGAGAAGACTCACAGCTCCCCAGAAATCATATTTCCTGTCATCTGGAAATAATGCACTTGCAGTTACGCCTAAAGCATGTTGAGGTCTCATGGGGAATTGTTGGTCAGGTTAGGTTAAGGGGCTACCTTCTACTGCAAACGGAAATTATGTGGTTTTCTATTATAGCTGGTGAAAAACAATCTGGGGACCTTTAGAGAGATGTTGAGGGAAGAGGCATTCAGTGGTATACGGGTCTCCTATAGAGCATGAGGATCCCTATAGAGATCTGCTGGGAAATGTCCACAATCAAAAACGAAGGTTATATTTTATACATTATTGATTTTCTAATGAAATCTGTCAATGTCAGTAAGGATCTTTGAGACGATAAAAAGGAGACATCGTTTAAAAATCTAGCTTAAAGCACACATGCCAAGTTCTTGATGTAAATGTTTTTGCAAACATTTATAGCATTTTCTACAAAGCCATTGGCTCTAAAAATGTCAAAAAAAAGGTGTAACCATCAAAGTATACTTTCTGTGCATTTGAATGGATTTGACTGAACAGTGAACACAACTTAATCACTACCTTAAAAAAAAGTTTTCAAACATGTGGTTCAAGATTAAACATGTTTTGATTCATGCATAACTAAGTGTTAGGGTTACTCCATTTGACACAAAAATGTTATTAGAAAAAACCGTAATGATCTTAACATGAGGGTCTAAAGGGGTCCAACATCTCCGTTTAATTAAAATAAATTGTAATTATTATATTTTAAAACATAGCTTCACTATTTATTTTTTATAAATAATAATAAAATATTATGCAAAACTAGGCTACTTATGACAATATTTTTTATTAATTTACAAATAAGAGAAACAATTTTTTTTTCTTCAGAAAATTACACCACAAAAATGTCAAATTCAAAAATCAAAACATGTTCATCACAGAAGATGCGTATTCAAGTAATTTTTATGTATGAAATAACTTAAAAGATCTGGACACAAGAATGAGTCATTGACCATAGGCTATAACTTTCAGGGTAGCATTACTGGCCAAAACAAAACAAAAAAAGTGTTAAGAATGCATGTCTGCTTTAACCAAAGGTGTTCTTTCACATTTCACCATGTCACTCATAAACAAAGAGCTGAAGAAACGTTAAGCCTTCCTAAAATTTTGCTCTCGTGGGACTCATTAACTTCTGCAGTGCCATCATCGTTCTGATCAAGTTTAGTTAACGTTACATCTGCACAGTGAACAATGTAGACAAAGCTTTGGGACGATCATACGGATTATTCATGAATGAATGAGTGAGTGACCCAGCGAGTCCACATCATATAATAACACCCCTGCTGATATCCAAATGTTGATCACCTACCTACAGCTTGGATAGTGTATCCTTTGGGCGACCTGAGCGCCCTGCGCATCCATGCTTCCCTCAACACCTCCAAGTTATTGGCATTGCCCTGGACAAGCAGCACGTAGTTCTCAAGCCATCCCTGGAATGAAACTTCCGCCACCGCTTTCACGAGTCTTTTATTCCAGAAGCTTCGCGAATTTTGCGACTTAAAATCCGCAAACACGTCCTGTCCGTTAGTGCTGCTCGCGCTGTATTTGATGTCCTCGTCCCGGCTGAGAACAACAGCGAGCGACGCGGCTGACAGTTGGACCAAGCGGTGCTGTACAGACATTTCTGCCTTCACACGAATCTCAATCTACATGTATTTCTAAAAATGAGACATCTCCATTCGGTTTAATCCAACAACCGTAAACCCACAGTTTGAATGTGTCAGGACTCAGGACGCCACCTCCTCGTATGTCTCGCGACTCCGCGTGTGTACTTCGGTGTCCACGGGCTCCCACGGCAACCGACGCAGGGGAGGCGCGCGGCGGCGCACCAATGAAAACGCTCCTTTAATTATACGGGCGTGGTCGCGACTGGACTTCCACTGAAAATAATCTACAGGTAGTAAACAAACAGTGCAAGGGAAATGGGTGGTTAGTGAGGTTTTTGTTTAGAGATTGTACGTTTTTGTCAATAAACGTCAAGAACAAGAAAGTGTGATTTTTATTCCAGAAAATATTTCAAGTCTATTACTATGAGCGCAAACCTTACATTTTTGGTTACACAAAAGTTTTGAAACCTTTTCCACAATTATTGGCAAAAAAAAGTAGGTTATATGGAGCAAGTGGTCACAATGGAACCATTAAAGGCCCACTAAAGTGTCTTGAAGCGCACAGCATTATTTCCTCTGAAACAGGAAGACAGGCCTCAATGGAAAGCATATTTACACCGTCTGAATCATTCCATATCCCTTATGAAGTGGAGTATGTGCCATTCACCATGTAGAAAATAGTAATTGTGTAAACAAGTGACCGATTTTAGCCGAAGCTTCAGCATCAACTATAGTGTAGGGGGCAGGACGCTTCAGATTCTAGAGCATTTGATTGGACAGAAAATCTGATGAGAAGCTGAAGTGCAGAGTGATGTCATCAAAATCATTGATCCATATTGGCGGAAGTGAGAGAATGCAAGTTTTGATTGCTTAAATCTTTTGTTTTGGAGCACACACTTATATAACAGTAAGGCTATCATATTCATACTAAAAGAAAAAAAAAACTTAAAGTTTGATTTCATGGGGACTTTAAAAAAATATTGTGTAAAAAACAAACATAAAAAACTAAAACAATTCATGAAATATAATATATATATAGAATATCAACCCATTGTCCAAAAAATATTGTAATTTCTAAATCAATAATACATTATGACATTTAAAATGTGACAACTTACCCCAGTAAACATTGTACAATTTGTTACCAAGCTTTATCAAACATATTGAACTAGTTGTTTGAAACCTCTGCCAGAGAAAACACACTTTTGTGTAACTGGAATAGTTATATGAGATAGCTCTTGACTTTCTCACGTGACAACTATCCCCAGTCTCCCCTAGATCACACTATCATCAGTAATGTGGTGAGAGTAAAAATCATGAATACTGTGACTAAAATAAACTAAAAACTATTTTCTGTTGGCAGACCGTTATTTTGAAACCTATACACATTAAAAAAATTCGAATTCAAAAAAATTATTTGCCATCCGAAAACCTGTGCAGTTTAAACTCAAGCTTTGGCTCTTGTAGGGTAGACAAGAGTAGGTTATGACTGAAATCAAACCTAAAGGTCTGGCATATGACAGACAGATCAAAACATGGCTGAAATGTATGTATGACCATAGGGCGAAGGTCTGGCAGTGGAACAGGATATTGTGTTTCCTCAGTGTATGTAAAGAATACATTCCCTCTTCCCACCATAAATCATGTTAAAGGTAGACGTGCATGACAGCACACTCTTTGGAAGATTGCCATACATGAGTGCCATTTAAGACCCCTTTCCAGTCCCCATGTTCAATGAATAAGACCTTGTGTCTTTATACATCTGTGTTTTAAAATGAGTCAAAGCATCTGTTCTGACCACAACCACATCAGGACTGGTCATGTTCTTTGTATATATCCAGTTTCTCCAAGGTCAATTTGATTCAAAGCTTAAATGCTAAGGCAAAGAATTCAAGATAATATTATGTATATTTAATATATACTCCAATTACCCAAGTATATCCAGTTTTCAAATCCTTTATTTTTAAGAGTGTATTATAAAAATCTTTAGTGTAATCTAGAGCAAAGTTAGAACATTTACAAAAATAGCAATTTCTCCCATTCGCATATATATATATATATATATTTCTTTCCCCCACTAAACTAAGTCTTTTTTCATTGCGGGTATGAATATCGAGGTATGTGAGGTTACTGAATGTATGTAATATGTAATGCCATTCAGGTATATTTAAGTATTAATGTGTTGGAGTAGGTAATGTATGCGGGGTGTAAATGTAGGTTATGCTCACTGATGTATATTTATGTAAGTATATATATTTTATTTAATATATGTGTGTATATATGTACAATATGTATAAGCATGTATATATTAGTACTTTGTATTAACAAAGTAATTTTATTCATTCATTTTTGTTTATTTCACTTTTCCTCATGCTTATATTACTATAATTGAGCAGTCTGTCACATTGTAGGACTTGTACTTATAGAATTGATCTACGTTTGAGGGCTGGGGGGAGGCTTTGTTTTTGACACTTATTGTAGAACATATGGTGATTGTTTTAATGTTTCCCTGTTTATGAAAAGCTAAATAAATAATAAAAAAATAAATAAAAAAAATTGCAAAAATAAAGTTCAGAGCCATATTTTGTTCACTTGCCTTTGACAGTGATTTTTTTCTTTTTCAGACTGAAACACGACTCCTTCATTACTCTTTCATTATGAGTGCACATGTACCCTCCTGCAGTAAACTGGATCAAAGACACGTTTCACTGCTTCCTGTTAAAACTTTATGGTGTGAGCTGATGTAAAGGCAGTTAAGAATGCCATTAGACATTAGAGAAAAATCAATGTGGCACTGAGTGCTGCATCAAAATTAGGTTTTGACTGAGCACATTTTAAGTTGTGTTCTTATGGGAAGCTAGACAGCAGTCTATACAGGATTTAAACCATTTCAAAGTATATGGCTGGAGGTTAATTATTTTAGAAATAAAATGTGACCGTGGCAGTCAATGTTTATGTAACATGCAAAACGTTTAATAATGGTGGTATATCTGGGGAAAAAAGAAATCAATATGCTAATTCTATTGTGATTTTATCACAGCATTAAGGTCAAGATAAATACAGCTCAACAACACAGACTCCAGTCAAGTGCTACTCAACATTCTTCACAACTGTGCGGGGCTGTTATTCAAACATGTGTCTGAACATGGTGATGTTCACAGTAGAGTGAGAGTTTAAACCCAAGCACTAGACTAGAGTAATTGTAGGGTGTACAGCGAGACGGGAACACACACACACACACGCTCCACTGCAGGTGCACTTGATGATGTCTGTTATTACGGCTTTACACGGTGTATTGAATGTTTGAAGGGATAGAAAAGACACGTTTTGTGCCATAAGTTAGAAAATGTCTTGGCCATAACATGTAACTCTGTGCCATGTCATCTGTCACCTCATAACTATCAGGTCATTGTTGACCTCCATTTGCTTTAATTAAGTTTTTTTTTTAATCACTGCCACAAGGAACAATCAATCTTCCAAATGCCTTGTAAAAACTAAACATCAAACGTAGCATGTATTAGGAACCTCTAAGGCGAATGCTTAAGTTAAAGAACTCCCGCTGCTTCCAGTGACCCTGCACCAGGGTGACTACATCCAGGCAGGAACTGCCTCCCTCGGACATCCTGTTTTCTGTTCGTGCTTTTCACATCAATGAGGGAGATATCCGGGTCAGTGCAGTGTATAGGATTACACTAAAAAGGGCAGACGTCTTATTCAAACATCATGAGAAAGCTCCAGACACATTTTTATGTGGTTAGACAATATGCGTTTCTCAAAACTTTACTTCATTTTAAGCTGCTAAATCATCCACTATACTGTTCAAAAGTTTAGTCAGAAAGATTTTTTTTTTCACTGAATGAATTTATACTTTCATTTAGTGAAGATGTGTTAAATAGATCAAAAGTGACAGTAAAAACAGTTATAATCTTATATATTTTTCTATTTCAAATAAATGCTGTTCTTTTATTTTTCAACATTGATAATACTAAATGTTGAGCATCACATCAAATCAGCATATTAAAATGATTTCTAAAGGATCATGTGACACTGAAGACTGGAGTAATGATGCTGAAAATTCAGTATTTTACTGAATTTACTGTATTTTTTGACTAAATAACTGCAGCCTTAATGAGCATAAGAGACTTTTTTCCTTTTTTTTAAATCTAACTTTTGAACAGTATAGTGTATATCTAGTGGTGATTATTCATTATTGTTGATGTTGGGGTTTATGTTGTACAAGATGGCTTCCTTCAGACTGTTTAGACTGAGAAATGGTCATGGCGCTCAGAATCAGTCTAGTGACTATAGCAGCAAAGGAATTGTGTTTTCCTGTGTTTGTTTCCATTGTTGCTTGGTGTATAGACTGAAACATGCATGCCGGAAGAGTTACTGTAAATAACACAGGGTGGTTGGTTCCCCACAGTGTGTTTATACAATCCATTTAGCTATATCACCTTACCATATTAATGCATCAGACCGTAATGATAAATATAAAACATACTTAAAATAATAAAACTAAGGACTATTTACTAATGCAGTTACCTGCATAAAGCCATATAGAGAGCAGGGGTGTGGTGTTCCCACTGGGAGATGCCAAAGAGCCAATCAAACACAACCGCACAGGTTTCTCACACTGTAACCCAGTATGCCCTTGCCTTAGAGCCAGGAAAAAAGGATAATTTCCTCAACAACTGCTCCACTTTGCTTGTCCCTGGGGTTGTCCAGCTGACTAAGAACTGCATATAAGTGCCTCTCAAACACTGCAGAGCCTAGCAGTTGATAATAATGCCACTGGCACAGATGCCCATCAGTGGTCTCTCTCATGTATCACAGACTCAAAGCATCATAAGTGGGTGGTTTTCTTGTTTTTGACTGTTATGTGAAGGAATGATGAGAAGCTGACTCTATAGCCTACTGGCGTTGCAGTATTCAAAGGTGTGACAATAGTGGTGCGTTCATGCCACGTCAGAAATATAAAAAAAGATCTCATATTGTGACTGTCTGTCTACAACTCTGCATATAGCCTTTTGGAAAGCACTGATGATGATGTTGACAGGCAGGTAGGACATCCTATTATTGCAATCGGACCGAATGCAATGATTGGACGAACGTTTAGAAGAGAAGACCACTTCTATTGATTGCTATCAGGATGTGAAGATAGTTTCAACCAGAATAACAAAAAGTGTTTATAAAAAATTGCATACCCTACATTTAAGTCAATTTTAGTCAAGTTTGCATTACTTGTGTTTGCATATTTCTGACCCGACAGTATTGTACATGTCAGCAAACACTATATACTTTCTTCTTTCGGAATTTCTGAGGCCACAAAGTCACTTCCATTTCCAAGAAGTCAAGCAAATAACAATAAAAACAGAGAAGCACGACATGTTATGAAAAGCTATCACGAAGTCTCCAGAGGCCGCATTCCATTGTCATGATAATTACACCTTTGCACAAGTGACTTGTTGAAGGCGGTGAGACTCACAGCAGGAGCAATGAAAAGAGTGATATAGTGTAAGGAGGAGGAGGAGGAGCAGCGGAGGGGCTTGGACAAAGTGTGGGGTCTTCTGAAACAAAGCTATGTGCGAAAACAGGGGGAGGGGATGGCCAATGTCAGCGCAGACACACACAACTCAGACAGAGATGAGGGGATAATGGGTCTGACCCCAGACAAAGGGGAAACATTAGCCTCTATATGCCACCCAGGAACGACAGACAACAGGAGCCTTCCAGAAACAAAAGGAGAAATGGTGAAACACTGAACGATCATCACCTGTTGATTGTTTAAATACTGCAGGACAACATTTGCTGTAAGAAAGTAGCTGGTTTGTCCTGAAATAAGGAAAATGAGAAGGCCTGGCTATTTAGAGTTGATTGTTAGATGAGGGGAGAGTTGTAACATAATCTCCCCTCTAATGCTGCTATAACAGATGCAACCAAACTCTCCACCCAGAAAAGAAAAGAAAAAACACTTGAATTCAAATAAGCCGACTGTTCATGGGTTCGGTGTGAGAGTGTTGCCCAGCCCTCTGAAGCAAAGAGAAGCTGATTGTCCCATGGCTCTCTAGTGAATGAGTGTTACCCAGACTGTAGGGGGAAGGTGGGGGGGCACAAAGGCCCTCTGTCTTACCTGCAGCGACTCTGATTTCACAACACCACCCGCTCCTCCTGCTGCAGCTGGCCCGCCGAGTGACATCGGGACATAAACAGTGTCTTTTCAATGTTGCAGTGCAAAGCGGAGATCATAAGGAAGATGGAAGCTAAACCTCTGTGACTGGTGCATATGTTTTAATACAGTGGTCTCAAACTCGGTTCCTAGAGGCCCACAGCCCTGCAGAGTTTAGCTCCAACTCACCTGGGGCCTCCTTCATAACCGTTGCGTACGCACAAAGCAAGCCCTAAAAAAGGCGTACGCCACTTCCGACGCAGAAGTTGTGATTTATAAAAACAAACTTGACGGAAAAATGTGCGCACCTGCACGCAAACTCTGACCCATGCGTACGAACATTATGGAGACGGAGCAGTTTGGCGACACCGATGGTGAGTGAGCTGAACTGACGGCAGATGAAGGAAAACCACTTTAAATCTTCATTATGAGTCCTAATCATAAATACAGTGCATGTTCACAATAACAGTTTGAATAAATAAAAGAATGATTTAAACTATGTTTTACATCTGATATACACATTTAGATTAAATATGCCATTCTCATTAATGGAGTTAAGCACTTAAATTACATCAAATCATTACCGAGAAGTTACAACATTTTTTTTATATTATAATAAATAGAAATATTTGTAGTGCGTTGCTTTTGAACACTTTTCCTGTGGCATGCTGTGTTTTAATGTTTTAACCACAGCGAGGATTGCTTATAGCTCATGATAAAGAGAGAACTCATGGTCTGAGGAAATATTTTCGTGCAAATAATGATCAATAATGCACAATAAGGCCTATCTGTTTCCATTAAAAATATAAAGAAATAAAAAATACTATTTGGACAGTGGAAAAGATTGAGAAAAACGTTCTCTGAAATGTATTTGATTTATTATTCAAAAACAAGGCAAGGATAGGCTACTAAATGATTTTTAGCAATGTAATATGACAGCACATCCATATCTCATGTTTTCCAGATGTCTTGTACAATTAAACATGTTATCACGTGGATGAATATGCATATGCAAATGATATGCAGATGAGGATATGCATAGTAAAACTAGGCTTTGTATGCTCCACATATGGTTATTTCGGGGTGGAGACGCATGTGTGCACAATCTTCCGCTGACTGGGATTTATAAAGGGAATTTTGCACATTTCTGCCATTTTTGGCTTTTGGACGCACGTACACGTTTAGTAAGGATCTTACGCACAGTTTTATAAATGAGACCCCTGCTTGGAAGTTTCTAGTGAAGAACTTGATGAAATTAGGTGTGTTAAATTAGTGTTGGAGCTAAACTCTGCAGGGCTGTGGCCCTCCAGGAACTTAGGCCTAATCCACATTAATATGTTTTCATTTTAAAACGCTTAATTTTCTTTCCGTTTTGGCCTTCCAGCGTTTTTCCAGCCTTCCTGATAATGTTCATTCATATTCATGAAGAATTCATTCATTCATATAATGCATCACCTAACCTTACACAGTTATATCAGATCAAATGCACATGATTATCCTTGATTAATGTTATGAACAGCAGCTACGCTAATTATTTTCTATTTGCTTCTGTTTTATCTTGGGATGCCCATCCTGAGGTACAACTAGAGAATATGTCAGCTCCAGTTTGGATCCAGCCTCTTATGAAGACTTCAGATGCCCAACACATATGAAGAGACGGTGCCAACCCCCGCGAAGACTTCAGATGACGCAAACTCTGAATCAACATGCACCAATGCTATATTTTCTAAATGTCATAATCATTTGTTAACAAACAAGTATTCATTACTTCAATGAGCTCATTGTATCTGCATTAAATTACTACATTGTTTAAATTAATTTTTTTTTTTAGCTAACTGTGATTTTGTATATGTACATTTCTGAAATACATAACTTAGACAGTTACCTGATAACATAACACTCTAAATTGTAATATGGACTCATGCACTTTCTGTAAAGCTGTTTTGAAATTATGTGTATTGTAAAAAAGCACTATACAAATAAACGTGAATTGAATTGAATGTGAATTGAAACTCTCTTCCATACTGAGACTGTTTTTGTCCTGCAAAATCTGAGCTTTTTGAAAACGCTTTCCCAAGTGAATAAATTTGAAAACGGCGTTTTCGCGTTGTAGTGTGCACTGTGAAAACGGAGGTATTTGAAAACGATGACACATATCGAACCAATAGATATGTATGTTTATACCACTGTTGTGTCAGTTATGTGCTATTCACTTTTACAGTTGCTAAACATAACAGATGTCATGCGATATGATATTTGAGATCAGGTTTGTTGTTAAATTGTTGGACCCTATGTAGAAATCTACGTAGCCGCAGACCGGTCAGATTGCCCATGATGACCCGTTTACACCGCCGAAAGCACCTACAATGGGGATGTGAGACTCATGGACAACTGGATTATGGAGCAGTGGAAGAAGTTGCCTGGTCTGATGAATCACCCTTTCTTTTATATCAGGTGGATGGCCGGGTGCATGCGCATCGTTTACCTGGGGAAGAGACTGCAGCAGGATGCATGGGAAGAAAGCAGGTTGATGGAGGCAGTGCTATGCTCTGGACATGTTTTGACACGTACCACCTACTTAAAGATTGTTGCAGACCACGTACACCCCTTCATGGCAATGGTGTTCCCGTGGCCTCTTTCAGCAGCACACTGCACCCTGCAAAAATTGTTCAGGAATGGTTTGAGGAACACAACAATAAGTTTAAGCCATGATGTTGCCATGCCCTCCAAATTCCCAGTGGAATATGGAATCAGTCCTATTAAGCATCTATGGGACGTGCTGGACCAACACATCTGATTCATGGAGGCCCCACCTCATAACTTGCAGGACCTGCTGGGGATCTGCTGCTAATGACTTGGTGCCAGAGGTCTTGTGGAGTCCCTTGGAGAATCAGAGCTGTTATGGCAGCACAAAGAGAACCTACACCATATTAGGCATGTGGTTTTAAAGTTGTGGCTCATCAGTGTTATGATTTGCTGGATCTTTTCATTCCTATTCATCTTAATAAATGAACTCGGCAGTCTTTGTTACAATCTGGAGTTGCAGGATAACAACACCGATTCCTGGCCCTTGAGGTCCTTCTCAGAGTCCACACTTTGGTGCCGTAAAGACAGTTAAGTTGTAGTCTGCTGTTGAGTGTGCTTGCTTCTTTTTAGCTTTAAAGAAATGTCTGCCTTTTTTTTTCATACACTTTACTGCGTATCTTGCTTTTAAATGCTGTGTTGACAGCTCCTATAGTGCTTTTTGTAATTATATTAAATATTAATATTTTACAATAATGTTTATGTATAATACATTATTTTATAATTTTATTATATTTAATATCATTTGCTTGAATGTCATTTCAAACCCTAACCCATTTTGTTAGCATAAATTACCTGCTAACAGCAAACCTTATCCCCTTTCAATTCGTTGTTGTTCATTAGCCTCTCTGCTGCCCTCAACAGCTCTGGAGCACCTGACAATTATGTGTTTTCACTGCAGGTTGATACAAGCAATTCAGAGACAAACATCCTGCAGTCAACAAACTAAAACAATTTACATATTATCACAATAAGTATAATTGTAGATTTCCCTCATAAAAAGAGCATGCACGATTCCTCCAGTCCAGATCAAACAAATGTTGCCATCTACTGGGATAAAACGGCATTGCAAAGTTCCCAAAACCCATGCAAGTCCAAAACAAACTGAGAAACCCAAAATTCAACAGTGAAATGTTAAAATGAAGCACTTTATTTATTTTCATTTACTGGGACAACCATAAAGTACATCCAGAATAGAAAAATAATATGCACTTGGTTGCTTTGGGCTCATTTCCACTCAGCAGAAACCACCCACTGTAATCATTCTGCTCTTTAGTGGGCCAACAACAGGAAAAACATAAAAAACTAGAGAATTCACTGCCTTCCAAACAATCCCAGATAACACACTACTGGAAAAACACACAGTATCCAACTCACACTATTCTGACACATTACAATCACTCTGATATAAAGTACCCAGGACTCATGGACAGGACCTCAGTCAGTGCATCTTTAACAGGGTAACTGCCTTGGTTTTGTTTGCAACAACAAAGAACATGGCCCCATTCACACAACGCTACCCTGGTAGGATTACACAGAGATCATAGAACGAAGCATCAAGATCAAATCAAATCAAATAAAAAATAAAAAAAGTCTGAAAGAATATTATTCAGGAATTAAACTGATATGCATGCGCTAATTTAGATGCATGCGCAGATGAGACCAAAACAAACAAAAGATATATTTAACAAAACATATCACTGTTTGTCATGGGAACAATGAAAAGGAATCAAAAAGCAGCTCCTTGTGGATCCCTATAAAATCCTAATTGCAGTTTGATTTAAACATAAATAACACTTTTATTGCTAAATAAACTCTGCTAATAATTCACGTACTGGCACAAGTTATGCATTATTTCAACAAGGAAATATGCTGATAAAGCAAGACATGTTAAAATTACTAGCAACAGTTGAAAAAGGCCAAAAAGCTTAAGTAGATTAACAAGTAACCAAAAACTTTTACATAATTCAAACACATTATTTAAACATAAGCTTGTGAAATGTAATCATTTGATTCTGAACAAATTAACTTGTCAAAGAAGTATGTTTAAATACAGAATTATGAGGAAAAGGAGAGTTCACCTCCATTGTCAGTAAAACTTTGTACACAGAAGCCAAAAAAAAAAAAAAAAAAAAAAAAAAATCTAAACTAAATTAACTTCAGTATTGTGTTAGTTTTAAGCTTATTTACATATTCGAAGGGAGATCATATGTGGATGAGCTGGAGAGGAAAGTTCACTCATCTGAGCCATTAGCTTGAGTTTTTTGGTCGCAGTCTTCTGAAGGGTCACCCTGCATCAAAAAAACAAAACACTTATACATTATTTATTTAAAAATACAGAACAGATTCAAAAGTCCTTCTCTCCGTTTACTACATTTCCCATGGTAAATAAAGGTTCATACGTTTGATAAAACCCCCTGTATCTCCTTCATGATGGTGTCGAGGCTGGACACTGTGCTGTGGAGCTGCTGTTCAAAGCTGCCTTTCTGCTGGTCTGAAGATCTCAGGTTGTTCTCCGTCTCTTTGAGATTGTTCTTCACTTCGTCCAGCTCCCTCTGAAGGCTGCGGTTAGCCGCTTCTAGCTCTGACGTGTGCTTTGAAACCTCCTCTACAAAACAAAAAGTTTTGATTAACACATTTAATGGTATTGAGGTTACAAAAATGTATTTATCAGTTTATGGAATTAAATCATAGTTGATTAATTTCCACCAAATGTTCTTTTTGTAAAGAAAATAAATTACAAAAACAATACTTTTCAAATAACACTGTTGTCAAGTTTACACTGAGGCTATATATATGGTCAGACACTTGCATGACATTATTATATTAACATTTTGCCCAAATCAAGAGTTTTTTGTCCAATGAATTTCAGACATACGTGTTCTGTCTGTCATTAGAACGGCCGCATCTGAGGCAGTTTTTCGTCAACTTTCAGGTTATAAAGTTTATTGCAGCTACAAAGGGGCTTAGTTTTGTCTGTCATTTGGCCAAAATAGCATGTTATTAAAGATAAAGTGCTTCGCACAGGCTGTTTAAGACAGCATTGGCTATGACTCGATGACAAATGCTAGACTAAGACACTCTAATACATAAAACATTAGCTTTTTATATACAGTGTTGGGGAAAGTTACTTTTAAAAGTAATGCATTACAATACTGCATTACTCCCTAAAAAGTAACTAATTGCGTAACTAATGTTACTTTAATTACTTTAGGCTTGCTTGATTGTTATTTAATAATAAAAAAGTTATATTTCTGGCAAATGTAAAGGCCCTTTCACACCAAAAGTGAAATGATTAAGCCTCAGGCTGAAGGAAACACAAATTCACACCTGTATAGTAGAGGACATTCGTATGGTTGAATTGGATCGTCAGAGGTCAGCAGCAAAGACATTGGTTAATAAAGTGAGATTAAATACATAAAGTATATTTGTGTTATTTAGCATATTTAAATATTGCAGGTTTGCATTTCATTGTTTTTTTTTTTTCATTTTGAGGAATACTGAATCTGTTTTTGTGCAAGTGAGATGAGTAAATGCATGCCCACATTTAGTCTAGAACTACAATAATCATCATGTTTTCACAGCGCACACAACACCTCTGCCTCTTACTCCTGATTTCTCTCAACATGGGGACAGGAGAGCAGTCCGTCAATAAATTGAAATAGAAAGTAACTTACATTACTTATTTAAAAAAAAAGTAACATATTACTTTACTAGTCACTTGAAAAAAGTAATTTGATAAAAGTAATTTCCCCCCGAACATTGTTTTTATATATATATATATATATATATATATATATATATATATTATTGAGTAACGAAAACACTGTACATATTCAAAACTAGTTATTTATTTACACTTGCATTGCAAACAAGCAGAGATCCAAAATGTGTGTGGCAATTAATTCAAGATTGAGGAGGAGTGGAGTTATGAGGTTTTACCGACAGTAAAAAAAAGAAAGAAAATCTAAACAAAAATGCTAAAAAAAAAACTATTAAAAAACCCATTTGTGGGCAGAAGAAAAAAGTCCTTATTGTTGAGCTCTGCTGATGAATTGTAAAAGCACAACTTGAGTTTTGATATTGACTAAAGGCTCAGCGACCCAAATCTATACCTCTTCATAACAATCAGACACACTTTTTCAAACACACAATGAAAACGAGACAAGTGAGATCGTTACCCATTTTAGTGTCCTGCTGCATGAGCTTCTGCTCAATTTCCTCTCGGGTTTTCTCACTCTTCTCCAGCTTCTGCATCATGCTTCCCACGTCCACCATGGCTCCCTTGTAGTCGATCAGGCTACCTGACCCACCACTCTCCTCCGATTCCCGCTTGATCTTCTGACCAGGCAGCAAGATTTGGTTACCTGTGGGTGCACACAGAGGGTTTCAATCTACAGTAGCGTCATGGACATATGCTCTAGTGTTACAAATAAGCTTGTCTGTTCCAGCCATCATCCTCTTTGCACACCTAAAAGGTTGTCTATTTGCACATCAGAGGTCAACGTGGGGCTAGGCTCATCCTTAGGCCTGTCTGTCAGCTTGCGATAATGGCAGGACTCTTTAACCAATGGTTTGTTTAACAATTTCTTCACCTGAAAAAGAATACAAACAAGAAACGTAGTATCAGATTAGTCTGGTGATAAATATTGTATATATCTTGCAAATACGAAATTGAAGGTTTAACACTGTGTCCTGATCAGGTAGGATGCATTTTTATTCTCTTATCTCTTAGTAATATAATAATTAACCTGAATAAACAAGAAAATACTACTACTACTACTACTACTACTACTACTAGTACGATAACACTTTACAGTAAGGTTTCATTTGTTAACATTATTTAAAATTAACTAACATGTACAATACTTCTAAATAATTTATTCATCTCAGCTAAACTCACTAATGTTACTAAGGTTAACAAACGAGACCTTATTGGAAAGTGTTACCAATATGATTAATAACACTTATTTTTATCATTAAAAACAATACTAATATATTTGTTATATTACATTATTATTATTACTATTAAGTAATAAAAATGTTACATTGAATAAACAAAATAACAATAAGTGTTATTAATAAGATTAGAATTAATTAACAATATTAAAAACAATAATTAGTTAATATTACTATTGTTAAAATAATATATTCATGCTATAATTATTATTATTAACTAACATAAAAGTTACATTGAATAAACAAGAAAATAATATAATAATAATAGCAAAAATAATGTAGTGGTAGTAATAATTATAATAATGACAATTAATATCAGATTCATATATTTATATTGGGTAATAATAATATTATGTGTGTGTAATATATATATATATCAGTCAAAAGTTTGGAAACATTACTATTTTTAATGTTTTTGAAAGAAGTCTCTTATGCTCATCAAGCCTGCAGTTATAAAAAAACTAAACAAAAAAAAACTAATATTATGAAATATTATTACAATTTAAAATAATGGTTCTCTTTTTTAATATATTTTAAAATGTAATTTATTTTTGTGATGCAAAGCTGAATTTTCATCAGCAAGTACTCCAGTCTTTGGTGTCTTATGATCCTTCAGAAATCATTCTAATATGATTTGATACTCAGTTATTATCAATGATGGAAACAGTTGTGCTGTTTAATATATTTTTTTGGAATACTTTTTTCAGGATTCATTGATGAGTAAAACGTTAACAGCATTTATTCATAAAAACAGCATTTATTCAAAATAAAAACATTTCTAACAATATAAATCGTTACCATCACCTTTTATCAATTTAACGCATCCTTGTTGAATTAAAGTACTAATTTCTTTAAAAAAAAATAGTTATTGTTCCCAAACTTTTGAACGGTAGTGTATATTGTTACAAAAGATTTCTATTCTAAATAAATACAGTTCTTTTTAACTTTTTATTCATCAAATAATCCTGAAAAAAGTATCACAGGTTATGAAAAAAAATTAAGCAGCAGAACTGTTTCCAACATTGATCATAAATCATCATATTAGAATGATTTCTGAAGGATCATAAGACACCAAAGACTGGAGTACTTGCTGATGAAAATTCAGCTTTGCATCACAAAAATAAATTACATTTTAAAGTATATTAAAAAACAGAACCATTATTTTAAATTGTAATAATATTTCATAATATTACTGGGTTTTTTTTAACTGCAGGCTTGATGAGCATAAGAGACTTATGTTTCAAAAACATTAAAAATAGTAATGTTTCCAAACTTTTGACTGGTACTGTATATATATATATATTATTATTTTTATTTTTTTTTCATTCAGATTATTATATTTATTATTATTATTATCCAATATAAATTGAATTTTAAAAAAGCTAAAAGAAGACTGCTGTTAATACAGGCAATTTAGATAAGATATGGAATGTGAAAAAATTCTGTGTTTTTCCAATAAAAACATTCAAATCCACTCAATATTTCTCTTAATTTTCCCCAGGGAAATGAATGAGCAAGTTGGGCAGATTTTAAGAAATATGTAAGCATTATAATGGAGTTAATAACTGGAACTTTTCAAAGTTCCAAAACTTGGAACTGGAACTTTACAGACTTTCCAAAGTTCCTCCTCAAACCTAAATGTGAAATACTGCACAGAAGCGGCACCTGAGCTCTGGAGAGATGCAAGCCCAGTGTGTACATGATCTCCTCCAAGTCCTTCTCCAGCAGGTAGCCGCAGTGACTCTGGTCGAAGTACACAAAGGCCATCAGCAGATCCTTGTTAAACGTCACCATCTGCTTTTTCTTCTCATCCTACAGACAGAATGAAATATTGAAGCATACCACTCCTCTCACTATTAGAAATATTTTGTGCTGTAAAAGGAGATCTGTTGTTAACTCACTTTATCTTTAGATGATCTCTCTTTGGATTTTCGGTCATCCCGACGATCGTCTCTTCTGTCCCTGCCATTGGAGTCTTCGTCATCTTTATCTGAGGAGCACAAAGGATTAGTTTGAATATTTTCATGTCACTTTGATTTTTCTCAATGTTCAAACAGATCCATGCAATTCACGATCAAAAGTGTGTTTGAGGATCCAGGTGCATTTGCTAATGAAACAGTGTGACCTTTACCATCGTCATCATAGTCATCTGCTTCTTCTGCCTCCAAGGGGTCATATTCATCAGCGTTGTTGTTGCTGCTGCCATCTTCGTTATCATCGTCATCTTTGGATTCTTCTCTCTTAATACCTCTCTCTTTCTCCTCATCCTTTACCAGGCAGACACAAATTGAGGGGCTTAATGATTTATTCATATAAAAAAATGCTTGAAAATGCAATACATTTGAATAAATCACAACGCCAAAGCGTTTAAGGGACATCTGAATGAATCCCAGAACCAATCCAAACAGGGTCCCCACATTGACAAATCTGTGTGCATTTTTTCCAAGTCTTTTTCAGTTGTTCATGATGCCCAAAAAAATTTGTATGAAAAAAAAAAGAGAGGTGATGAAAGAACTTTTGGAGTCAAGTGTAACTGGCTCAATGCTGAGCAATCACTGATCAATATCCACTACAGACATTTTTATTACTTTTTAAGATCTTAATAAATTTACATGACCCTTCCAGGAAACTGCTTTAAAAAAAATCATGGTCGTTGGAACCCACCTTCCTCTTCTCATCCTCCTCTCTCATTCTCTTTGTGACCGGCTCTCCATTTTCTTCATCCTTCTCCTTCTTTACATCCCTCCGTTCTGCCTCTTTTTTAGCTTTCTCTTTTTTATCTTTCCTCTCATCCTTGCTAGGAAGAGAAGCGAATGCTTTGTAGATTCTATAGCCGAAGTCTCGTTGAAGCATCTCGTTGAACAATTCAGCAAACAAAGACACCTGAAACAGATGCCAATTATTTATTTTTAGTATCATTGACATTCTATTATACTTTTTTTATATTTTGAATTAGATTTTATTTTTATATTTAGTTAAAGTTTTAATCATTTTGCTGGTTGATTTTTTATGTTTTTTTAGTACATCAAGTTAAACTAAATGGCAATGACAAAATCTGCCTTGGGAACTGTTTATTTTATTTTTAAATTTTAGTGTAGTTTTACTTGTGGATGAATATTTTCTGAAGGTTACGTGCCTCTTTTCACTGATTTACAAAAGTATAGCTGAAATTCAAGTGAAATGCCCTAAAACCTGTTTGTAGTTTATAGGTAATAATTATTTTAAACCAATAATATGCAGAAATTACGCAGTGATCCTCACCTCAAAGGAGTGCTCTTTGTTATCCTCCAGTCTGTAGTCCAGGAGCACACTTAATGACATGATGCTGCAGTCAAATTTGCCATTCTTGGCAGCCCAGTTGGGGTGGACGATAATGGTGGGCTCATCTGGCAGAACATAACGTCTCTCCCTGCGCTGACGTTCCTGCTCCTCCTGTCGCTTTCGCTCCTCTTCCTGAAAAGATTTTTTTTTTCATGTTTGCATGCGATTGATTTAGACAGGCTCTCAATGAGAGCAGCATCCTCTGGTCTTCTCTCACCTCTCGGTCATCCTCCAGTCTGCAGGACTCATCCTCCTCCACGACAGGAGGTTCAGGTTTCTCCGGCTCCTTGGACTCCTCCACCTGCTCCTCCACCTTCAGCTGTTTAGTGAGGCGAGCGATCAGCTGTGACTTCAGCCCTTTAGAGCTCAGTGTACGGCTCTCCAACTCTTTACGCAAGTCATTAACCTGTGTGCAATTAAGTTTCATCATCAAATATCAAATACACTACCATTCAAAGTTGAGGTCGCTGAGATTTTTTTTTTAGGTTTTCTTTTGTACTCACCAAGGCTGCATTTATTTGATCAAAAATACAGTCAAAACAGTAATATTTAGAAATGTTTTTTTACATAAGTGTTTTAAATATTCATTTAAATTTGAAAGACAATTTAAAATTTAATTTATTCCTTTGATGGCAAAACTGACTTTTCGGCATCATTTCAGCATCTTCAGTGTCACATGATCCTTCAAGAAATCATTCTAATATGCTGATTTGCTGCTCAAGAAAATTCTTACTATTATCAATGCTGTGTTATTATTATGCAATTTTTTGTGGAAACCATGATACGTTTTTTTAGGATCCTTTGATGAATAGTTCAAAAGAAATAGAAATCTTTTGCAACATTATAAATGCCTTCAATGTCATTTTTGATTAATTTAATGCATCCTTGTTTGCTAATAAAGTATTAATTCATAAAATGTTCAGACCTCAATCTTTTAAAAAGGTACTATATATTGTTTGCAGGGGTGTATATTTTTGTCCAATAAAATGCTCAACCATAAAATGTCCACAACAATTACTTTTGCGGGACTGTGACTAAATGAAAAACTATTGGTTATTTTAAAAAAGGACAAGCCTTTCTGCCGAAATTTATAAAGAAAGTTTTATGGTGTCTGTCTATAAAGTACATAAAGACCCCATGAAATGCAATTTAGAGAATATAGATGTACAAGATGACAAGACGATGAAAAGTTTGGTCTGTAGCAGATAAGCTGCTTGTGGAAAATCTCACCTTCATGGATTTCGGATCAAGCTTCGTCCAGTGAGTGGGCGTAGTGACTTCTTTTGAATCATCTTCGTCCTTATCCTCCTCCTCCTATGCACGTTAAGAGAGAGGGAGAGAGAAAAGACAAGAGTGTGTTAACACACCACTCTTGGACAAGGAGTTTTCTGAAACAAAAGTTGATCCGTGCAAGAAGCAAGGTCACAACTGTCTCTCATTGTCTCCTCCTACTGAGCTCTTGATTGGGTAAAAAAAATTTCCACTGCTAGGAAGCTCTATAGCTTTCAGAAACAGATCCATATCCCACTCATCAGCCAATCAATGCCAGTTCTGTGGAATACAAAAAGATAATCAATGACAGTGGGTTTGAGAGATGGACATGGGACAGATGCACTCAGAGAAGGTCTCCAAACCCTATGTCTACGTTAATTTGGCCCATATATACTCTTTTTAGCTTGTTTTCTTAAACACCTAACCAGAACTGTCCTCGGGTAAACAATCTCCCTGGAAAAATCACATCCACAAAGGGTCTAGACACAGTCCAATCAGAGAAAAGTGTAAATAAAATTAAAAGAGAGACAGACAAGAGACAGAACTCAGAGAGTTCGGCAGATATCGAATTTCGAACAGGAAACAAAACAATCTAAAAAACACACAAACATCATAAACACAACTGGCTCTCCAGATTCCAGCATTATTTTCTCAATTGTTCTCATTGATTAACGTATCAAATTTCAGATCAGATTTGTTTCAAGTTTGTTGGAAATTTAGAGTCATGTCAATCAGGCCATCAATCGTGTAACTGGCAGAGCTGGAAGCTGTTTTACCAGTTGATGCAGGTGTCATAAAGTAGAATCTAAGCTCTTCCGCTGTGTGTGAGACTGCGTGACAGAGGGAGAGCAGGAGGAAATGGGGTGGAGGGTCAGGGATGAGACAGGGATGAGAGGAAGGGATGGTAAAAGTGGGATCTGTATGATGCCTGTGATACTTGTCTGTTTCTTTCTGTGTTTTTTGAGTGTTTTGTTTGTCTATTCCTGTGCCTGTGAGAAGCGGAAATGAGAAGAGAGGGATTAGCGTTCAGTGCCTGTTCTCCATCAGCCTCCTTCCGTTCAGCCAAGAGTTTCTCTGCCAGCTGCTCCTTGAGTCCACGGGACAGCCCCTCCCACTCTGAGCGGGTAGGAAGACAATGCCAAACATCCGGGAGAAATAAAACCACTGTCTCCACATGTGCGGGGACTGTCCGCCCTTTGTGAGTCTCCTCAGGGCGGTGATAGCGTATCTCTGCAAAACGATACCTGTCGCAAAGGAAGAAGCGCGTTGGAAAGAAACATTCTGTGAGACATCACCCATTTCCCCCAACACACACACACACACAGAAAGCTGCGATCCCCTCGACCCCCCGAATGAGACGCATATGAAAATACAGTCTGCGGAACTCCACGGGGGGTTTCTCAAGATGAACGGCAGCCACGCATCAGGGAGGTCGACAGACAATATCGACAGCTAAACAAAAACTACAATGACCCCTCCTCCCTTGCGGCAGGCCCCTCCCATCGGCACCCGTGAATCTGAACCGGTTGCTCGTGAAAGATAGCTTATGAACCCCCGGGGGTGTGAGAGAAGGACAGATTCAGACACAGTGAAAGCAAGTTAAATATGTAAGATATTTAACACAAGGCAAAGGTCAGAGAGAACAGAAAGTAACGATGGCGGCGACGACTCCTCTGGCTCTGCTCTCGGAGCAAAAGAATCAATGCATTCACCACATATATAGATATAGAGGCAGGACTGCCACACACATTAGCATAAACATTGCAAAACAAAATTTTAGAAATCTAAAAAAAAAAATCAAAATTTATGAACACAAAAGCATCAAACATGTCAGGAGATACACTGCTGTATCAAAACCATGCAGCGTGTCACAGACTTTAGGACGTTGTCTGCTGGGCCTTTTTTTTATATTAAAGATGCACACATGGAGATGCGTCGGCACAAATCGAGAAAGGAGCTGTACTTACCACTGGGTACATAAACTCAGATCAATGCCTGTCAGAGCCTTACAACAACGAATGGCTGTCTTTATAAGGACAGAGGCATCGTTTTCCGGGTCGGCCCCGTCCAAAGAGGGAGACCAATGACCCCCGATGGCCATGGCCTCGTCCTTGCCCCGCATCCCCACCAGGAACTGAAAACAGAGGAGTTCAAATGGGTTATGCAAAACTGGGAAGATGCTGAGCGCTCTGAAGGCGGCGCTTGTGGTGGACACAGGGAGAGACAACATCAGATACGCTTATTCCACACAGCAAAGCATTCAGCAATGGAATAGGACAGACATCACAGTCACCTCCCCAACACCATTTGAAACACCCAACATCAAACACAGGAATGGACAAACATCTTTCAGTGTCCAGGGGAGCAAGAAATGTAATAGATTGCAATAGCAAGATTCTGAAAGTAAAAATCCCATTCAACATTTGATATTTAGCAAACATTTCAGACAGAGCTAACATGAGCTCAGAGGTCAGTAAATGATGGTATACACACTAACGTTTGAAAATCTGGGGTCAGTTTATTTTTAGATTTTTTTATTTTTCGGCAAGGTTGCCAGTAAAGACATTTATGTTACAAAAGATTTCTATTTCAAATAAATGCTGCTCTTTTGAACCCTAAAAACTGTTTTCAACATTGATAAGAAATGTTTCTTGAAAAGCAAATCAGCATATTAGAATGATCTTAATTGACACTGAAGACTGGACTAACAGCTGCTGTCTGCTGAAAATGTAGCTTTGCCATCACAGGAATACATAATATTTAAAAATATATTAAAACAGAAAGATCAAATAAATGCAGCCTTGGTGAGCATGTGAGACTTCCTTCAAAAACATTTCACAAATCTTACCGACTCGAAACTTTTGAAGAGTAGTGTATGCCCTAGTGTATGTAGTGTATGGCCCTTTATTGTTACTGATTCTGGGAATTTTTTTTTAAAGAATATATAAATACTAAATAATACATAATGTTTTTATCTATAATTTATTTATACTTATTCTTTCTTATATATTAATTTATTATATAATTTATAATTATTAGCATTAAAATGTAACTTTAAAATAGTTAAATTGGTAAAAGGAGTGATAAAAGGAGTGATAAAAGTGGTGTTAAAATTGGTAAAAGGAGCTTTTGCAGTGGTATTAAAATGAAACTGTACTGAAACTACAAAAATGTTAGTATTATGACAACACGTATGACGTGCGTCATTATGGACAGATTAAACTGGATGTGTTGAACAATTTCACATTTCTTTCTTTTTCAGTGCCTGACAATACAGGAAGCTTTAGTGCAAGCAAAGAAATGTAAAGAGATCTTAAACACATATGAACCAGCAGACCTGTCAGCAGTCTTAGTTTCCCTTCTCTTTTGTGCAAAGAAATATGCTATATTGAAATTATTATACTATGCATTTCATCATTATCAATCTGCTCCAAATGATAGGAAATGTAAATGTTGCTCATTAACTGGTAAAAATAGTAGTATCTTCTTGGTCACTGTTCTTCATCAACACCACACAAAATGTGAACTAAATAAACTGTACAGTTAACATTCATAACCTATTATGATCAATAGATATTTGATTATCGGTTTTTGCAAGAGGCTAGATGATGATTTCTGGTACAGATACAGACATAAAAGACAAAGTGATTCAATTACATAATTTGCAGTATTAGAAAAGATACAGTCCCCAACACTGTAATGATGTCCATCCCTGTGAAATATTACGGTATAAGTGCAAAATAATTTACAATAAATAGCACATAAGTAAGCGATTACATAATGCAAGCTGATTACACAAACCTAGTTTGTTTGTTGCAGTTAGTAATGTAATACCTTGATGAGCCGGGCAGGGTGCTGGAAGGTGTCTCTCAGCTCTGCTGGATCTTCTGCCAGAGCACAGGACTTATGATACAACTCATCTAGACTAGGGTTGGCCAACAGCATCACCTATAACATCAATATTAATCATGACTGTCAAAAACCACTGAATCAAACCTGGAAAAAAGTATTAAATTATTAAATAAAAGATGCCTTACCTTTGCGCTGTAGGTGTGATTGGCGTCAGGTGGGTCCAGCACGGCCGTGTTCTTCACAAGAGAGTCCACCTCTTTATGCATGATGTGAAAGTTACAGTAGTTTCCAAAGTTGAAAGGTCGTGTTAAGGGGAAGGCATCCACCCAGGTAAACACAGCATCAAAAAAGTCACTGGGGATGTAGAGGCTCTGATACCTCCGCCGTAGCTCCATCACATCACAGTTGAAACTGCAGAGAACAGAAACAGGCAGTCATACACCAAACATACACTTACATACTTAAACATTCATCTGAACAACTCATCTCAAACTTAAAACCACTGTAAAAAACCATGTCACAATAAAGTAGTTAACTTCTAAAAGAATGTCTCAAGACCTTCCCTATTTTGTTTCAGTCTGTTGTGCTCTGAATGAAAGTTTAGTGTCCATGCAATACACATTAAATTTTATTTGTACTTTTTTATTTTTGCTGCTGTTCTAAAAATCTTTCTTTTCGCCATTACCACAAACAAGCTACGTAGCAGCTTGAATCTGAATGCAGAAGCTCTAGGTTACCATAAACGTAAGTGGTGTGCCGTTTATTGCTGTTGAACGGCACTGAACATGCACTTTGGCCAAAACAACTTGAAATATATAATTATTCTTAACTTTTCATTAACTTCGGTAGGCTGTACAACGAAGGAATTGTAATTGGCTTTGTACTGCATAAACTAAATTGCTGATATTTGGTACAAAAAAAATTACCTTTCTATATATTTTTGACATGGTAACATTAATGTTGAGTTATAGCCAGGACCTGTAGAGAAACAATTTCATTCTCCCATGTCTGAGCTGAACTCAAGTGAAAAAAACAAAACAAAAAACAAAAACTGTACCTAATTTGCAACTCAAGATATCTGTCAAGATACTTCCTCTAAAACAATTAACTTACCCATCGAGAGAGAATTTGGAGAACTGCACAGTATATCTTGGGACGACTCTCCGTGGCCGTCTTGGAGAACGTTCTCTGCGAGGAGACCGGTCTCTCGAACGTTTTCTTGTGGGTGAACGTTCTCTTGATCTTCTTCGCTCTCTATCTCTTTCCCGACTACACAAACAGAGGGAAAATAAAGAATGAGAATGTAGAGCAAAAAAAATAAAATAACAATACTCAATATTTTTGTTGGTTGCACCTCAGAAAAAGCTATTCTAATCTCAGTAGGGATGTAACAGTGAGGAACTTTTCACACCAGTAAATTGATAACACCAGTATTACAGATAATACCAGGCAAGGTGGGGGGGTGTTATTGAATTTGTGATCACGTGTTCTCTGTATAGGGAGCGGCGGTACTGACTGCACATTTTACACAATTAGATATTTGTCAATGACGCTCAGGATCTGTTCTGCACCAAATCTTGCGCCATCTCTCTTTACGACATTCATGTGATAAGTGAAATCTGTCTCCTGCAGAACTGCACTGTATGGAGCAGGGCTGAAGCTTTCAGTTTATAATTGTAGCGTCCGTTGTCCAAATAAATGGTTTTTACTTCTATAAAAATAAGATAAACGATCGGGGTGGCAGTGGTGTGGTTGGCAAGTAATGTAACACAGACTCCCGCTGTCAGCCTAACTCTCAGTTGTATGTTTGAGTGCTGACCTGCGGTCGTCCTTTCTCAGGATGAGTTCTGGTCGGTCATTTCGGCTGGGGAAGCGGGGTGAGGGGTCCACACGCCTCATTTGTTGTGGCTGAGGCATCATCCGCACCGGGGGCTGTAGCAAACCCCCTGAGAACACAGAGTCTACACGCGGCAAAAACAGAGAAACGGGTGATCAGATTTGATTCTGTAAAAGCGTGACTCTGCAGAAGGTCAAGGGGGTTGATGTACCTTTAGGTGGTGGCTGGGGAAGCAGTGGCTGTGGTGGGTTCTGCAGCAGTGGGGCCAGAGAGGCAGCTGAGAGCTGGGCCTGCAGAAGAGATGGAGGAGGTCCCTGGGCCGGGACGCTGAACGTGGTGGGCGGGGGTAGAGACTGCATCATGGTGGGACCTGGTTTCATCATGTTCGGCGGCTGGCTCTGAGAAGAAGAGAGGGAGCAAAAGAGATGGGTTTGCTAGTATGTATAACCATTAAGATTATAGTGCAGAAAAATCCCAATATCATTTTAATGAACTAGTGCTTGACTAGAGCTGGGCGATACAGTTAAATCTATATCTCGATTTTCCAACCTTGATATTTTGACCTAAAAAATCATGTATTTAGCCTGACATGTCTCAATGTATAATTTAAGGTAGTAAATTTCAACCAAACTGACATTGTTTTTGTGGAAATTAGTTACATTTACTAATTTATTAAGATTAAATAAATCGACTAGCTCTAGTTCAGACAACATATCAACGTATATTAATTCATCAAAAAAACATCAAAATGTTTATGAGCTTTAAACTCGGGGCTATAAAACAAGCCTTTAAATAAATAACATTGATCCGTCTCCAATACAAAGTTTAGATAACCTGTTTTAAAGGATGAGAGGAAAAGGAGCCTAAATGAGTAAGAAGCACTAAACCCAGTAAAAAGAAAAAAATGGTTAGAAATAGCTGGAGACTGAGGAAGTAGAAGCACTGCTGTTACCATTTAACACTTTTGGCCCCTGTTGAAAGAAAAAAAAAGTTTCTTTCAAGAGAAAATGCAAGGCAAGCATTCTGGGCTTTTCAAAAGAGTCTCAAAATTATTGTTAGTTACATAAAACAAAACAGACAGGACTCTGCATTTGCTTTATTATCATGCACCAGCTCAGTGTGACGTTTGTGTCCAGGTGTAGAGATATCAAAAGTACAGGTAATTCATGATCATGTTTAAAAATAAATAAATAAAAATAGCAGTAGTAACAATACCAGACTTTCTTTGTTTTTTTATTTTATAAACAGTGTTTGTTTGATAAATATTTGCATGCCATTATTTTAATTAAATTTATTAACATTTAAATATATTTTGTTTTGTAATTAGATTAATTAGGGTAAGTAGTGTTGATCATTATAAAGGCAAAATTTCACTGTCTGGTATTTTTACAACTAATATTTTGGTATGAAACTCAGTATAAAAAAATTGATTTAATAATTAGTTTGGGTAATTGAAAGAAATTACACTAAAAACAGCATCTACTACAGCATCCCCCCATGAATACAAAATTATTTAAGAGAAAAATGTTTAATTACAAATCCAACAGTTTGACAACAGCTGTGAGCTGTAATACAGGGAAGGGTGAGAAAGCAGCAATAGAAACCCAAGGACATGTGACTAAAGCCTGTTTGTGAGACAGGAGAGTGGAGGAGCGGATCAAGCAGAAGATAGAGGGGAGGAGGAGGACAGATTGGGGATTTGGGGCACAGGGGTCAAGTGGCGTGGGTTACATTTTGTCTTGAATCCACCGCAGAATGCATGTCAGAGTAGCGTGGCATTCCTGCATCAGAGTAAAAGCTGGACAGCTGTGGGGAAACCTGAGGTAAGGGCTGAGGCGGCTGGTGCTACATGGAGATTGAGAACACAGGAATCAACAGCAGCATCATGACATCATGACTGTGGACGCAGAGCCATATCAGATTGTATCTGCCAGGGATCCATTCGGACCACGTGGGTTTGCTTACCGTTTGGTTGTGCAGCTGAGGTAAAGTTTGAATGCGCTGGGCATTCCATTTGAAAGGCATGTTGGGATTGTAGACCGCTTCCACCAGAACACGATCACCGACTTGGGGCGTTTTTCCCTTAACAGCGCTACAAAAACACACACAGAAATTACACACCTCATCTTTAGGCTGCGTTTACAAAGGCACAAAAGATCCGATTTTTTACTGACATCTTATACAGATCGGAATTTGTTGCACATGTGTAAACGCAAAAAATCCACAAGACAAGAGATCCATTTTTTGTTTTGTTTTAAATCAGATACATATCCGATATCTGGACACCTGTACTATGTCTAAACCCGTATATCCGACACATTTGGCCAGAAAGATTTTTAATGCCGTATAATGAAGCAGACATGCCTGTATGTGCTCGCACAGCTTTTTTTTATTGAGGTGGAAACTTTATATATAGGTAAGAAATGGCACACAGAAACATTCAAGAGCATAGAAACCGGTTCTCATCCTCTGCCCTGTGAATTTTATAAATAAAACAGCTTCGCAACTGAAAGCTACATTACATTTCTCAGCAACGAAGTGATAACTTTGCTGTTTTTGTATAAACTCACAGCTTCACCATTGCATAAAGTAATTCTCAGGTAATTCTCTCTCGTTAATTCATTCAAATAAATCTTACCACAATACTTTATTTTACTCCAGAATTCTAGATCTAACGAACCGTAGATAATAACAAACTAATATCTTCCAGTTTATATCCATTCAGTCAAATTTGCGCTACAAATATAACAGCAAGTAATCATAGTACCACCTGTCGTGAATTGTAAATAAATTATATTGGCTATATAAAGCATGGACATTCAAAACCCAAGGGTCAACCATGTTGCATAGTAAGCGAACACCAACAGACTCATTTTGGGCGGGGATTAATGTAAACACAGATGTCGGATAACAGTCATGTCTGAAGTGCATGTAAACAGGCAAGACAAAAAAAATTGGATATGGTCAAAAGATCAGATCTGTGCATTAAGACTTGCAGTGTAAACACAGACTTTAAAAGACTGATTCACATCTCAAACCTGCACATTTACTATAAAGCACCTGAGCTGAAAGAAGACATCCTCATCGACAAAGCCGAAAGTGTCATGTAGCTTGCTGACGACCCCGGTGAAAACACGCTGTTTTTGGGGTTGGGTCTGCTGCTGGTGGCTGGAGCGGGGGGTCGGGTAGGACACGGTTATCTGCGCCGTCTGCTGTGGGTTTGACAGGCTCAGGCTGGTGGGCAAGGCAACAGGGGGCTGCAAAATACACACAGCACCACTTTTAGGACATAAACTCGTCATATCTGGCAATATTAGGGGATCTCTTGCTTCGTTTTACACATTTAAAAATGGAGAGATGGGTTTTTCCAGAAAAATTCAACTGTGATGCAAATGCAGAAGTTGGAAACAAGGTGTACCTGTGATAGCAGGGCTTGTTGGGGCTGTGGAAGCTGTCAGAGATAAAGAAAAATCAAAAGAATACATTACACATTAACCATAAACCACAACTTAAATGGAATGAAAACATCAATGAGAAAATTTTGGATAGAATACAAATTCTACATGTTAACTATAAATTTAAGCTCCAAAAACTATTTCATTCAAAAGTATGGAATCAGTATAGATTTTTTGGTAGCACTTTATTTTACAGCACGTGCACTTACGTGTACTTACCCAAGAAACTACTGGGTAATATAAGGTAATAACATGGGTTAAGTTTAGGTTTAGGGGTAGGTTCAGGGTTAGTATGTAGTTATTACCCAGTTATTGCAATTACTATAATAAGTAAGTACATAGTATGTACACGGGGAACAGGACTGTAAAATAAAGTGCTACCGATTTTTTAATGTTTTTGTAAGACGTCCACCAATGCTGCATTTATATGATCAAGAATACATTTAAAACTGTAATATTGTGAAATACTATTACAATTTAATAGCTGTTTTCTATATATTTCAAAATGCAATTTATTCTTGTGAAAGTAAAGCTGAATTTTCAGCATTATTACTCCAGTCGTCAGTATCACATGATCCTTCAGAAATCATTCTAATATACTGATTTACTGCTCAAGAAACATTTCTTTAATATTATCAATGTTGAAAACAGTTGTGCTGCATAATGTATATATGTGCTGCAAATACTTTTTCAGGATTCTTTGATGAATAGAAAATTCAAAAGAATAGGCTAGCATTTATTTGAAATGGACATTATTTATTTGTAAAAAAATCTTACTGACCCCATCAGCTTTTTTAAAACCACAATTAAGTGAAGGCAGTACAGATCAGAAATAATATGATCTGAAAAGTACATGGTATTTGGATTCACAATCAGAACCGACTACAACTACCAAGAGTGAGACATGAAGTCAGTCCTGAAATGCAGAAAGACACCGCAGCACTCTTTCGATTAAATGCTCTGCTGACTGCAGTCCTTTTAGTTCTTCTGTCATGGTGTATACAATTAACGCACCTGACAGGAGCTTTTATCCAAAGAGACTAACAGTGCATTCAAGCAAATTGAATTTACCAGTACATAAATTCACTGGGAATCAAATCAATAACCTTCTGATTTCACAACGAACAATACTGACAATCTTCATGATAAAACTAGGGCATCAACTAGCTTTAGAAAAGCTAAAAGGTGATGTGAAAGAGGAGGTGTGGATGAGAGTGAGCTAGGGATGCACCGATATGAACATTTTGGCCGACACCGATAATTTTTTACATTTGAAAGCTGATAACCGATATATTGGCCGATAAAACTTAATCAAAAATTTTATATCATTTTGAGAGCCTGATTACAAAAACAAAAGTCCATGTCCCAAGCACACAATTCTAATGTTCTCATTATAATTTTATGTAGCCCAAGTGATTCCAATCAATTCAAAACCATCATGTTGAACAGTGCGCATCTTAAGTGTCTCAACTGCAGGAAATAATCCATTATTTATCGGCTTTAAAGGGACTGTGTGTAGGAATTTCTCCCATCTAGTGGTGAAATTGTATTTTGCATTCAAACGAATAATGCTCTCCAGCGCCTCACTTTTTCAAATGCGCGTTGCATCTACGGTAGCCGTTATGTACCAAAAAGCTATGACAGGATGTCTTATAATAGCACTTCCAGTTTTTCTTCGGGTGAACAGGTTTGTTATTTAAAACAAACGGAAACTTGGTACAACGAAAAAAATAATGCTACAGTATGAATTACTGACTGTGAAAAACATTAACTATGGTAATTAGTAGTAATGCCTTCTTTACTCGTTATATTTTTTGAAGTACGTGCATTGTTAGATATCATCATCATCAGCGCATTCTCTAACGTTACTTTACTCAATAGCTGCTATTCATCAAAGAGCCTGTTTAACTTTTAACAATAAATGTTCTACTGTCTATATAATAAAGTACACAACCAAGCAATGAAAAAAAAAGCTTGTAATTAAGACCGTAACATTGACCTGTCGAGAAGAAAGCAGGCAACTTCAGCGTCTCTTTTGAAAGCTTTCTCCTGCATTAGCTATCCCGACATTAACCCTTGTTTTTGTAATCTCCGGTCACGTTTCCTTTTACGGTCTATTTTGGACTTTTTCGACGACGAGGACTCATCCTGTGACTCAGCATATGTATGAATGAACGGTGTATAATAACCGTACAGTGCAGCCTTTTAAACTTGCCGCGGCAGTGACAAGCGCCTCTCTCTGCTCTGCTTCTCCACTTCTGCTGGCTTCAGTCACGTGACGCTGGTTCTGAACGAAAACGCGTTGTGGAAACGCGTTGGCCTAGTACTTTTTGTCCCTCTCTGCTATTATAGTTTTTCAAGATGGCGGAACTACATGGAAGCCTCCGTGGACCTACCCGTCCCATGTATATAAAGATAATAAATTCTTCGTTTACGAGGATTAGTCTGATCATTGGCATAGGTATTTGTACACTATTGAGGGCATATTTATTAATAAAAATATTGATTTTAGATAAATACCTAAAAAGCTACACATAGTCCCTTTAATATATCGGCAAATTTTCTTATCTGGCCGATAACATTAAAAATCAACATATACCGGCTGATATCGATATGGTAGCCGATGTATATCGTGCATCCCTAAAGTGAGAGCATGTACCTGATGTGGGACGTTGTAAAGGTTTTGAGGTGGAGGTTGTGGCGGGGGACCTTGAGGTGGCTGCTGCTGCTGCTGCTGCTGTTGTTGTTGTTGTTGCTGCTGCTGATGCTGCTGCTGCTGCTGCTGATACTGCTGCAGGGCTGAATTGATCTGCGACTAAAATAAAACACACCAGTGACTCAAGACTGCTCACTGCAAGCTGGGGGAAGGGCTCAGATTACAGCACTCCAACACTGAGCATGCTAGAAATGCAGATGATTACAATTCAAAATGGAGGAGGAAGCATTTTATACACTGCAATGAAAGGAATGAGATCAGGTAAGATTTAGGTGCCACTGTGCGGTATTATGTGCACAGAATATACTGTATAATTAGAAATTACAACTATTTTTGGAAAATAAATACTATACTAGCTATAATTCAACAGTAAAATATGTCAGCTAAACAGTAGTATGTTACTGTTGTCACATTTAGTAAATAACAGGTACTATACTAGCTATTATTCCACAGTGAATGCTTTAAACAGTAGTATGCTACTGTCACATTTTGCATTAAAAACATTATAAAAAAAAACGTAAAAAGCCGCAGTAATTGCTTCCAGTTCATTCATCAAATACTCAAATTTTTTGGAAATGAATAGGTACTATAGAGCTTATGTAGCCCCGCCCCTTTTCAACGCTGCGCTCGTTGTCTTTTGCTCGTTTAAAATCTTCCCAGTACTGACATTTGTTAAGACATCTGCTTTAAACATTACAATCCTCATGATAACTTTTATTAACTTTACAAAAAGTAAATCCACTTCACCAGCTAATTACTCCTCGACAGCGATGCCATAGAAATATAAAGAGCTACCGCAAAAAGTTCAAAGACAATATTCTAGCGATGGCTGCGCGCTTGTTTCTCTGGTGCATGAGCTCTATACTAGCTATCATTCCACAATAAATGCTTCAAACAGTGGTATGCTACTCTTAATTCTCAAAACAATTAGTCAAAAACCTGTTAAAAGTCAGTGTAATTATTTATAGTTCATTCATCACACTGGAAATCAAAGGGCAAGCATGTTGCATTGTGGGATACAGTATCACATTCTGCTGATTGTTATCTTGTGGAAATCCGGGATAATTTGCATACTGTTCACAGAGTTTACATACTGCAGAAATAGTAAGTCTAACATGTTAGTATGCTATTCCAAACATAGCCAAAGGCTTTATTGTGTAATTTCTCCAGTGGTGGATCTCACCTGCTGTAATGCAGCGGCAGCGGCTGCGGCGGCGGCCTGTTGCTGGAGTGCTGCGGTCTGCTGCGACAGCTGATAGTTGGCAGCTGACTGTGAGTTGAGGGAGGCTGCAGCTAAAGCAGACTGCTGAGTGTACATCGGAGATGCTCCCAAGAGGGACGGCTGCTGTACTCCTAAAGCTATGGGAGAAACATGTGATATTGTAAGGACACTGTAACTGCTATCGATAACAAACAAGCACAAGCAAACTTTGACCTGCCAATGTAAACCAAACAAAAACATCTTGAGTTTTGACCTTCACAATTAGAGAGCTAGAGCAAGAGAAGCTAGAGAGGAAACTATCTTTATTCATGCATGTTTAGACTAACAATTAAGACATTTTAATTGAATGTGAAGTAGTGCCAATAATGTAAATCAAAATACGTGTTTATGTAAGTATTTATGATGACTTACAATGTAAACTGTTCAGGTCCAGGGACTGTCCTGAGTGGCCTGGTTGTGATACCGCTGTTGCGGCAAACTGGGCCGCCCATGGAGGGTTCTTCTGCCCCCCGAACTGGGCCATGGAGACCTGCTCACGTTTTCTGCTGGACCAGATGGTGGATTATGTCCTGTGGGGGGGCGTTATTCAAAATTAATAAAATTGCAAGCTCAAAACATTACAAGCATAAAACTGGATGGACAGGAACTAAGATACGGTAGTTGTTTCATGGGCTGCCTGCCAAAGCGCCAAGAAAACACTTCTGATTACCACAAGACATACAAAATCAATGGTTATTGATCTTTGTAACTTCAATTGCTCACATTGCCCAAGACTCAAAGGGCCCTCATTTTTAGGCTATATATTTTATATTGTACTGCAGCTGCAAAGATTCTTGTTTTTAACCTTTCAGAAACAGCGAAATGGGCTGTCCATAGATTAAAATAATAAAGCTTATGATTATTCTCATGATTTTTTTTATCATTCTAAATTAAGTAGCTGTAAAGAAGATCTGTATAATTTACTGACTGAGCTGTGTTTGCAAGATTGTTAATTGAATTTAAATAACTTCAAGCTATCTTGAGAGCCAGAGACTCGAAAGGCACATGCTGTCTAGTTAGGGAGTTAACTCGATTTTGAAACACAGCCAATGCGCCATCTGTCAACTCCAGAACACCAACAGACTGTTTACAACTTCTTTCTGCTTTAAAAACCTGTCTAAGTCCAGATCCAGCAGTGAATACGCCACATTCACGTCCTCCTCACCAACACTGTTTGAAGACTCAGACAGTCACTTTTAGCCAATCTTTTATCTGCACTAGCTTAGCACACCAACGTATTCTCAATGCAAGCTAAGCAGCTAACGGAGCAACACAACAACACTGACCTAACCATTTAAAACCCCGTATTATCACCCTCAACAACTATGAAGAACTCCAACTAAGCAGCGGTCTCAGTTGTAGTGTGTAAGTCACAACTGTGCCTACTGCAGTGTTTTGTTTTTCAGCAGTGCTATCTGATTCGGGCCCTCGAATGAGCACACTGTCTAGGTTTCTGTCCGTGCACTTTTTATTCTCATTTACACCTCAGAAGTGTATACAGTCTACGCAGCATAACACAGTGCATGACAAAGCAATAATAATACAACAAAACTTTAGTCGATATATACGCATGCAAACTAGCTGTTATTGTTGCTGCTTACCCGTCGTCCTCTCTTATTCACCGGTTGAGACGTCTGGATGTAGCGCATGCGCAGATCGTTTGAAGTACATCAGCGCATTACTGATCCAGGGTCGGGTGACAAAAGATAAGAAAAACCTGACAGTGGCGCACACTGACGTGAAATCAAATAATAGGCCTACATAACACAAATAAAAAATAACACACACATAATACATAACAATAACACTAATGTTTCAGTTATATAACATAATTATTATTATTGGATCGTTTTACTTCAAATCATTTTTTCCACTCAAAATGCATGAGTTATTATATGAAATCCAAAAGAATTAGTTGTCAGCGTTTTAGATGGAGCTCTAGACTGTTTTTTAGAAATTGCATTTTTTTTTCATTATGCTTTGTTGCAAAATGAAATGAAAACATTTAGTCTGTATTTCTAAACCATATAGAAGTAGTAAACAAGCAAGTCTGTTTAAATGTCCACCGAAAGGCTCGTTTTTAGTTTTTAAGTTTCCATTATATTAATCACTTAAATTCCAAGTGACTTGGAGACTTGAACACTCTGGAAAGTTTTGTTGTTGAACATCAAATAACGCACAGAAAAAATAATCCAAAACTGAAAATTGATTCCTGTCCACTAATAGCAAATTTGCATGTGAAGAATTTGTTTCAAAATTCCACCATCTACAGGTCTAAGAACCTGCGCCATGGAATAAAACATTTTAAAATATAATTGCAACTTGTTTTCTCAAAATTGCGGGATATAAACTCGCAATTGCGAGAAAAAAATGAGGCCTACCTTTTTATTTATTTATTCAGTGGCAGAAACAAGCTTCCATTTCATTCAGCTATATCACAAGATGATTTAACTTGGTAACTGCTTCTAAAGGACTGTCTCTGGACATTTTTATATCAGATATTCAAATCTCTCATTCTGGAAAAATTTGTGAAAAAACAATTATTCACAAATGGGTTGACCTTTTTATGCTCAAACGCAGAATAAAAATGGAGGCTTAAATAGAACAAAATGCAAGCAAGCTCAATAATTTGTTTCAACCCCTAAAGAGAAAAGTTGTAAATGGTATGACAAACATTCTAGACCAAGACAATCGCCGATTTATGCACAACTTTATTTCATTATAGGTCCTCCCGAACTGCTGGATGGCAGAAAATGATTACAAACTTTCACAACTGATCTCATTCTGAAAGACTCTTAGAGCTGTGGTAGATCTACAATTACAAGTGGTCAATTGAGGTTTAAGAATGTATCAGGATCACAGCATTGAAATCATGCCAAAAGAACTCCCACTTATTTAATGCACTCACCAGACATCTAGGTGAAACTTCAAAATGCAATAAAGATTGGAATTTAAAAAGCATTACAACCATCTTCAATTTAACCTTTTCTCTCAGACAAGTAACAAACCTGTTTAACATCATGAACCTTGCAACTCTGAGATCTAAAAAAGCAACAGTCAGAACACATAACGGTAATCAGGAAAGTGCAGAGCTCAGTTTTTTTGTACTTGCAACCACAATATTGCCCTATTATAGTGGAAACAGAACAACTTACGACTTTAGGCTTGGTTAAATATTACAGTATATTCTAGTTTCTGAACCTTAAATATGCAGCATCCTTATGGAGTGTCTGAATCCCACAATGATTATAACACACTGATAGCAATTGAAATATGTTGACAGCAGAGCCGGGTCTCAAGCTATGAGTCTTGCAGTTTCTTCTCCAGTTCTGTAAACACCTTTGCGTTGATCTCATCCACTTCATCCTCCACCTTATTAAATACAAAGATATACATATTCATGTGAATAGTGAAAGTCATTTAGTAAAATATGCAAATAATGTTCACATTAATAACTTTAAAGAGGCCATATTATGCCGTTTTTGTCATATTAAGAATTAGTTTTCATGCTTGAACGTTCAAAATTATTATTTTGTAAATATTTTGCATTATTGCAGCACCTCCTTTCCCAGTGTGTCACTAATGATCTGTTAAGTTTCTGTCTCTATGAAGCCCCTCCTTACGAAAAAAAGTGAAATGTGCTCTGATTGGTTGACTGTTTCAAGCGTGTTTTGGAAATGTCACGCCCCCTTTTTTTCCCTAGAATGTCTTAGGCGGGAATTATTTAAATGAGGGATACTGAAGAAAATATTGCCTGGAAGAAAACTCAAGACTACAATCGAGCATTCCGGGAGTTCAGAAACAGTGCGCACTGATATAGGAAATAACTCCGTCTGGAGTGGACTTTATGCTTTGGGATTTGTAACTTTGTAGACTTTTTTTTTAGACCATGTTCAAACAGCAACATTACACACTAAAGAAAGTTGGGGGAAAAAACATAATAATCTTTAATGGATTTATATCTCTCACCTGTTCTACCAGGTCTACCTCGGGTATATAAAACTGCAGCATGTTCTGGATGCCATTTTTTAGGGTAACTGTGGAGCTGGGACAACCAGTACATGAGCCAATCAGCTTCAACTTCACAGTGCCATCCTCAAAGCCTTTGAATATGACATCTCCACCATCCTCCTGAACCGTGGGTCTTAAGGAAAGCAGACACAGCATTGAGCTAAAGTGGACATCTAACAACCTTCATTACATATCTAGCTAATAATCTGAAGGCCCTGTCCACATAAACAGCCATTTTATTGTGTCATGCTAAAAGGTTTTCACTCGAGTGGCTAGTATTTATATTCTTAAAATCTAAAATGAATAATTAATTAATCATTACTAATTCAAAAAAAAAATATATAAATATATATTAAATGCTTTTTAAATTTTTTTTGGAATGTATAAAATACCATTCAAAAGTTTGTTAAACTCTCTTACACTCACTAAGGCTGACAGTTAAAACAGTGGAATATTGTGGAATATTATTACAATTTAAAATAACTATTTTCTAATTTAATATATTTTAAAATGTGATGGTTAAGCTGAATTTTTTTAGCATCATTACTCCAGTATTCAGTGTCACATGATCCTTTAGAAATCATTCTAATATGCTGATGTGCAGCTCAAGAGACATTTCTTATCATCATCATTTTTCCAGGATTCTTTGATGAATTAAAGTTTAAAATAACAGCATATATCTGAAATAGAAATCTTTCGTAACATTATAAATGTCTTTATTGTCACTTTTGATCAGTTTAATGCATCCTTCCTAAATAAAAAGTATAAATTTCATTAAAAAAAATGTTGACCTCACCCCGACTTTTGAAAGGTAGTGTATATGGAATCGAAACAACAAAACATACCTGATCCGTGTGTCTAACAGCTCTTTGATCATTGAGACAATTTCATCATCATCCTCTGTAACACCTGAAGAATAAAGACACATTAAAATGATCAGACCAGTTCAAATACAGTACATAATGCACCATAATTTATTTAGTCAATCTGTGCAATGTTTGGCTCACTGCTCTCAGCATGTGTTGCTCCCATTTCGATGGCCTCTCCACTCTCAAAGAACTTAGCGATTACCTCAGTCGCATGTCGTTTAATGTCTGTCCATTCAACATCATCATCTGTCTTTAATAAGTAACAATTTATTCATGAATTTAAAAGCAGTACTTCAGAACACAGGCTAACAATCAAACAGAATGTCTAATCGCCGGACCCTACCTTAGTCAGTGTGATAAAATCAGGGCCATAAAAGACACTTTTTATGCCTTCAATTTGGAAAAGATCCCTGTTGGATGATTACAACAAATGTATTTAAAACACAGCAAAGCTATGCA
This sequence comes from Abramis brama, assembly GCF_963993115.1. Taxonomy (NCBI): domain Eukaryota; kingdom Metazoa; phylum Chordata; class Actinopteri; order Cypriniformes; family Leuciscidae; genus Abramis; species Abramis brama. The sequence goes on along the minus strand of NC_139981.1, from coordinate 8,020,602 downwards.
TGCCTTTTGAAGGATGCAAGAACAACTGCATACCACAAACTGACAGGTAATAAATGCAGAAGAATTAATGATACATTCAAGTCACTATTTGCAAAAGGACACTATGATTTGAAAGTAGTCAATAAAGCCGAAACTGTGTTTACCTGGCTAAAGGGGAACTCTCTGCTGAGTTTGATGTTGGGAAATCGTGAGTCCCTGTCCCCAACACAGGCTTACCAGGAAGAAACTTTAGACTTCTGGGGTTTGGTGTGTCTTGAGTTGAAATTGAAATCTTCCGTACTAAACAAACAAACAAACAAAAAACAACAACTAATAAGTCCTCAGAAGGACTACAGGACTGTACAATATAAAATTCAACAGCATTACAAACTTTCAATCATCAAAAGTGATCTGTAATGGAATAAAGAGGATATCTGGTAAAAGTAAAATACTTCACCTGAGAATGCTTTGCATTCATACTGTTGAGAATGTATTCTGTGGGAAGCCCACATTGAATAGCACTGATTTCGGCCATTTACAGGCAATCTAAAAGAGAATAAAAGTGATTAACTTACATTCCCCACGCACACACTATATATAACGTTATATATATATATATATATATATATATATATATATATATATATATATACGTCAAAATACGACCATAATAAATAACATAACAGTAAATAAATAAAACATATAATACATTGAGGATCAAATGAATACATAGAATTTCACTCAAACAATATGAATTATTTAAATGTATTTTTATGATAGTGGAAGTCACTGTAGTGACTACCAAGGTAATCGTTAGACTAGTACTTTGGTTGAAATTACGGTTACCATTGTAACCTAGAACTATAGTCATTTGACAGTACATTATGTAACAATACACATCTTGGTTTTTAAATGCTGTGAAAGATGCTGTACGCCATTTCCAACCTAAAACGATGTGTCCGTATGAGTCGCAATAGACTCCATCTTATAGAGGCCGCCATTTCGATTGTTTTGAAATTTAGGACCCCGAAGCCGGCAATAACGCTCCTGTTCAAAAAATCGACTTTGTGTGTTTAATGAATGTTGTGTGTGATTTTAAATATATAAAGTGCTTATAAAAAATGTTCAAAAAGAGAATGAAATCAGAGTGAATGACGGCAAAACAACTGAACTGCATTGCACCTGACATGCAGGCGCAAGTGGTCTAATGCTCGCTTCATTTCTTAAAGAGATAGTTCACCCCAAAATGTTTTTTTTTTTTTTTTTTAAATCGTAATTTACCTAGTCACCCGTATTCTAAATCTATGACTTTAGTTTTCTCTTTCATTTTACACAAAAGGAGTTGTGACAGTCAAATATTAGACAGAATGACAGTTCCAGTCACCATTCACCTTTTCTATGGGGGAAAAAACATGCAATAAAAGTTGAGGCAGTCAGTCTCTCACATTCTGTCTAACATTATTGTATTCAGAAATTCAGTCATGTAGGCCTATACAAATTTAACAGTTTTTTTGTGACTAATGCATGCAGGATGCAGGACGTTGACCATTGTTTGCATGTGAACCGATCAAATTATAGTCGGCATGAACCAGAAGTTGTGATAGTCTTTTCTTCTTGAATGAGATTTTTTTATATATATAGGGCGGGATTTTGTCCATCATGAATTGATATGGTTGTGAGTTGCTATTCCTGTGATCTCATGTGTGACAGGTTGTCACGCCTCCTCATGCCAGTAAATACGTCATCAGTAAATATTTGTCACTGTAAGAGGGAGGGGAAGTTATTTTGAACAAAAAAGGCACATGAGGGCCCTTATCTTAAAAGAAATTCCATAAAAAATAAGAACTGTCAATAGCCATTTCTAATTTCCATCGCACCTAACATTAAAGTTTTTAATATTTTTTATATTGAAATAATTTCACATTTAATCTCCAAATTAGTGTAGAAACAACATGAAGACAGTAGCCTATATTTTAAATATTTGTTTAAATATCGAATCACTGATACCAATACTGCAACCGATATCTCTATGAAATAATAGGCATTCAGCATTACAGTATAATTCAGAGCTATACATTTGAACATTTATTAGGCTTTAAGAATAACAATTTTAATTTTAAGTGAACTTAAAACAATCTTCACATAAACATATTATAATATATGTCAATATATCAGGGCTCAATTTTTTCTATTGGCCCAGTCAGACTAGTTTAGATTTTTTACTTGCCCTGTCAAAATGCACAAAAAGTTATTGTTTTTGTTGCTTTTGACCCATGTAACCTTGTAAACAGTGCATTAAGATTTGTATGTAGGTCTAACAGACCTGTTAGACCTACATATAATTTATAAATTTATATATAATTTATAATTTATGCACTGAAGACTGTGAAGTGTCTTACCTGTAAGACACTTCACAGTCTTCAGTGCACAAATTATAAATTAGGCTACGTATAGATTAATCCGTATTAAAGCTACAAAAGTAATTCAGTAAAGAGCAGCGAGTGATTTTCTATTTGTCTTTTGTTCTTTGATTATCTTCAATGACATCACAGCAGCAGGTTTATTTATTAGGCTGCTGTCACTTTAAGACCTGCCGCACATGACGCGGATCTGACGTGCATTACAATTTCTCATTCTCATCTCATTTTCTCAACTCTTTACGTTCATCAAAACCCGCATTTTGGCATAATTTGTGTATTTTGTCAGTTCAAGCGCTGTCTGAAGCTGTGCGCTTGAAGACCAATTTATACTTCTGTGTCGAAGTCATGCCGTCTACGTCGTAGGCTGTGTGTAGCGACGACGTAGACCTCTCTAAAAATGTAACAAAAGTCAATTCTACGTGTAAATCCGAAAATTGTATACATATCAATCACTGGACTAATCTTTAAAAAAAATAACATACACAAGAATATTATATTTAGCCTACATTTCTTGATATCTGGAAACCTAACTCATCTTCATATAAATCAGTCACCTGGGACAGACCCATGTTCACAAACATATAATAAATAATCTCTGAGTATAGATCATTCTACAATTTAGATGTATTTTAGGCTATATATGTTCGATAAGCTATACCTCTTTTCATTTATATATGTAAAAGCTGCATATTAGGGTGAATTAAGGGTGATTATAAAGAGTTTGTTTGAGTTGCCGTAGTGTGGTGTAGTTCTTCTCAAGCAGTGATGGGTAATGTAGTCTTCCATTGAGCGCCGGCGGTAACAAACCCTTAAGGTAAGGTGAATAATAAACCTTTTACAGTCTGGTATAAACAAGCGTTAAAGTAAACAACACAAAGAACACCATTCCCGTTTGTGATAAGGCGATATTATTACACATCTCGACTCAACAAACCGATCTGTGTAAATGAGTCGGACAGGGCCATAAAGTGCGTGTAGTCCATATGTAAATGCACTTGCATGGTTTAATTGATTGCTTTCAATTTAAGTGACACAAAGATTATCACAAAGTAGGCCTAAAACTACTTTGCTAGGCCTAAGTAGGCCTAAGACTTTCAGATGCGTCACGCGCAATATAATAACGCTGGCTTGATGTGTTTTGCTGCAACACATAATGATAGGGAATGAATGAATTAAGATAAAATGTTGTGTTTCATGCTGACATGTGGGATAGTAAAGAGAGAACGTAATCGGAAATGCCATACCAAAATGACTTGTGTTTTTCACGACCCGAGTCTCTGCATGTCTTCAAGTCCAAGTCGCAGACTTGAGTTTCCATCTCTGTGTTTTTAGAGGCTACTCTTGTATGCTCTTTCCACAGATCTACAAAAGGGCAAATCAAGGCACTGGTGAGGCTTTTACAGCAGCATGATTTATTTGACCTACAGGAATATTGATATCAGTCAAAATAAGGCAGAATGTATATGTTGCACACAGTCTGATTGCATTCAAAGAGAGTAAATTTGCCTAATGCTAAAAAATGTTGAGGGATGATTGTCGTGACTTGGTGGGTATCTACAGTAGATGTTTTGATTCGAGTTTGAGAACCACTGCTCTAAACTAACATGCTCTCAGGACAGCTATGAGTAAGAGCATAAGTAAACACTGTAAGACTGAGTTGACTCAACCCAAGTTGTTTTATGGCTGTTACATTTTCTTGTAACAGGTGATTAACATTAAGGAGTGGCTGAATGTGGTGGCATGTCTCAAAGCTTTTTTTTTGTTGCATGTAAGAATGTAGCTCGTCTGGTAGAGGAGACAGTAGACTGGTAAGGGCAGGAGGAAAAGTGAAAGATGTTAAAGGGCATGTTTAGCTTTTCAAGACCTTCGTGGAAGTATTACTTCTGAGATTGTCAGCACTTTACTTCAATCTTGAAGCAACTGTCTCCAAGAAACATGGCTGTTTGGGTTATTTTACCCATCGTTCTGTGTGCTGTCTCATTCCTCGGGTGCTGGACAGTGTGAGTTGACCAAATTATTTGTTGTTCCTCTCAATTTAAATGACCTATTACAAATACATGCTGCTTCTCAAGGTCAGCTAAAACTCTAAAGTTTGTTACAGGTTAAGATGCTTTTATTAGAGTCTGTTACATTTAAATGTTTTTGCTTTGACAGAAAGATAGACTAGTTTCAATCGTAATTTATGATGTTTGAATCATAATTTATTAATGTCTACATTATGACATTGGTGATGACGTGTAAAAGATGGTTGCATAACTAGCTTAACATCAATAAGAGGCAAGTCATTTCAGTGCTGATGTCATAAGCATCATGGCACATTATATTTTAAACTCAGTAACCGAACATGAGTCAGGATCAGAAAAACTCAAAGACAAGTAAAGGCTGGTCTTTCTACTCTTTGGAAATCTAATCAGGGGAGTCTGATCCGAGACATTTTCACATGTATTGTTAGATGCTCATCATTTTCTGTGTAACTGAGTCATGCTCTATCAACATTACTTATTAAACAACCCTTATGCATCCTTACCAGTGTTGGGTGTAATTAATTACTTAGTAATCTGATTACTGTAATTTCATTTATTTTCCCTTGAAAAAGTAAAGTAAGGGATTATTCTTATTTTTCTGTTATTTAATTACTGTTACTTTTGATGTATACTGTATAGAAAAATTCTATAAAACAATAGTGGATTTAACATCAAAATTGAATGTGAAAATGTATGTTTTTAATGTAACCTTCTCCCTTTAAATAATCAAGCTCAAGAATAATTTAGCCTATGCAATTTTATATTATTTACTTGAAATAATCAATAGAGCAGTTTCATGTCGTTCCTTGTATTGTTCAATAGTGGAGGTTGATATGGAATTTAGAAAAAAATTAGTAAGTAATAAGTAATCCAATACTTTTTTAGAGATACAGTAATCTAATTACACCGTTGAAGATGTAATTAGTAGCTAATTAATTACTTTTTTTAGAGTGACTCGCCCAACGCTGATCTTTACTAGCACAATATTAAATACTGAACAGAATGAATACAGAAACAACAAAAGATGCTACTCCCATAGCAAAATATTTGAACTATTTTGGTTCTGATTTTAGGATTAGTATTTTTCTCCTAACTTAAAATGACATTTGTTTTAAAGGGTTCTCTTGTCTTTTTTTACAGATATGGACTTGCATTAAGTTTCAACCATGTCTGCTCACTTACTAACTGGTAAAGTGATGAATTCAACCTGCATTATTTAATGTTTCTTTAATTTATGCTTCATAAAAACATTGTTGGGTTTCTTAACAGGGAATACAGAAACTCATGTCAAACAAATGAAATGGGGAATTGCTGCACCCTGGATAATGTCCCCACCATAAGGTTTGAATAACACATTGACCTTTAAAACACCTGCTATTTTCCACTTCATAATACAAAGGAATGACAGGCATTTTCTGCTTATTTTGCAGCACAAGTGGAGCGAATTTTCCAGAAAACTCCCTATTCACAGCAACAATCAATGCTGGTTCATTTTTGTGTGGGTGTCTTTGACTTTCAGATAATAGGCCTATATTTCACATCTGTGTATAGGGAGTGCACTACATAATTCACATAATTTAATTTGTGTACCAGTTTATATCTGAAATATGTTAATACATTTTAAAATATCATATTATTAATTCCATAATTGAGTAGATGCATATTGAGTAGGCATGTCCAAACATTTGACTGGTAATGTAATAAAGTGCACAGAATGTCCATAAGACACTCTTTATCACTTACAGTGAATTGAATTGTGATTTGAACACACTGCAGAGAAAATCTGTGTAATATATTTGTCTCTTTGTCCCCACAGTTCTGGTTTTCTGCATTTTCCATCATGCGCACATCCTGGACAGGAACAATGTTCATTCTCTTCTCAGTAAGATTGCTATGATCTTAGGCTGTGTGGTGTCTATGGGTGCTTTCATGGCTGGAAACTGCAATGTAAGTACAGATGAATACCCTTCACTAATTTCACATAGCTAATAAAGGATTCAGTTCTGATGTGATGAATAAATTCTCAGGTGACAAGAGCCTTAACAAGAGAGTCTGACAACACTTACTCTTAACAAACACACAATAATCAAGCTCCTTAACCATGTATTTTACAAGATAATAGGTAGCATGAAAGCATTTATGTCAAGTTGATCATAGGTGGAGTCACAAAGCAAACTCTTCTTAGGCTTGGAAGACTGTTTCCTGTAGGCGTACTCTGTGTAAATATAATAAACATGCATGATGTTATGCACATTACACATGACATAACTAGTTTCCACTTCAAATTAATTAGGGTACAACAGGGCTAGAGACAAACTCTTAAGAAAAATGTGCTTTTCACTACTGCCATAGTATGATAATATGAAAATATATGTTTGTATTGAACATTGATGGAGCAACAGATTTTGTGTGAAAATAAATCATAAAAGTTGTTTTTGTTTAAAAATCTTATAAATGTATGAGGTGGCAAGGTGGGGCAAAAGGCACAAAGTATAGTTACAAATACTTTAGCTAAATACTCAAAACAATCACTTTAGCAAAGTTTGTACTATTTTCTGTTTATTTGGATAAAAAAAAAAAAAAAATTCAATAAATATAGTCATTAAAATATGTTTATATATATATATTTTTTTTTTTAAATACATAAACAAAATTATTTTAATAAAGATTCTGAAAGCATTGAAGAAAATCCCATAATAATTTAATATAGATTAACAGTAGTAATAATAAATTATATTTTATTATATAATAGCAGGGGCGCCTTTTACCCCAAAAACCATACTTTTACATATTCTTCCGTTATAGAAAAACGGTTGCTTTAATTAGCTTGAACAAAACTGAAAATCATTAAGAAGACCAAATATATTCAATAATTTTAGCGATTCTCATTTGCTATTTAAATCTACATTTTAAAAAACATCATACTGGATCAAATTAGCACAAAATAAACTTTGCGCTGCTGCCCGCGATCGCGTCGGGTTAGCCAAATTTCCACGTGCATCTTGAAAAGCGGATGTTTTGGAAAGTGCAAGTAGTGGTCATTTAGTGAATAAAATAAAATCAAAGGCGCCTTTTTTCCCGGTGCGCCTTTATCCCTGTTGTACCCAATCTTCAACTACTATGTATTAACTTAAATGCATCATTTGATACATTGCACTTAATGTGTGTACATACATGTTTTACATTGTACTAATTACATTGCTGTAATTATTTACATCTATAATTACACCGTTGACGCTTCCCTCACACCTTAACCTACCCTCAATCCTACACTCTTTGAAAAAATGGCTCAGTTTGGTTCAATATAGAACCCTATAAGTGTTCTTGACTCAACTGGCTTTTGCCAAAATGTTGACAATTGCATAATACATTGATGTTTATCAGGTTATGATTTTCTTCCTACTGATAAAGTATGTTTACATGCTGTTTAATTTATAAAATTTTATTACAATTAAAAATGTATTAAAAACAATATTAATTCAAACTAAACACATAAAATAATCCCATGACAGGAACCTCTAAAAGGTTCTATATATGAAGCTCCTGACAGAACCCTTTAAGCTTCTATATAGCCTAGAGCCTTTTCTTCTAAGAGTGATCCCCAAACATATATATATAAATAATATGCATACCATCTCAATGGGAGCAAGTGTTTTGCAATACAACAAAGTAAGTACATTACCTATCAGTAATTTTGAAGTACACCTACTTAGGTGTTAAAGACACCTAATGTGAGACTGAAAACTTTAATCTTCAATTTTTAAAAACATTTCAGTAAATTTCATTTTAATTACACCACCATCTCAAACTTGTGATTCCAAAGTCCTGTTTGTCTAAAGCAGAATGAACTGACACATTATCTCCTATAGTGAAACAACCAAATAGATGTTGTTTCCTGTGTTTTTCTTGCAGCCAACCGAGCTGATGTTGCTCCATTACCTGGGTGCTGCCCTGAGCTTTGTGTGTGTGTGTCTGTACATGACCATCTTGACCTTCCTCACTAGCAAATGTGTGATGACGGGGTGTGAACGGGTTCTCCACCCACTACGCAGCATCTCCACAACTATCCAGGTTTCTGCCACCATCCTCTGTATCCTTGTATGCTCAAAATGTTTTGATGGTAATGCATTGTAAGCTGTTTTTTTAATCATAAATTATTGTTCAGTATTTCTATGCTTACAAAAAGCCTAAGCAAGTATGAAGTGCAGGTGAAAATGAAGACCTATAGATCATTTGGGAGCAGATGTCACAGTTACGTTACTGCAGTTGTGCGCGCACATTGTGGTGGCAGAAAAACTGTCATTTTCTTCTCCGCCCACTAAACACGTCACCGCTGTTTGCAAACACCCAAATTGTCTAGGCTATTTAGACACTGAAGAAAAGCTTTAAATGTATGAATGTCATTGCATTATGTAACAAAATACCAAATCAAGGGATGTGTGTTTTATAGAAATAAAGCCTAGACACACATCCAGGAAAACATTTCATAAAAATAGGTTTAATGGGATTCACATTATAAATCAACAGACATAGGCCTACAGTTCAAAATGAAGATAAAAATGTATTTGAATACTTCACGGTTGTCAAGCATCGTAAATGTGACTGTCAGTTGTCTTCATACATCCACCAAAAAGTGTGACACCTGCTGTTTCAAAAAGTACATTATGCAATGCAAAAGTTTGTAACGGAGCGTCTATTTACACCAAGTGCAAATAGCTCGCCTTGTTAGTAGAAGAGCTATTTACACTAACTCCGCCCACCAATGTCTGGTTGGGCTAGACAAAAGGACAAAAAACCGCTGTAATTTTTCAGCCGTAGGGAGTAAGTCGCGTAGAAGATACTTTTGGCGCAAATTCGAACCAGAGTTTGAATCCGCCGTTTGCCGAACTCGTTCTGCTCCCTTTTTCCCATCGCATATCAGATTGGAAAGGCATTTATTTTCAATAAATATGAAGAAACTATGTGAAAAGTGGAATTAAAGTGCCTAACGGTTATTTAATAATAAAGCGTTTATTGGATAGGGTTAGGGTAAGTGTAGGGAGGACTTTATTAATAAATAAAAATTCCTAATAAGGCGGCATTTATTTAATAAATATAATCATTTACACTCAATATGTTATTGCATACTGCTTTATAATGTACTAAAATACTGAGGTGCAAATAGTATCTAACTACTATTTACACTTGTTGCAAATAAAATACTGCTATTTTTACATAGTGTAAATAGAATCTATCGATATTTTCACTTAGTGCAAATAGCCACTGCCTTTTTTTTTAATGCCTTTGAAAGATAAGTCTTGGATAAAGTCTTATATACTCCACAATAAGGTTCATTGCATTAATGCATTAACTACCAATGAGCAATAAATCTGTTACAGTATTTATTAATCTTTCTTAACGTTAGCTAAACTATTCATTGTTAGTTTATGTCAGCTCAGGTCCATTAAATAATATTAACCTTTTTGAAAAGTGTTACCAAAGTCTGTTATGATCACCAAGGCTGCATTTATTTGATTAAAAATACAGTAAAAACAGTAATATTATTACAATTAAAAATAACCGTTTTCTAATTTAATATATTTTAAAATGTAATTTATTCCTGTGATCAAAGCTGAATTTTCAGCATCCAGTGTCACATGATCCTTCAGAAATAATTCTAATATGCTGATTTGATATTCCAGAAACCTTTCTTATTCAGGATTCTCTGATGAAAAAACCTTCTGGGGCAACCGTAGATGTTTAAAGTTTTATCAAATATTACCATTATTAAATAGTTATGTAGTAATGAAATGTTTTGAAACAGTTTTTTCTCCATGACTCCTCTTCTCTTATCAGACGGCATCTTCTTCATCCAGGAGGATTACTTCTATAAGCACATCTCTGCTGTGTTTGAATGGTTGCTGGCTGTCAATCTGCAGCTTTATGAACTCAGCTACTCCGTAGAGTTCTACTTTTTCTCCTCGTCGATGCTTTCGGTGCTTTTAGCACAGAAAGAAGAAGAGAAATGTCTCATTTTGTCTTAATGTCGAAAAAATCCTTCAGAAGATAGATAGTTTTCTTAATTTTTCCATCATGGATTCATAATAGATGGCAACCTCATTCAAACATTGGGTCTGCTCAGGAGACATTTGAAGACCTTTTTTGAAGTGGCAATAGAATGTATGGGGTTGCAAGCACTGGATTTACTTTGGAGCAGGATCCTCTGAATTTTCTCAGTGGAGCAACAGGCACTTTGAACTTTCCAAAGCACTTTTACTTTCAAAGTACTATAGCATTTAACTGAGAAAAACACCTTACAAATACAATATTTGATCTCATATCTAGATTTCCTGTGAGTAAGAGTAACTTGGTTGGTGCATTCAGCTTAAATGATTGTTCAGTGTTTACCTCACACTTTTAATCTAATCACTCCATCCCAGTAAATGTAGAATCAGCTGCTGGCAGGAAATGTGTATTTGTCAGGACTGAAAATGTCATAAGGTATATATAGAAAAAGATAAGAATAACACATTAATAGTCACAGGTTTATCTCAAATTAAGTTATTTTCCATTATCCCTTATTATTGTGTCAGAACTTCAATTCAGAGACTCTAGATATGAGGTGAATTCAAGTAAACGGAGAACAATATAGATGGATAAGTGGTTCAGTTTACCTGAAATTACCCAAAATATTTATTTGAAAAGGTCTAATTTTATAGACAAGATCATTGTCAAGTTTGATCCCTGATACTTTTTTAACACAAAGAATTTCAATTAAAAACTTAATTTTACAAAACAAGCAACAAAGGGCTTATTGCCTCTGTATGATAGTTTGATATTTCTAGATGTATGTAGTATTCAAAGCTAGTTTTCAGTGTTGAGATGCAGTTACGACAAGCCTAAAAACAGACTTTACGGGTTAAAGGCACATTCACACCAAGAATAACTATAACGATAAAGATATAGTTTACAAAATCATTCTAAATACAAAAGAATAGCAGAGTCCAAACGGCACAGAAACAATATCGTTGGAATCACTTCCAGAACAACTTTTTCCAGTTGATGAACGATAAAAACATTGCCAATCAGAATCCATCCTGCTTTAAAGAGCCCAAGCATTTAAAGCGGCAGACTGAAGTTGCAGACTTTCTGCTTTCCGTAGTGACCACTCACGTGGTGTTTGCATATTTTATCACAACTGAAATGAAATAAATGCAATATTTGTCAAATACACATACGTTTCAGATACGTTTCCATTCAATACTTTATGTATTGCTTAATACAGCGTCTGTTTGTACAAGAATAAAGTTCAACATAAGCCTATACTATTTAAATACCAATGTAGTGGGGTCTACAGTCTACAGTTTTATTTTGATAAGCATGACACAATTAATATCGCGACTACATGAAAAGAGATTTTACTGTTATAAAAATGTTGATTTGTGAGCATTCGGCCAATCATGGAGCAGCTTTGTCGTCATCAGAGTTTGTGCAGCCGCTCTGGAGAAGCTGCGCAGAATGAACCAGCCGGCTGCTCTCGCGGTACTTTAATGCCATACGTCAGTCATGTGGCGTCGGCGCTGTCTCAAGTCGGTCAAACTTTCTAACCGGCACGCACTGCTTCAAGTCAGCCGCCGATCGGTCTGCGCAGCGCTGCATGAAGTCGAACAAGCCTAAAACTGCAGCGTGAGATTATGTGCTGCATTCATGGCATGTCGTAATTACTGTAAATAAAGCTGTGCGCTTTCGAATCGCTCTCGCAGTTCTTTGATGTCATACACTGATCAGTCTGCGCAGCGCCTCTTCAAGTCGGTGGTCAGGTGGTACAGCAGTCAGGTGGTACAGCAGCCACGTGGTACAAGTTGTAGCTCTTAGAAAAGTAAGAGTTCACACATTGTAATTACAAGTTCAACAAGCATGTGAAGGCTTTTTACAGTTCAGAATCGTTACGGTAATTACGACATGGCGTGAACACACCTATAATAGAGCGATATATCATCCTCTGGTGTGGACGCTAATACAGTTATGATTCTTGGTGTGAACGAGCCTTGAGTTTGAATGCAACAACTTGCATGAATCAATTTTACTTCAAAATAAAGGTTCTTTACTGGCATTGATGGTTCCATAAAGAACCTTTAACATCCATGGACACTTTCCATTGCACAAATGGTTCTTTATAGTGGATAAATGTTGTTTAGCTTAATAATAATGTTCTTTATACTAAGAAAGTTCTCTACTAAGAAAACTGCTCACTGAAAGGTTTGTTTGGGAACCTCCTTCTGAAACCTTTATTTTTAAGGGTGAATGCTGAAATCCAGTCTTGTTTTAACTTTTTAAAAGGGCAGATGTGTTTAATGATGTGTTGCTTAAAATAATCTAGAGATGTAACTCCTGTTGCCAAATGTGACATCGAATGTTTGACTGGAATGCAAATGGTTTCACAACATAATGGCCAGAGTATTAAACACACAATGGTATAAAAAGTCATGTGTGGTGTACAACAATGCATTGGAAGCAAAAGTCGTTCAACAACTGCTCTCTGTAATTCTGACACACCTCATATTTGCATGTAGTAGTTCACCTGGCCAGGTGAAGATTATATCGCTGTTTTTCTATTAAAATTGTATTTGACAGGTCAGGTTTAATGAGGTAATCATCTAAAAACTAGTCCCCTTGTTTGCATTTTCATTATTAAACAATGTAGTCTGTATATATGCATCAACCATGAAGACTTTAAATTGTTTTGAGAACCAAATAATCTGACATGCATTAATTTATAGTCTACTTTGTAGCAACTATACAATCTTAACTACTTCATTTAGAATGGCAAAGAAACTCCCAGAACAGGGAGGAGAGTTACAGGACAGCACATGAACCTCACATTCACAGTCAGGCTGAAGGAGTGACTTTGTTTGGAGAGGTTATGTACACACATTAAGAAAGACACTGATGCAGTTTAGGACTTTGGACCTTTGCTAAAGAATACAGCAGCTGTGAACAGAGCTTTGCAGAAATAAGCCCTAAAACCTGGAAATTAGTTGAACAATGAACAAGCATATTTGCACTTCCGGTTTCATCGTGCCGAAGTCAATGGGTTTTTGTTTAAATGCCTAAATTAATGTCTGTGGTTAATACAAGCTCAAGATATATTCATATTTTATGAAATTAAATACCCCACTTGCAAGATTTTACTTGTTTTGGATAAGGTGGTTGCTAACAAGTGGCTAAATGGGACAGAGATACTAATTCACTTTCAATGCGTTTATACACGTGTTCTTGTAAACTATTCTAACTCAAACTTTCCAACTTGTAGAATTGAAATAAAGATTGAAAGTTGTCAGAAGATTAGATGTGGTGCTGTTGAAGTTGTGTGACCGTGGTGTAGTAAATACTACCTTTAGCTTTTTACTATACTTCTGACTAGATTTAGGCTTCGAAAAGAATATAAATGGTGTTAATTTTTGGTTGGCCTACAAAAATACATAATCTCTGCATCCAAAATCGAATACTTCCCTACTGTATAGTATGCAAAAAAACAGTACGCAACAAGAGTAGTATGTCTGAATACATAGTATTTGAAAAACACAAGTGAAAAGTCCCCGGATGACCTACTACTTCCAGCGAGATTCTAGACACTTTACTATCCCTTGAGGCCACGGGAGAGGATTTATGAATGGCAGCGAAGTAACGCAACTGTCGTTAGTAGATCAAGTGACAGTAACAACATTCATACTGTATGGAATGTACTTTTTAACCGGTCACGAAGCAAATCCAAATTCAATTGTAGTACCTACTCAGACAGTTCGTGATTTCGGATGCAGCGTATTCGTTTATCGTGAGTGGTGCCTCGTCAAGTGCCTGTTTAAAAGATTAGTTTGTGCTAATGACATTAATTACACACCTGTTTAACTATAAGGAAATGAGCAAACCTTTTATATTTAGGTGTTAATGTTTTTTTTTGTGAACTCTTGATAAAAGAAGAAATGAAAAAGGATTCAATTGTTAATGCAAAGCACATAACCTTTTACTTTGAAAGAAGGTAATATACATCCTGGAATTACAGATAATAAAGATACATTATGAGCAAAATAAATTCACAATGGATATCCTCTCTTCTTTCACTGATCCAAAGAGTGGGGCAAACTAGAAAATGTCTACAGTATCAATGAGGGAAAAGGTGGAAGCAAACTTAAAAAGCATGTATGTCCAGGCATTCACTGAATACACTGTATAAAAAAAAAGAAAAAAAAGGAAAAACAGCAAGCAGTAGTCCACATTGCTAAGAACCTCAAAAAACAACTGAAAGAAAAGAAAGGAGCTTGATTTTCATGGTGTTCCTCTCACTACATAGTTCAACTGCAACGCAAATATCATAAATAGATGGAGGGGAGAAACAAGCAAGATGCCACAATTCCAGCATAGCTGAAACAATAAATGACCACTCCAAATTCCAAACTTGGAGCATGACCAAAAGTAATCCTTTACAAACCTTTAAGATAGTCAGTCTGCAGGCGCCTCTGCAATCACTTCTCATGCCAAACACCTCTAACCAAAGCATGTTAAAACAGTTTGGGCCCTTAAAACGTCCGTGTGGATTAAGTTGTGGGTTCATTTGTTCATTCATGACGTGACGCGTGAGAACGAAAGGTTAAAGCAAAGAATGGCATGTCTCTTATCTAAGCCTTAGAACCTCTTCAGCTAGGTAAGTCTCGATTAGTCCTTTAAACTCTCTCAAATCACTAAAAATGATATCAGTAACATCTAGCTTAACTGCTATAGTTTTTCTCTCAGGTCTAAACAAGCAGACGTCCCCTGATCCACACGATAACGGTGCTGATCATTTCAGGCTGGAGAGAGCACTACATTTACATATTTGATTTTTCTTTTCTTTTCTTAAAAAGGAAGGGCACTACAGTAGTTGACTCAAACTCAAAAGTATTAATGTGATGCAAATTTGAAATTTTATAAACCTACAATGAGTTGAAATTAGTTTTCTTCAAACTGAGTACATGTTCTTTGTTGTAGAGCCACTTTTGCTAGAGGTGTCGTCATGTGACTGGTATCCGATGAGGGTTTTGCTTGGGATGCTCAAACGCTCTTTGTATTGTTGCCTAAAGGGGAAGAACAAAAGATATCACAATGAATAAATGAGTCAAAGAGAAATCTGTTAGATGTCAGCATATTTACATCAAATATCAGCTAAACACATTCCACATTTCGGTGGAATTAGGGTTATTTATTTTATTCAGCAAGGACGCATTTCATTGATTGAAAATGACAGTAAAGACATTTATAACGTTACAACATAAAATTCTATTCTAAACTTCTATTTCTATTCTATTATCTTGTATCCTGGAAAAAAAAAATATCATGGTTTCCACAAAAATATTAAGCAGCACACCTGTTTTCAACATTGAAGAAATGTTTCTTGAAATGCAAAAATCTGCATATTTAGAATGATTTCTGAAGGATCATGTGACACTGAAGACTGGAGTAATGATGCTGAAAATTCAGCTTCGCCATCACAAGAATAAAAAACATTTGAACAAACATTAAAATAAAAAAGTTCTTTTACAATACAATATTTCACAATACTACTCTTTAACTACATTTTTGATCAAATAAATGCACCTTTGGAAAACGTGTTCTTAAAAAAAGAAAAAAAGAAAAAGGGCTGTGGAATGTGACTAAACGGTTGCATTTTGAATAAAACGTCACAGCCTTTTTTCTAGCCTGTTTATCAGCTCGGCTCAAAAGACACCGCAGCGCGAGCTTAGAGCGAATGCGTGTACATGCTGACGTCTGGATCACGCGAGTGACGCGACCACTAAACTGTGCAGTGAGATCCAGTGAGAAGCACTCGAGTTTATATCTGATGCTAACCGAGAGTTCAACAACAAAACAGGAGAAACACTGTGCCACAACTATCTAGTTAAAATACTTTTCAATCCACAAGTCCCCAACATTTAGCATGGATTTGTAATGTAATTATGAATATTAAATGTATTAAAGGAGTAATGGAATAAACTTACCATACAGTTTTTTTTTTTAAACTACAGCAGTTTTTGTGCATTTGTATTTATACTAAATGTATTTAGGCTACTGTTTTTCATAAACAAAAACCGTAGAAATAATAGTTATTTTTTACCATGGTAGTGAGGTGCTATTCTTTTTTTTATTTTATCTGTGGTTATCATTATGCTATCGAAGAGCAATGGTTAATTTGAATAACTTATATATTAACTTAACTTAATATTTAAAATTCTCCCTAAAAAAATGAGGCTATTAAAAGTTTACAGATATTATTGTTTTTGTTTTATCCGCATCCCAAATCAAGCTACTGTTACTGTCAAACGTGCATTTCCAAGAGACAAATTGACAAAACATGTAATGTTATTAATAATTATTAATTAGCAACGCACCCTATCGTCATGATAGCGTCCCTGTTTTGGCAGTTGCCCGTCCAGATGGCTATTTTATCCCCCTTTGGCCTGACATTGACCACAGCTCCACACACGTCTTCACTGGCCTCATCAAAGGACTCTCCGATTAAACATAACAGCTGCAAAACACATGCACAGTATGAAGTTATGCAAAGCACACTGAGCCATCCACAAAACCATGAAAAAAGAAAAACTCTTACTGTCTCCATCCAGTAGCGGTCAAGGTCATTGTGTCGTTGCTGTTTGCTGAGGGTCATTAACCACCTTCCTCCGAGTTTATTCCTGTCATCCTCCCACATGGGTTTAATACCATCCTGAGACATACACAATCTGGACATCAGTGTTTTCTCATTTTTGCCAAGCGCTAATATTCATCCCTTTATCAGCATGCAGATAATTAAATCTGCAGTCACATGGTCAGAGTGATACCCACAGAAACTCAGAAATGCACCTGCTTTGCAATGAAATGTTTAGTTAATAATCAGCCACACATTTCAGTTCGGCCATATACACACTTCCTCATCTTACCTTAAATAAGCAGTAGTCACAGCCAAAACCAAGCTTACTGGGCTGCTGTATGTGATTGTATAATCTGAGGAGTAAACAGAAATCAAATCCATCATGATTTGCCACTCACATTTTCTTTAAGAAAAAAAGGGCAGTAATGTCACTTAATGTCACAATACACGATAAAGGAAAAACACTTACGCCCAGAAATCTTCCACTGTGTCAAATTTGGAGATGAGACGCAGATTTTCTGTCCAACTTTTGCTCTTGTCATTTTTGAAATACCAGAGAGCCCATCTGCAGGGAGGCAAATAAGGACAGTGAGCACGAGAGTCTCCTTGTGTCACTCATATAATATTCATGTAGAAGCTCTCAAAGAGCTGCTTCAGCCGAGAGACGGCTCTTACTGTCCTGTTAACCAATGGAAAACCACTGCTACTAGGCAAAAATGAATAAAATTAAAATTGAATTGAATTAAAAATAGTACAGGTTATAGTATCATTATTAAATATAAATTGATCGTGTTACTCTGAACAGATGGCCAGATGTCCTTCTGCTGCTGAAGCTCAAGAAGATCTTTAGATCATCTCAAATCATGCTGGAGAACATGATCATCAGATATCACACAAACAGCGAGTGTTGCTTTCATTAAAGCCAATTCTTAAATTCATGTTACTTTTTCAATTACATTTTTCAATCAAATTTTTCTACTAATTACTACTGATAATATTTCATTCGTAATGGGAAAAAAAAGACAGTTTGATGCGTTTGTGAAAACATTTTCACAGTGGAGTCAAGACTTTTGAACCCCATTGTATACCTTTTAAATACATGAATAATTTTATTCAGCAGGGACAAAAAGTGACCTTTTTTAAAAAAAAAAAAAATGTTACAAAGGATTTCTATTTCAAATAAATGCGGTTCTTGTGATCCTTCTATTTATCAAATAATCAGTAATTTTGTAATGTTTAGTAATGTTTCTTGAGCACCAAATCATTATATTAGAAAGATTTCTGAAGGATCATGTGACACTAAAGACTCAGCTTTGCTTTCACAAGAATAAATGAGATTTTATAAGATTAAAATAAAATATTTCCCAATTCTACTGCAGCCATGGTGAGCATAAACATTTTTAAAAATTGTCTATGAGAACAAAAGTGAATTTTAACCTTTGACAATGTTTCATTCTAACCAGCTGCATAAAAGCAAAAGGACGGAGGAAATAATGCAGCTCCACTAAACACAAAGAGCTATATTAACTAGAGCCCGACCGATATATCGGCGGGCCGATATTATCGGCCAATATTAGGCATTTTCCTAACTATCGGTATCGCATTTATAATGGCCGATAAATTAATATTTAAAAAAATGCAGCGTGCGGTGATTTATGTAAGGATGGCGCTGCCAATAAAGCACCTAAAAGCTGTCACAAAGAACTGGCAAAAAATAACGGCCGCGTCCGGTGTAGTAGACACAGTGTTAAAGCTCATTCTGCTACGTTACAACATCAAGCAATATTCCAATAATTTATATAATTATAACACTTTATATAGGGCCATTTTGCATTGAGAGTAGCCTAGTTTCACGTTTAGTACATTTTGCTTACTACTTATTTAAAATAGTATAAAACTACTGTACATATGTAATTATAAACGTTTTCATTATGATATTATTAATTTTACTTTACTAAAAAGATCTGAGTTCTTCCTCCACTGGTAGATGTTAGAGAAATTAAGATTAAAAATAGAAGATAAGGTTTTGTCAGTGACACTTTTGATATATTTATTGATACAAGTTATGTTTTAAATAACGTGACTAAATTAAAAGACAAAGTCGTTAGTGAAGATTATGCAACAGTATTTAGAATATAATATAAAATGCAATGCAAACTAGATTGGTTACAGCTCAAATTCTCATTCTATCATTCACCCTGCCTCCATTACATATCTTTGTCACACAAGTGTTTGATCACCACATTTGAGTGATCATTGCAAAACGTTTATATATTTATTCTGTTTATACTGTGTATTCTATATACAGTACACACATAAATAATATTGCTACTGTATTATAATATACACATAAATAATATCGGCCGATATATCGGTATCTGGCTTTTTTTTTATCGGTATCTGCATTGGCGCCCAAAAATCCATATCGGTCGGGCTCTAATATTAACAGTCATAATAAAGGCTGCTATCATTCTAGAAACCAGCAGTAAGAGTAGAGTACATGACAGATGCACCCTGTCACTGATGCCACAGAGTTATCTGTTGCAGCCCTGACCTGTGGTGAACTTTAAACTATCTATAACAGCCTAGAAAAAAAGTTTAAAGTTTTTTTTAAACAATTAAACATTCATTAATGTTTAATTGTCATTAAATGTTTAACTGTCATTAAACAAAACTTAAACGTTACATCTTGCAATTGCAACACAAACTGAAATGTGAATGTTGTACTTGAGTGAGATCTAAACACCCCAGGAATAAGCCACGGGTCGTGAAAGGGCTGGAATGAGACAGCTCAACATGTAAGCTCAGCACTTCCTGCAGCACGCTGGCAGACTGCAACCTCATCACTCATATGACTTTTGAGCTCAGTCACACCAAACACTACTGCCACAAAAAATGTGACAATGTCATGCAAGACTAGTTTTGAAAATGTCACATTATCTAAAGATGTCAATGTTAGGCAAGTAGTACTTTATTTTCTCTGTTTTTGAAGTCTCTTATGCTCAAAACAGTAATACCGTGAAATATCGTTACAATTTAAAATAACTTTTCTATTGTCTTATATTTTAAATGTAATTTATTCTTGTGAAGACAAAGCTGAGTTTTCAGCATCACTCAAGTCTTCAGTCACATGATCCTTCAGAAATCATTCTAATATACTGAATTTGGCGCTCACTGCTCAAGAAACATTTACATTTATTATCAATGTTGAAAACAGTTGTGCTGTTTAATATGTGTGGAAGCTCTGATCATTTTTTTTTTCAGGATTCTTTGATACACAGTTCAAAAGAACAACATTTATAATATTACAAAAAATTTATATTTTAAGTAATGTCTTTACTTTTCTTAAATAAATGTCTTTACTTTGTCTGCCACTTTTCATAAATTTAACGCAGAAAAATGTACGTCACACTTTAGATTAGAGTCTAATTCTCACTACAAACTTTTGCCTCAAACTCCTAACTACTGCGTATTAATAGTAAGGTAGTTGTTAAGTTTAGGTATTGGGATGTAGAATATGGTCATGCAGAATAAGGCTTTATAAGTAACTAATAAACAGCCAATATCCTAGTGATATGCATGCTAATAAGCAGCTATAATAGTGAGAATTGGGCCCTAACTAAAATGTTACCAAATATAAATTTCTCTGCAAAAAAATAATATTTTACTGCCCAAAAAAAGGTAAACGGTAATTTATGGCTAGTTTTAGATTATCAACATTGGCTAAAAAATGCACTCTAATTTCTGAGATTTTGAATAAATAGTCTAAAAAAAGTATTCACTTCATTTCAGCAAATATGTGCTCTATTCACTTTAATCCCTAGTGCACTAGGACTGATTCATGCTATCTGCTTAGTGTGGCATATGCTACACAGGTGATGTATATAGAACTTCAGATAGAAATACACACAGAAATGTATGACATTTACCTGTTTTGCAAAGGGTGTTTGATGTACTGTTCAGGACTTGTCACAAGACTTGTCACAGGAGCCGTAGGACTTTCAGCACGGACTTCTTCATTTTCAGTTCCTCGCTACATAAATGCAAAATGACTTAATGAAAATGGGTTCATGACCTTTTTTCAGTCACAGGAATTTTTATTCTACAAGAAGTGATTTCTATCTGATGAAATGTTTTAGAGCAGAGAAATTTCCATGACTATTCCCAATAGATATCCCCAGGTTTTTCCATGACGGTGGGGAAACTGATTACAGAAAAGTTCAGGGTCATTCCACGCATCCATAGAGAAATACTGACAATCACCTCATTGCACAAGTCATGATCCTCAACCTGAAACTGACCTACAGCACATTCTGTGCACCTGTCAGCCGGTCTTCACTGCTAAAGAGGCTCCTGGACAATCTGAGATCTTTCTTTGGGAAAATAGCAAAAAATACTAAATGAAAACAGATGTTTCAATTGCAATCTATTGGCTCAATACTTCAAAACCCCGAGATAACGTTACCTGGGGGCTGGTTGCAAGACTAGTCTTACAAGTTAGTCATCAACAGTTTCTCTTAATACGTAGATTGGCCTAATTTGATACCAAAAAATAAGATTGACTGCCCCTTGACGATCTGCTAGTGGGTCATGCTAGATCTTAAAGACACTGTCTTAACATAATACCTGTGTGTGTGCAACTGGCCCCTGTGATCAAACTTACCAGATATGCGGGCTTGTTACCAAGACAACTAGCTAGATTACAGCATGTACTTAATGCAGTGTAGAGCAGATCACACACTATTGAATCAGTAAGTGTAATTTCCAGTTCAATTTGGAGTCATACACCCTCTACTGTCCGCTAAGGTACAAGCTTCTCTAAACACATGCTGACTTATTTCAGCGATCAATGACTTTGGTGCTATTTACGTAATCAGACTACACGTAAATTCTTTAGTGCACATTGAAACGCCACATTTAGTTGATATAGTGAATTATAAAACGTATTAAGCAGCCACGACTGAACACGCTAGCCGAACACAGTTAGCCATGAACACACGTGTCCAGATGTCTGGAGATATGATCTCTTCACGTGGAGACGAGAGAAAACCCGACACCATCCGCCCTCAAAGCGTTATGGTATCATTACGCCGCTCTGAAATGACCCGGTAACGGGTGTGAGGACTGGTGAATTGTCGTTGCCCGGACCCTCCCTGTCTCTAAAGTCACCAGCAGCATTGCCGCCCCGAAACCATACTGAACCCCAAAACGACACCTCCAGCTTTTAACACTACTGCTCACTGTTTAAACATGTCCCGCAGACAACGCAATAGACGCCGGTTTACCATTGTTGGTCGCGGAGAAGCCCTAAATGAAAAAAAGCCCGCTCCCTCTTACCGGCTCCGAAGTCGCCATCTTGCCTGTAAAAATTCTTCTGACCGTTGGACGCTGCTGCGTCACGCACGCGCTCGAGAATCTACGGAAGCTGGTAGGGCTCCGCGATCTGAACGCACTGCATGCGGGAGACTGAAACGCTATTTTTATTTGTATTATTTATTTTTAATTTTTACGTTTTTTTTTTTTTGTTATAAATACAAACAAAACAAAAAAGAGAAATCATGAAATGTTAAAATGTATTTATATATATATATATATATATATATATATATATATATATATATATATATATATATATATATATTAACACATTTTATTAAGAAAAGGTTACATTGAAACATGGTTGATAACAGACAAGTAACGTGAACTTCAGGTAATACTGTTAGTTTGCTATATACTTCTAGCTGACTTTTCAGTTGATGAAAGTATACACTCCTTTTTTTCCAGTGCATACTCAGTGTAAAAATAAAATAGTAAACTATGTATGATTTTAAGTTCACTTAAGTTCACTGAGAGTAAAAAAATGTATTGGAAGTCAACAATGCCTATAACTTTAATTGTAGTATAGTTGCTATAAAACGAAACATTAAACTAAAAACTAAGAAAAATAGTTAAACTAGTTTTGTACTCAAAGTTTACTACTGTTACACTTAAAGTACACTTTAGAGTACACTTCTATTATCTAAAAAGTAGGTCAGCTTACCCCCAATAAGTATTGAAATACACATACTAGTGCACTGATATGAGTATACTTAGTACATAGAGTATGGTTGGACACTTAACTTTGTTCAAGTTTACTTAATAAACTGAACTTTGTAAATAAAGCAATTTCACCTCAAAACTGACTTGTTACTATAAACCTAAACATATAAGTTTATAAGATATGTAAACATATGCTGGAGTGCAAAGAAGCCAATATGACAAAAGTATTTATAGGCCACTCTATCAAAAAACTATATACTTTCTAATTGTACCTTAAGTATATTTTGATCAAAAGATTAAGTATAGGCCACAAATACTTAATCTGAATTGTTATATTATATACTAGAATGCAACTTTTACCATATTTTCCTGTGGTAGAAATAGCGGGATTATATGTTTTTTTAATTCAGCATACACTTTTGTATACGCATATACTGGTCAGTATAAGCCAAGCATACTTAAATATGATTTTGTTAAGTATATCACTGATTAGCACATAAAAAATTAGACTGCACATATACTCTTTTAGTTTAAAAGAAGTATACTAATAGCCCAATTGAAAGCTACTTTTTGTAAGGGCATTCATCCAGTATTCACAAAATTGGGTGAGTATTGGAAGTTTGATTATTGAGTTTGTTTTGCAGATACATGTCAATGGAATTTTTGGGCATTAACCTGCATAACATAAAAACTAAGTACACATGTGCATTAGAGTCATCTGAGGATGCACACCAAAGTTAATCAAATTCTGCCCATAGAGGGCACTAAAACTGTTTGTTGATGTTATTATTGTCAAGAGTTCTGGTGCACTGGTGGAGAACATGCCCTGCAAGTACAACTGAATATGTGAAACAATTAGGTCAAACAAATTTCCTGTCAGGAAAAAATAACTTTTTTTAAACTCATCTGAGCTATGGCAATTTCATTTAAATTTCCATGCAGTGTATCATCACTCTTTATAATAAAATATTAGGGAATTTTTATTTGTCAGATTAGAGCCCAAGACAAAAAATGTCCTGGGCTCTAATCTGACGAATACAAATTCCCTAATATTTTAAACAGATTTTTGAAAATATCATGAATATTAGTCAACATGGATCATCCATGTTGACTAAAATTCATATTTTCAAAAATCTATTTAAAATATCTGATATTCAAGATGTTTTATCTTTGGTACTTTTATCAAAATGTATGATAGAAAAGCAAAATAAATGCTCATATGCTTGATGAACTATTGCTAATTTCTCTTTATTTCTCATACACTGGAAAAAAAAGTTGCTGCCTTAAATTTTTAAGTACAATCAACTTGGTTGTTTAAGTCATTTCAACTTAATTTACATTAAACTGACTTAAAATATGTGTTGAATCTTGAATGACTTATAAAAAAAGTTTGATGAGTTAAAGCAATGTAAAACCAAAATGTCATAACTTATATAATTTTTTTTATAGTGTACTGTGTTACTATGTCTTGTAGATTTCAATGTGTTTCAATGTGCAAAAAACAGTTTTTAGTACTTTTTATAGAATTTCAAAATCATTTAAAAATGTGCAAATGGAAAAGCCTCACGCTTCACATGTACTGTACAACTACTGTGCATTTTATTTTCTAAAAGAAAAATCTCAAAAGCTGGTGTTTTCTTTCCTTGACAAACCATTTCAAGTCACATAAACAAGTCTTCAAGTCATAATTTGTTCTTGTTTGTTTTGAAGGTATAAGAGGTTTAAAATGTCCACATTGTACAACAGTCCATATGAAGGCTTACATTCATACTCGAAGTTGAAGTGTGTAATTTTTTCGATGTTAAAATAAGTTTAACATGCAACAAATAAATGAAACATGAATTAAAAAATGAAACATCCGAATCTTTGTGCTTTATGAACACGTTACTCTGCTGTTTGAGCACCTCAACCAGTCAAACACAACAACTTTGGATCAACAAAACTATCTGGGAGATTGTTGGGAAACCTGTTTGAAAAAACAGTGATTATTTATGCATTTCTGTTTGGTGACACTAGTGGTGCAGAAATTACACACTTCAGCAGCATACACAGAAGAGATTTGTCAAACTGATAATATACATGAACAGGTTTTAAGGGGAACCACTTTTCCATTTCACAAAATATAAACAAACATTTTGGAGAATTTAATTGGAAGACAATGCGAGAGTCCTAGAAGCTTATGTCCAAAGATACACACAAAGACCTGAGAAAAGGGAAAAAATACAACAAAGGAGAACAAAAACATGCAAAAGACGTCTAATGTGAATATATTAACTTGAAAGGAATGTAACAAAATGAATTGACTAAAGTTGCTATGAGGGCCATGTTCAATCATCTGAACTCAAGAAAGATCCTATGAGTCAAACCTAAAAAATGTCAGATAAAATGTAGGTTTTGAACAGCAACATGAAAACCAACCCATCATTGATGCAAGTAAAAGCTTGGAAAACAAAAGCTTAGAAATATGCATAAAATCAGTGAGCTTTGAATCGAATTGCATTGGTAATTCCCTTAGGCTATTTGATGTTCATAGTACTGACATTTCAAAGTCAGTCAATCACCATCAGGGGACTGTGAGGTCATAGTATTATTTGTGCCACATAAAGTCAAGAAGAAAAACACTCAGTAACATAGCATGATCTAATGATGTTCAAGCAGAGTAAAACATTCAGCATCGCCAAAATGAAAGATCCAACTAGTGCAGCACCTACATGTGATTTGTCAATGCCAAGGGACTCTGGTACTATGAATAAGCACCACTGAATGAGCACTAAAAGCCTTTCCCTGAGCTACAAACCCAGGCTTTTTTTTCTTCCACATGATGGTTTTACACAAAAACAACAGTTTAATTGTTCAGCAAAAATATATTTAATTGAAGAGACAGTAGCGTGAACGTACAAATGCCACTCTGTGACTTCAAGTTCCCCAAAACATTGGGTTATTGTTGAGCTTTTCTATCTTTGTTGCAGCTAGAGTACTAGTTAAAACAGGTTTTCAGAGATGTGTAAAATTTCTCACAACCTATATGAAAAGATGTTGTTTCAAGTGCTGAAGTGAGAACAGCATTTTGGGTGCACAATGGTTCTGAACACTGACATACACTCTTTAGCACCTTGAACAAGAAATTAAAATGAATTTTTTTAGCCGTATATATTCACTTTAAAACTCGTGTAAGAGTAATGTAAACCTTTTGATTAAGCCAGTATCTTGACTAGGCCTCTGGATACATATGCAATTACCAAGTAATTCCTCCTTTTAAAGTTGATCTTCTCATTCAAAGCACCTAAATAAAACCAAATGTGTACAAAAATGCACAGACACTGATCCACCCCACCCTCCGCACCAAAAACGTGATTGATTTTAAAAATAAAAATGCACCATGTAGCAATACAAATATATAAAATGACATATTAGGAGGTGTCATGCGATCACTTTAAAAGCACCGGTGAAAACATACAGTAAATTTGTTTGAATATAATTTAACACGCTTGAATTGTATAAAATGATTAAGCTGTTTTCAAGTCATGTTTCAACCTCTTTGGGAGTTACAAAAAAGAAAAAAGACGACAAAAAATTGGGACCAAATAATATAAACTTTCACACAAGTGCCAGAAATGAACCAGTTTGGACATGTTGCCAAAATGCAGCATAAAACCTTCCATGATTATTGCTTAAATATGCAAAGTTTTATAATCATGACACCAAACACATGCTGACTGTAGATACTAGAATGATGGATAAACCAAATGTGCATATTGGAAACTTCAATTGTCAAGTTGGTCTGAAGATACAAAGTGCTTTTTTAAAGGATGCCACATACCATGTCTCACAATGCCGAAACAATGTACCTTCAAAACCAACACGAATACCCCTAAAAAACGAACGAAAGTTCCTGTAATAACCCATGTGGGTTTCACATTGGTCATTTAACCTTACTGTTACAATGGCACCATAAAATAGCAACTAGCAAGTGTCGGCCAAAAGAGCACCCAAGGCTGAGACATGAAAATAGAATTCACATTTCACAATGTCAATTCGGAGTGTTTACTACACACGTCATTTAAAGGATGACAAACTCCTATTGCAGTAAACAGGCTTGGACCAGAAATTAAATTACAAAATAGTTTTTGAAAATGATCAGAATAAATAATCACATTTACTATGCACTAATTTCATCTATATGTATAAAACCAGTTTTATAACATCTGTTCTGAGCACCATCTCTTTACAATAAAAAAAACAACACAGACATACACACCAAAACTCACAGTTAAAAACCCACAAACGGTAGTCGTAAAAGCTGAGATGAAGAGCACAAATTAAAAAAAAGGGCGTACGTAAAAACGGGCGTGAAAAGATGAGAACTAGCTGAGGTAAGGCATTAGCTAGACAAGCGGAGACTGTCACGTCCAGCGGTTGTAAGGCCCAGTGACGTGCGTGAGGGAGTAGGGTGATGACATGACGACGACGTCATGAGAAACTGTTAGCGATTGACGGGTAGGGACCTGAAGCTTGTGTATCTCTTTCGCGCAAGTCTCGTTTTCGCTCTCCGTATCCGAATCCATCGCATTTGACCTATCGTTGAGTCCCAGACGCTCGGCCTCCTCTTTCTCCCTGGCCTTCTCGGCCATTTTAGCCTCCCACTGTTGCAGGCCGTGGCCCGGGGCGTTCAGGTTCTTGTGCTGGTAGAAGACCAGGGAGATGCGGGTGGGATGAGTGCGGTCGGGACGCAGGATGGGAGTGGTAGCGTGCAGCTCCCGTCGAGCGCACTCGATCAGGATGGAGCCGTGGGAAGGAGCCACCGCGACCCCGCCGATATTCCCGTCGAGGAAATTGTGTTCGCTGTCCGACCACACCTCCTCTGCTTTAACCACCTCTGGGGTCAGGGGTTGTGCCGAAACGGGCGGACAGGTCAAGCGGCTGTGGAGACCCTCAGCCATCGGCGGGGACAGCGGGGTGGGAGCTGCCCCGCCCTGGAAGCACCGCATTTCCTCAGGCTCAGATTTGAACGAGGGTGAACATTCCGGATTCATTCTTACAGGGTCGTTCGGATACAGGTTTCTGCACGGTTCGGTCATCTGCCTGATGGCCTCGTGTCCGTGTCTAAGGGGAGGAGGACCACCATTGCTGTGGCCCGTTCTTCCAGAGGGATCATGCTGAGGGAACTTTGGGTGTGTGGACATGCCGTGGGTGTACGGGACTGTAGAGTGGAAGTCTGGGAATTGGCTTCCTATGTCTGGAACCCCAGTCAATCGCATGGTGGAACATAAATTATGAGTATCCTTTTCTGGTGAATGTTCAACAGAGGTGTGTTTGAATGCTGTGGACAGAAAAAAAATAACAATAATAAGAATTTAATACAGAAACAAGAAGTAATAATAAGAGCTCCTCTACTTTAGAATTCTAAAACCACCAAAAGTTTTAGCGAATAAATTAGTAGATTACCAGCCTCTTCTTTATGATCAACTCTCAGGAGAAATGTATACTATTTTACAAAAAAAAGAAGCAAGTATTTCATTAACAATATGGATTCTGCAGTTAAATTAATCTCTATGTATATCCATATAAATCACATGAAAGTTTCCATTGTATGCACACTTCAGAATCTCAGTGGTCATCCGGCTAGTTTTAGCTGCTTTTAGGAATAAAAAGAAACCCATTTCATTTTTAGTTATATTCGTTTTGAAATCTAATTAAGATTACATTTACTAGTGTTGTTAAATAATTAATTTAATAATTAAATAATAATTAAAGTGTTTTTAAAGACTAACTTTAAGTGAGTGTTAGTGTTATTTTAGTATCGCCGAGATACTATTATAGTTGTTTATTAATATTTTGAATTCGTTTTTTTTTTTATATTTTCCATTTTCCATATCCAAGTTTTAGTAATTTTGTTGTTGGTTTTATCTATATATTATTTTTTAATTCATTTTCATTAAAGTTTTAGTTATTTTAGTACATGAATGTAAACTAAATGAAAATGAGAAATTTATATATTTTCATTTAATGTTCATTTTATTTCAAGTAACAAAATGTATTTTATGGTTTTAATGAACTATAATAACCCTGGTGTTAAATGATAGCAAACTAAAACTAAAAAAATATACATGTAAAAACAGGAGAAAATGAGAAAGCACAATCAGTATGCACCAAATGATACATAAAAAAACGCTAATATTGTCCAATAACAGATATGGTACTGATCATTCCTAAACCAATAGTACACAACTAACTGATTTTTCAAGGAACAGACTGACTCATGCTTTGGGACACCTAGTTCTAGTGCAGTGGTTCCCCACCCTGGCCCTGGAGCACCCCATCACTGCACATTTTTGATGTCTCCCTTGTTTGACACACCCATTTAACTTCTTAGAGCCATTACTAATGTGTTTGATTAGGGAGACATCTAAAATATGCAGTGCTAGAAGGCATAGGCGGAGGGTGAACCAATTCCAGGGTAAAGCTAAGAAGTTTCGCTTCCCCTTTAAAAACATAAATTTCCCTATAATAGTTTCAATTTATGTGCTGTTGTACAATCTACACAGCCCAGCATAAATGCTCCTGATAAATTATTTGTTATTAAAGCATCTACAAACCACTGTTCATTTTAACATAAAAGCTAGCATACTGTATGCGGGATTTGGCATGGCAGAAAACAAACGAAAAGCGTTCCCTTTATAATCACTAAAAAGCTGTCATCTTCATCACAACCTCACAAAGTTCTGTTATGATAATAAATGAAGCTGTCTGCAAAATGAATCTCTTATTTACATAATGTCTACACTTTGTTTGTGATTATGAGAGGATTTGCTATCGTGCAGAACTCAGAATCCACTCACTACTCAAAAGGCTGGAGTTTTAGAAACCTTCGACGTTCTCCAGAGCGCAAACATAGATACGCACTTGATCGTTTGCCAAACCCGTTTCACCAATATGCTAGAATTACCCAAAAAAAACCCTGATCCTAGACCATCAGTTATGGCCAGCTTTTTTCCTCTAAAAGCAATCAGAAGCAGCAGCAGGAAGTGGTTTGAGTGAGAAAATTCCACACTAGTCTCAAGTTCATGGCCAGGGCCAGGGAAAGGCAAAGCCTTGCCTAAATTACACAGGCATTACACTACAGCTGGGAGTACTCCAGGACCAGGGGGAACCACTGCTCTAGAGGGCATTGTGGGTGCTTCTCAAACATAAGGCTGCATCCTAATGAGCTGCGTCCTTCCTAGACCAGTTCTTCTGAGACTTCTAGGGTAGACTCCTCCTCAGCATTAAACGCTAGAATAAGATGCTCTATTAAGGCCTCATGGCTACGTCACGCATGTTCCCACGCCCCACGGTCAAACCATGAAAATACCAAGCTGAATGAAGGATGCAAAATGAAAGCTGTCTTCCAAGGATCCTTCAAATTGAGATGGCCTTCGGTGGTGCTTGATGACGTGGCAGCCTAAATATGCAGCTTTACTTGGACGCAACTTTACATTTGAGAAGCACCCTTAAAAAACAGATCCTGGAGCCTCCCCAGCACTGCACTTTTGAATGTTTCCTTTATTGGACACACCCAGCTCATGTCATGGAGTACTCAACAAATCAGCTGATGATTTAATGATCCAAAACATGCAGTGCTGGAGAGGCTCCAAGAACGGATTAAGGCCCCGTTTACACGAAGGGAAGACGCAGATATTTCCCTGCGGTTTGGCCTCTCATTTACACGAAAACCCCATTTTTATCACAGAAAACAATTATTTCTAAAAACTCCGGCCAAAGTGGAGATTTCTGATAATGCCGGTTATGTGTTGCCGTGTCAACTGGGAGAAACGGGTTTTAGGTTCTCAAACGTCACATTATGCGATACTGATTGGCTTGCATGGCTTTATCCTTCTCCCTACACTGCCGCCCATAGGTTTGGCATAGTTATGATGGCGCTCGACGGCGTATTTATGCGGGTTGATGTAAATGACAACTTTTTTGAAAACGATGTTGTGTGCACGATGTTATTATTGAAAACGGAGGGGGGGGGAATATTTGTTTCTCTAAATACCCGGCTATGTGGCCTAAAACCCCCTGTATGCATTAAGAACATGGCATGGCTCCAAAGAAAGAAGACTGAACTGGAGATACCTTTAAGAGGCTTGTTCTTAACTTTCACAGGGTTGACCTGCTTACTATGCAGGCCGCTCAGCTTCTCAGCATGGGCTCTTTTAGCCTCCAGCCTCCTCTTGCGCGCTGACTTGACGGGCTCAGCCAACAACCGCACTTCTCTTGGGAAAGCAGAGAGGACCTGCAGTGCCCCAGTCTTTATCTTGGCCCACTGGCCCTCAACATGGCCAAACTCATCGGTGTCAGAGATCTTGTAGAGCGGCAGGACGTGCAGCTGCTCGTCCTCTGGAATGTTCCTAACTGCACGGTTATCCTCCTTGGTTAAAGTGCATACCTGCAGTTCACAGGAAGCAAATGCATATGAGAGTTTTTGCCAAACATTTAAATCTGAATGGTGTCTTTAAAGAAAATGGAAAAAGGAAAACGGAAAATGGACATTGTGACAGTAGAGGTGAGCCTCACCACAGTGCTTCCATTGGTCATGTTTTGTGTGTCTCTGTGGGCATGAGCACAGAAGTCCACACAAGCAGTCACACCAGAGAATGGTCGACCTTCCCTCCTGCCCAGCCGACAGTTGTTCCCCTGCTGATCCTGCTCCACCTGATGGATTACAGATCATTCCCATTCTTTTCTTACAAATGTACACAGAGCTCAGTTTGCTTTTTCTAGGATGCTATCCATCTTATTTTTAACATAAGAGCAGGTGCGGCCATTTGTAACTTGAATGTGTGAGGTTTCTGGAGTCATTCACTTCCAGATATTTTTGCTGTACAAAAAAACGTTTTGCTGTGCTGCGTAACCGTCCGTTACAACGCTTTATATTGCAAACTTGTGATCGTTTTCATATTATTTTAATTTATTATCATAATCGTAAACACTGATTTGTGGCACAAATAAATTTACAGCACTTTGTTATTCTTCTGGTTATTTACTGATAGTGGCTAATGAATCAGAAGTCTCACACATTCACGTAAAATAGCTTACTTGCAAAATAAGGTGTCTCGAAATCACAACATTATCAAGTCACATAATCAACTTGCATAATTAACATGTTTGGCTGTTGAGCCCTGCTTAAGAGCAGCTTTAACTTTGTTGTGACAGAGTTCATACCTGGTTGTGAAAGGCCTGAGGAGCAAGTCTCTTGTAGACAGGTGCCAAATCTGATGCCAGATTGTGCAAGTTTTTCTCCAACTTCTCCTCCTAACCACAAAATCAAACAATGTTTTAAAGGCTGATTTAAATTACTATAAAGCTGAATAATACACTACTGTTCAAAATGTCTCATGTTCACCAAGGCTGCATTTATTTGATCCGAAAGTAAAGTTAAAACAGTAATATTGTGAAATATTATTACAATTTAAAATCACTGTTTACTATTTTAATATCTTAAAATGTAATTTATTCCTGTGATGCCAATGCTGAATTTTCAGCATCATACTAGTCTTCAGTGTCACATGATCCTTCTGTCAGGGTTATTTGGTCATGTTTTTTCTTAGTTTTCATCACATGGACTCTTGTTTGTATTTTTCACCTTCCTGCCTCAGTTAGTTTGTCGTCATGGATGTTAATTTGATTCTTTACTCAGTTCAGGTGTGTGTCATTGTGTACAGGTGTTTGTGTCATTATCCTCTCTCTACTTTAGTTCAGTTCGTGTTCATTGTTGGGTCTCATTTATGTTGGTGTCAGATGTATGTCTGCATGTGAGTTGTATTGCTACCACTGTTGGACTTGCCCTGTGTATTATTTAAGATTGTTACTCTTCATTTTCTTTGTCGATTGTTTGTCTCACCACACAACCCGGTTACAGAAGACCTGACCCACAGTGAAAGTAAGCGGATTATAGCTTGTTTATTTGACCGTCTTCAGTCTGTGTTTTATGGTTTTGTTTGTCTTTTCCCATGGAACTCCCTGCTGTCAAGCTGCTCTGCCTTGATCAGGGAGATCGCTCCCTCGAGGAACATCTGGAAGAATTCCTGGATCTGGAACAACCTTCCCGGACGACTGCCTCTGCACGTTTCTACGTGTGGGACTTAACAACGCCACTCAAGCGCAGTTGCCCGGGGAATCTCCTTGAGGGAGCTTCGCTGATTATGTGGAGTGTGTGCTGGCTTCCTGTGGATCAACCTTCACTGCTGAGGACGTCACCAGCCCCACTCCAGCCCCAGTGCCCAACCAGAACCCTATGGTTGGAATTAAGCTGTTTGAACCACCGCAGACTTCGAGGATCGAGGACGTGTGTACCCAACATCGCGGAGCCTGAGATGCGTGAGTCTGACCTGGTGCGCATGCTGGCTGCGTCATCCATCGCTGAGGGAGCTTTTGGGAATCGAAAGGGCAAGGAGGAGCGCACCACTTTCAGCACCACTGGCAGCACCACTTTCAGCCCTTCTATCCAATGATTCTTTGTTGTCAGTCCCACCCAGCCTCCTTCTTCCTACCACAATTTTTAGCTACGTCCTCCGCCCTCAGCAATTCCTGCTACCCACTCGAACACCCTGTGTATCATTAAAGATCGTACTCTTTTTCGTCGATCGTTTGTCTCCCCACATAAGCTGTTACACCTTCAGATATGCTGATTTGCTGCTCAAGAAACATTTCTTATTATCATCAATATTGAAAACTGTTGTGCTGATTAATAACTGTGTAGAAATGATGAAACATTTTTTACATGAGTTTTTTTCTCTTTTTTTTAAAAAAAATAGAAAGTTCAAAAGCATTTATTTGAAATTTAACATTATAAAGGTCTTGCACTTTTGATCAATTTAATGCATCCTTGGTGAATACAAGTATTAATTACTTAGAAAAAAAAATCTAAGAGTGTTTTAGAGGTTATTTCATTTAATGGATTTACATTACATAAAATTTCATGCAGCAAATGCTCTATGCATTGCAACCACTTTTATTGTTTGTTTGATTTTTCAATCTTGCAAAACCCTGATTGCAAAGGTACAGTGTCACTTCACCACTACAAATCAGGCACCTGTTTAATATTCAATGGCACAGCACTATTTCGATGCATCTGGTTAAACTTTATTGGGAGTTTAAAACCACAAAAGAGTCCTGCAACTGTTCTATTGAATTAAGTGCGAGTCTGAGTGATTTACTATTAACTTATAACTTTTTAACTTAGTGCCACTAGATTGCACCTGCTTCAGATAAACGAGGTAAATCAGGTATGCTCACACAGGATATTCTCATGAGAGTTGGACATCTCATTTAAAGTTACTATGACTTGTTGACAGGATTTTAAAAACAAACATAATGATCCAGAACAAAGCCTTTCTTCACACATATCCAGTGTGCTAGCGTTGAAAATCAATGAACTGAGAATATATCTCCAATGAGCCTATCTAATGCTCACCTCCTCAGGATAGTCCCCCTGCAGTCTGAACTTCCGGGGCGTTTTGCTGCGTGCAAACTTACAGCCGTTGAAGTACATACTCCAAGAGCAACCAAACGAGAAAGAGGCACCGGAGGTCTCTGGGTCCAGACCCTGACACGCACAGGTACGACTAACAGGAGAGATGAAGAATATGAGGTAAGTTATAGTGCAATAATATTCTATATTATAGAACTTGCTGGTGATGCTATTATTCAACAGAAAATGACACATTATTTCAAGATATTAAAATTATTGCAAATTCTTGATTTTGTTTTTGGGGTCTACTAGAATAGGTTTTCATGCTTGAATGTTCAAAAATACATTATTTTTCACATTTTACATTGTTGAAACACCTCTCTTCCCAGTCTGTCAGTAACACTCCGTTTAGTTTCTGTCTATGAAGCCCCTCCTTCCAAAAAGTGCAATGTGCTCTGATTGGTCGACTGGACCAGCGTGTTGTGATTGGTCAACCACTTTGAGAGTGTTTTGGAAATGTCACGCCCCTTACCATAATCACTACTAACTCAACCAGGCCTCAACCGTTCTTTTGCGTATGCCTTTGGTGGGAATTATTTGTGAATAATTATTAATGTGGGATACTGTGACGTGTATGTTCCCAGTAGAAAACTCAAGACTACAATCGAGGCGTTTCAGGGAGTTCAGAAACAGTGCTTAGTGATATAGAGAATAACTTCTTATGGAGCGGACTTTGTGCTTTGTAACTTGCATTCTCAAACAGCATGAAAAACACACAATAAAGAATGTTGAAAATGTAAAAAAGCAAAATTATTTAGCTTTTATGACATACAACTATACTAGCCAGTTGTTTTTAGCAGGGAATGTGCAGTTACAAAATGATGATGTGAAGGAGTTGGTGTAAAGGCTTCAAGAAAAGTACTTCATCAAGAGCAACCTCCAAATGTTCTTTTGTATTTTTGTGAGGGAGTGTGTACGTGAATCATTCCCACACACTCTGTCCGTATGTTACTTGTGACTCACTCTTCATTGCGGTCACAGCGGCGGCTAGTGGGCGAGCCATATTTGCAGAGAGTCTGTGTGAGCTCCTGGTACAGGCTGTCAGCCACACTGCGTGGGATACCCTCCCAGGCCAGGATGAGAATGACTACCACTGCATTCTGACAGCAGTGACCAGCACGCTGCCGCACAAGACACAACAACTTCTCTTCCTCACTTCCTCTGCGTATGATCTGCAGAATTTAAAACATGTGCAGACAGTATATGAAGGAACAGACATTTCAACAAGCTCTTCTTCGCACTTCATATAGGTCACTCACCCACTTAGCGATTGGGCAACCCTGTGAGCTCCTCCCTTCTTTACCAGTATACACCACAACCTCCATGCGGACTGCATTGCCTTTCTCGCCATATCTGTGATGAGAACAGTGCATTGAGTTCTGTGTATGTTAAGCACTATAACACAGGTTTTCAAACTTTTTTATTGCAAAGGACCCCCAAATTTGATGAAATGCAAAAAAGAAGAGCAATCAGAATTCACTATGCAGATAGTAAGATGGGTTATATTATTTATAATATTTAGGGTTAGGGCTCTGAAACAAACTCTAACAAGAAAGTTTGAGAAATATCAATATAGTGTCATACTTTTGGATGCACAGGTGATGGGAAATAGTATTGCCAAAACATCAGACTGCAATAATTAGAGCAGTTCAGTAGTAACCTCTCAACCTCTGAGGTGAGAATCACTCTATGGGCCCCCTGAACCCAGTTATGGGCTTCCTGTTTCAACTTCTAGAGAGCATGAAAGTGTGTTTCCACTAAAACGCATCTGTGGTTGCAGTCTATAGCTACATGTATACTTATCTGTCAATGTCAAACACATTACACAACAGGGTAACACAGTCAGTATGATTTGGTTGTCCTGTGCTAGAGTTATAGTTCTTAATGTTTAAACACATTAGCTACATTTCCATGCAATCTAATAATCAGTAATTAATTTTACTAATAGATCAACAAGAAAAGTGTGGTTATAACAAATTTTCTTTGTAAAAGAAAACTGTTTTATAAAACGTAACTTATCTGTAAAAACTACACTAATACTTAAACAATAATAATTAATATTATTACTTTTCAAATATTAAATTTTTTTTTTTAAATAAATATTAAGCAATAAATGTTTCTCCACATATTACAAAGTTTCCCAAAATTTCAAAATACAGAAATATGTAGAAAAATAATAAGAAGAAAGATGGGAAATTTGACACATTTGACACACCCAAGATAAAAGGTAAACATGTTAAAATTACACATTTAAAATAAAAAAATAAATGTATGTAAATATAAAATAATGCATTTAAATGAATGAAAAGTTTGATATTTTGGTAACACTTTACTTGAAGGGGTGTGCATAAGACTGACATGACACCTTCATAATCCTGACATGGCAGATGTCATAATAATGAAGGAGGTCTTATGCATGTTTATGACAACTGTCATTAAGTGTCATTCGCTCAATTATGACATTTTTAATGCAAATATGACATTGTTTGAGATGTCTTTGTTATGACAACTTGACATAAACCAATACATCATAACCTGTCAGTGTCTTTGTCATGACAACTTGACATTACCAAGACAACATAAATATGTCATAAACATGACATAGCAGATGAATTATCAAACCACTTAGCTTTATGGGTTAACATTTCATTAAACTGTCAGGTGGTTGGTTTTGACATTGGCTGTCATGAGGCCATTATAACTGTGTCATGAATGTTTTTCTTGACCTCAACTACAGTGGTACCAATTTAATTTGTCATTAAAATGTTATAATGGCTTCTTGACAGCCAATGTCAAAACCAACCACATGACAGTTTAATGAAATGTTAACCCTTAAAGCTAAGTGGTTTCTTAAGTCTGATAATTAATCCGCTATGTCATGTTTATGACATATTTATGACACATTGTGTTGTCTTAGTAATTTCAAGTTGCCATAACAAAGACATCTCACACAATGTCATATTTGCATTAAAAATGTCATAATTGAGTGAATGACACTTAATGACATTTGTCATAAACATGCATAAAACCTCCTTCATATTCATGACATGTGCCATGTCATGATTATGACGGTGTCATGTCAGTCTTATGCACACCCCTTCAAGTAAAGTGTTACCGATATTTTTTGTGTTGGAGCCAGTGAAAACATTACTGCATGTAAACATAGCAGTTGAGATCCACTTTACCTGTTCTCCATAATTTCTCTCACTGCTGCTACATTCGGGCCAGATCCAAGGTGAGTGTAGTACGGACCCTCCTCTTTCTCAATTATTTGTTCTGTAGAGGAAAATTGTGGTCGTAGATGAGTTGAAAGAACTTCTAGCAAACTTGTATTTCAAGTTATGATATACACAGTCACAGACTTACCCACACAGTCACAGGAGGGCAGCTCTGTGGATTGTTTAGAGGGGGTGTTGAGGAGATTTTTGGTTGGTGTGTCCAAAAACCTCATTGGAGACTCCAAAAAGTTGTTGAGCGTGTGCTTGGTGGGAGTCTGTTCTTCAGCGTACGCCTCGTCACCATTCTCCAAATGTACACTGGGTGTGGACAACACCGTAACACCTCCAGACTTCTCCACTTTGTAAAATCCATTTTGATTCGTGTGCAAGTGCTGATGATCATTTAAGCCGTTTGCTTTACGGTACATGATCCCTGGGCTTTGCGGCAAGTCTTGACAGGGTTCACTGGCCATGGTTTGCTGAGGTTGTTGTTTAGCACCATGATTTAGCACATCGTAGTTTTTCGATACCTGAGAAATCATTTGTTGTTCACATTCATGCCTCGGCCACTTGCTAGCACCAAGATGGTCATTTGTATGACTGTGAAAAAGTCCGTTTGGTGGCAGTAAAGAATGACTTTGAGCTCCATGCTCGTATTTAAAGTTAAAGCCATTCTGCTTACCAGAACCTACAAGGTCCAAATGCTCTTTTTTCAGAGAATTGTTGTAGTATAAGAGTTGCCTGTTCTCGTGATGAGCCTCCGCAATGTATTTTTTCAGGTCAATCTGAGCTTGTGGAAGAAATGGACTCCTCTTGTGCTGTAACCTCATCTTTTGTTGCGAAATGGCTTTCTGAATTGCAGCCTTGAGTGGGGTTTTCCTGTTGGGCGTCCTCTTGGCCAGTGGAATCCTACAATGATTGCCCTCAATCTCTGCAGCTTTCTTCTTCGACATCCTGGGTTTTGCTGGTGTCATTTTAGGTTTCTTTTGCTTTTTCAAGTGCTGCCCCAAATAATTATGATTGTATTTTATTGTCTGAGTAGGCATACCTTTCGGGGGACTGTTTTCCGAGACTTGCATCTGCCTCGATTCAATCATGAACGCAAGCTGCACCAATTGAGCCGCAACTTCCTCCTCATCCCTCTTTCTCGAGATGGGATTCGCTTCTCCATGCTTATACTTCTTAAAAGTGCCTTCTAACCTATCAGCTTTAAAAAGTGCTTGGCCGTTTCTTCGGTTCTCAGCGGTATATGATAGCTTTTCACATTCTGAGCTGGCCACCAGAAGATCCTTCAAGGAAAGTTTTCTGGGGGTAGTGGCACAGCGCTGACTTTGACTTTGGGTGAAGTTGTCCGGCAAGTTCAGAGGGCTGCGGATGACAGAAGTCTGGTTCAATGATGAACTGATTACCGAGACCTTGTTAGAGAAAACATCTGAAACTGGTTTAGCCTCTCGAAGAGGTACGTGGTTGCTTGAAGCGGAGTATGTAGATGTTTCTCGCTGAGCATCCTGACTCAGGTTTTCTGTTTCAAAGGGCACTGTTTGTGGGGTAGCTGCCAGTTGGGTCAAGGCCTCAATAGCTATAGCCTGATCAACGCTAATATTCCTATGCTGGACCAGAGACTGGACACTGGGTAAAGATAGTGCAATATTATCATTCTGAGGAGGTTCTTCAGGACTTAGTCCTTGATCTAACTGACACTGATATGGTTCTTCTTTTGGCTCAGTTTTTAAACACATGTCTGAGGCCTGAGGTCCGAAAAGCCTCTTTAGACTTTTCCTATCTGTACTGGCGAAGCAGACCACAGCTGCTAGTGTAGATAAACCATCCTCGTAGCACTCGCTAGATTCTAAGTGCTTTGAGTGCTGGTCATCAATCTCAACCCATTGCTCCTCCAGTTTGATCTTCTTCAGAGGAACAGTCTGTTCTTGAACTGCCTCTGGTTCGTGACTTTTGTTATACGTAGATCTATGGAATATGGCATGTGGCTCGGTGGGATCCACATGTCTCTCAGTGT
Organism: Abramis brama; assembly: GCF_963993115.1. NCBI lineage: Eukaryota > Metazoa > Chordata > Actinopteri > Cypriniformes > Leuciscidae > Abramis > Abramis brama. The sequence continues at coordinate 7,980,732 of NC_139981.1, read as the reverse complement.
TTGGTTTCATGTGATCAGCACCGTTATGAGAGGTTAGAGAGATGGTGTGAGGGAGAAGTACATCAGTGGTCCTGGGATCCTTTCCAGGAGGTTCTGGTGACATGCCATGCCCTAGAGGTGTGGGAACATCAGGTGGAACATTGTGTGTTAAGGATATGTAATGCGCCTCTTCCTCTGGTGCCGGACAGGTCTCTTCCATCTGCTCTGAGCTTGTGCCATTTACTGAGTTTGCCTCTGACTCAACCTGCAGTGGAAAAATATAGAGATGCTTCAGCATGTTTTGGCTGTGGTGTGAAGCAATACATACAGCAATTGGTCATTGCAACTTATGACAGCTGGTGCTACAGTGGATCATCACTCAGAACTTGGGGTGATTAAGCAATACATAAAAAAAATTAAAAAACAAAAGTTATTCATTATATTACAATAAAAGAAACGCAAAATGTCCACTGAAACACTGAAAGTTCACAAAAGTCATTACTGTCTTAAACTTAATACATTCTTGAGGTAGTCGAAAGCCAGATTTACTCACTAGTCTATAGTTAACATTAGCAAATAAACATTATATTACTGATCAACACTGTCCCATCATTGCTAATATACATTTCTCCAATATTCACACTATGCTGATCAATTAATTCACCATAATAACAACATTTGCTGAGGAATGTATATGGATCAGGGGGCATGATTAACGTCATTATTTTATTATGATTTTATTATTTTTTAAGTTATAGTATCTAATTTTAAATAAAAAAATAACAAATTTTATTAACGAAAGAGTGCAAAAAAACCCCATTTTCCAAACCATGGCTTTACTTTACCCAAATATGCTGATAAAACTATAATGATTTATATTTTAGACCTGATGCGTCATATTCATACACACAGAAAAGTAGCATGAAAGCCAAAGAAACCCCAAATTTACATAATTTTTTTCATCTCTTATGTGAATGTGTTGTTTGACAGCGGTCTGTGTTCATAAGGGTGTTTTGCTTCATCACAACATCCAATGTAAAACCAAACCTATGGAATGCATGTACATTTACGCATTTGACACGTTTTTATCTAAGCAAGTTAAGCAACTTATGTTGCATTCAAGATATACATTTTACCAGTTCATGCATTCCATGGGAATCTAACCCATGATCTTCGTCTAGCTATTGACCGCACTAATTTAAATATACCACAATGTGAACATTATTGGAAGCACTCATTATAGCCTCATTATTGTTTTTCCATACCGACCAGAAAGTAAAAAAGAGGCAATGAAGAGAAAAAAACAGCACGTGAGAGTCTTCACAGCACGCCTGCCTTACTGTAACGCAAGTACCTCTCATAAAACAATTTTACTACCCGTGTAAAGCAGTGTGCATTAGATGATTAAATACTTGCAGGAGTCAGTCAGTCACTTTGTGTGGAACTGTGGTTTTCATGTTTTTTTTTTGGTATTTAGGCAAGTCGCTCAGTGCAGTGTGTAAATAATTTCAGCAGCAACAACAATGTAGTATTCAGGAAAACTCCTTCATATATCATTAACACTTATACCAGGAGAGGGCTGATGCAATAGAGGGGTCGAAACAACAGTGAGGCAATAACTTGGCAGCCGCTGCAACTGTTATTACTAGGGGGAATAGGAAGAGAATGGTAATCGGCTCCTCTGATGTTCCCATCTAGTACTGAAACAAAAGCGGTCAGCATCAGATGCTGAGTAAACTACTTTCAATAACAAAGTAGTTTGGATGGGGACTTAATAGGAGCCCTATGTGAATGTTTAGATCTTTTGCTTCCTGCAATGCAGAAGCCCAAATGTTTGTTTTTATCAGCAACCTGCTCACGCTTGCTGATCATCTGAGGTTTAATCAGTAGAACATGAGCAACACTTTAAAAGCACAATGAAAAGGAAACTCTGCAGACATGAAGGCTGCAAATTAGATGTCGTTTGTTTGTGCAAATTCTGGGTAAACTTGCAAAGTAAACGACAGGAAAGACCCGAGCTCTTGAGTTTTCAGTCTCTTTCAGGAAAAGCTTGCAGATAAAACCATACTTTTGTAGATGGATAATAAAGATGGATGATAGATAGATACAGTAACAGCGTCAAAAGAGTTGAGCCAATTATTCCATCTTATTTAACATAAAAATCAGTAGGCCAACTAATTACAGGTCAAATTAAATACTGTGATATCTTTTTTCCTTGTTGACTGGACAATGTAATATAAAAAGTGAAAATGTGCCATAGGGAGCTATCTGGATCTGTAATAACCTTGGCGAAATGTAATATTGCTTGATTAAAGCAGTAAGCCACTTGAGGCTGTCCGTCACAGTGATGTGTAAACATGGTAAAATCACTGTAACTCACTGCTTTAGGTGGCTTATTGCAATAGCAATAAAATAAAAGACACCAATCAATGAACAGTTAAAATTATATTTAAAATGTACTCTTATTCAAAAATCAACATGCAGTGAAATCTGTTTCATAAATGCATGTTATTGATCTTGTTAATTTATGAAACTTGACACAAAATAAAGTGTCAAGTGTCAATAAAGAACATTTTACAATGAAAAGCACTTTAGACACGGCTCATCCATCCAATCGGTTACCTGACAAAACTTTTGTTACAGTGTACTGTAAACGTGTATTAAATAGTTTATTAAAAAAGTTTTATTAATACATTTAGCAACTAAGTTAAGTAAAAATGTTGGTAAATTTGGTTTGGTAATAAGGGTGCAGTACTCTCAACACATTTCATCTTTAAATCCATTTAAAATACACAGAAAATTCAGCAGAAAATGTGGAAAAAAACCCCACAGATTGCATATAGGCTTGATTATAAGCAGACCTACAACAAGCAACTGCTCAAATTACAGTATCATGGTAACCGTGTACAAAACTTTTTATAAATAAAGCAAGAAAGTATATCAAGAAAGCAAACCAATCTCTAAAACAACTGTACATTAAAGTGTCCTGAAACAGTGCAAAATGTGTTTTTTATTAAAAACATCATTAGGAGGGACGGTTTGCTCATTCGCAGCACGTCAAACGTTAGTCTCTCAGAGCAGTGCCTCCGCGGCTTTGTTCTTGATTTGTTGTGTCTGAAGCCTTGAAAACTCAAAAAAGTCACACTTGACCTTGTCCCCTTTTCATTATAGTAACAGCTCCCCCAGACACACACACACACACACCCCTAGCAACAGCACACGTACTGCCAAAATCCTAAGAAGCCTCCCTTAGGAAGCGTTACCAGGGAAAGTTAGAGCAGAAGGGGAGTTTCCAACCCAAACAGAGCGAGAGGAGGAGAGACCTGACACCCCGCGCATCTCACTTCCATACCAGCTTCCACACCACACTCATTCAAAAACACAAAACGAGAGAATAGCACGGAGGGTGGAAATATCACACGCTGCAAAATAACATCTTTTATCACGTCTTTATCATTAAGCAGGTACCCGGAAAAGTTCACCATCATCCCGAAAGCCCGAACGTGCATCTTAACGGCAAGTTGCTCAGTTACGAACCCCCTCTGAACACATCAAAGGCCAGTAGTTTTGCTCAAACCGCTTTGAGTGCACTCTTTCACAGCGCCGAGCTCTCGCGGTTACGCGATTTCTAAAAACGTACGCTTCCTTCCTGGAGCGCGTGTGTAGTTTCTCTGAAGTTATGAGGTTTCTTCATTCATACGCTGCTGCTTTCCTGTTTCAGAACTTCACTACGGAGGAAAAAAACTCACGGCGCAGGTGAACACACACTCTTGCCTTAAGCCAGGATAAACTCTTAAAACACTGATTTCAGATGCTGCATCAAAAAGTCCATTGCCTAAAAATTAAAGAAAGGAAAACAAAACATAGAGGTCTATTACCTATTAAAGAAACCTTGTTTTTTTCCCATGTTTGGAAATATCCTTGCACCCTACCTGAAATAAGAACCAAAGCATTAGCTGAGCCACATTACTGATGCAGCAATAACAACAAGAGCATAAACACACACATACGAGCGCACAAAGCGCCCAGCGCACACACTCTCCTCGGAGCATCTGTTTGAGACAATAGCCATTAAAAGCCAGTCTGGGGTTGTACCTTCTCATTCCTCAGAGGCAGACCCTCAATTTTGGGCAGCATAATCCTAAAAGGTAGCCATCTTGCCTCCCTCAGCTTCAGAAGAATGAGTGGCCGTAGTGGCAGATGCAGCGTGAGCAGCACAGGTTTGCATGATCAGTGCAGAGGACAGAAACCTGACGCATGCCTCTCGCAGACGCAGACAGCAGCCCGTCAGCCAATCGCGTAGGGACTCTAGCGGCTTGTAAATGTATCAGCCATGCCTAGACCCTCCTAAACAAAGGATCCCCTATGTGGTTTCTTACTCTACAAGTAAGCACGAGGGAGAGCGTTAAGCTGTGGTTCGGACACTCACGACACCGGACCGGAGTTCGAAGCCAGTGGAGGAGGGAGGAAAAGGGGTCTTTGAAAGCAAACGCACTATTTTTAGAAACACACAAAAGTTCCCAAAGAACATTACAGGAAGCGTTTTGATCTTATTATATTACTGGCACATTATGTGAAATAACTAAATATAATTTATTTCTAAATATTATATAATTTTGAAATGGATTAATAATCATTAAAAATAATAATGAATATAAATAATACATAATATAATTAAAACAGTTAGAATTAAATCTTTATATTTATTTTAATTGTATGTTTTCTTTCTAACAATCTTATATGTAGAAAGACATCATAAATACAATAATTATATTTAATATATTATATTATTTATTATAATAAGTATAGGAAAAAGGGTCTTTGCAAGCAAACTCACTATTTTTAGAAGTACATTAGAAGGGATTTTGATTTCATTATTTATATATATATATATATATATAATACATAATTATTAACATTAAATAATCATTTAAATAATAATAGTAAATATAATGATAAATAATAATCTAAAAAATAGTTCTGTATATTCTGTATATGTACTGTATATTTTTTTATATTCATTTATTTATAATAAGTCTAAAGTTATTTCAATGACAAACTCAGAGCTGCAAACATCATATTTATGTCTTAAAAAATAAAATAAAATAAAATAAAAATCATACATAACCTGTTACATTTATGGGGCATTTAACTCTATTCAAGCAATTAAAATAAATCTAAAATAAAAAAACATATAAAACAGCTTAGCCCCTCCATGATGCAATGCAACATGGATAACATGTTAAAAATAACACAAGGAGCAAAGCTAAAGTGCATATGACTAAGCGTGGTGCCACACAGCTGTTTTTGTAAATGACGTCACGGCTACGCTCGTCACGCTCTCCTTTTTCTGTGAGGATGTCAGACGCTTTAGGGCAAGCATTCGCGCTCTCTCTCTCCATGGAGACGCTTTTAGAGTGGATGTGACAGCGCAGCCGCAGACCCTCCGCCGCTGCACTGCAGCTGTCACACCATGTACTGTTCAGCCCAGTCTGCAGGCACACACAAACATATGGCTGAGGAGGTCAGATGAGGACAAGGGAACGAAAGAGCTACTTTTAGCATGAGCGCAGCTATTGAATACAAACACCAGGGAGCTGCATACAAATGCAACTGTATTATTTGATATATCTTAGATATATTAACTATTTATGCATGTGTACATACATTACATTTTATAATTACTTCTATCTATATATATATATGTCTGTGTGTGTGCGTGCCTGAATTAAGCATTGTAGACAGTGCATTGTTTTACTGAAAAACACAGTATCAGGTGTCTGTATTGTTGAGTCAATATAAATGACTGTTTGTAGTAACTGAAGGTGGAAAGACGGGTTATATTTTGAATTAATGGCAGTTGAATGTTAAACTGGTCTGTCTGGATTACTTGGTTTCTATGAATGTGACCCATTCCTTTTTTACAATTAATAGCAACAAATGTACATTGATCACTACACTTTTTCATGGTTTTTACAGTTTTTCAAAAACTTTATTTCATTTGAGTTTTTTTTTTTTTTAAATGAGAGTGAATCTAGTCCATGTGTGTCTAAACTAAGACATTTCAACTAATCCTCACTCTAGATGAAACTTTACTCCAAAGCGTAACCTGGATAATAGACTGACCGTCTCTCTGTGAGCATGTGTCTAAAGCAGCCATCCATAATAAGTCTTCCTGCTGTGCCCTGTGATAGCTGAGTATTGTTGCAGCGCTTTGTCTAATAACAAGTGCGGTGGCTGATGGAAATCGGTTTGAGTCGTGCAGTGAGTCAGCGGCCTTGAGACAGTTTTCTTCACGCTTGCATCAACGGACAATGGAGTTGTGGTATTCTCATTGACAATGGACATAAAGGCTGAATCTGGTTAATATTCTGATGACTGCTGAAAGCTTGATAATAGTACAAGTGACAGTGCATTTTACATGTAAAATCAGTAGTCTTCTTGTGACTAATACAAATATTAATCCTAGCATGTTTCATCATGTCCTACCCGTTGACGAATCATTTGCCTTACAAAAAAATTAAGTACTATCACTTTAAATCTTAAAGGGATAGTTCACCCAAAAATGTAAATTTCATTTACTTGCTTTCCTGTCATTCCACACCTGTACAGTGATCACACACAGCTGTCTCTATCCACTTTCACTGGATGGAAAAGAGCAACCTGGACATTCAGCAAAATTTCTCCTTTTATGTTCCACAGATGAAAGAAAGTCATACAGGTTTGGAATTACAACACTTCCCGGAACTCCCCCCTTCTTGGTCTTCCCTCACGTGTACCTGATTGCCAACTGCAGAAACTTGTCCATATGGTGAGCTTTTAAAAGCTGCCCAGCCCTCATTAGTCACAAGCAACCCATCCATAAAGTGCTGGCAAACAACCCCTACGCCACTGCAATGTTTTTCATCTTTTGGAGAAAAAGCTGGATAAGCCTCGAACCTGCTGACATAATGCAGTCAATTTAATGAAAAATGTAAATTTAAAGAAAAAAAATTTCTAAAATAAAATTTGTTTCTGAATTAAAACATTTTCAAATACTGACTGGTAATGATTCAACTACTGATTTGGTAATGGCAGAAAATTTCCCCTAATCAAAGAATCACCAATATATGGTGATTATAATGGTGGAAATATTCTCTCTTTCAGGAAAGCATGACTCCATGCTTGGATATATCCCTAAAGTCATACACATTAAATTAACCCTAGACGACAGGAAAAGTCAGGCTGTGCTCGAGGCGAGAATCCTAATCCCCTCTAAAAGGCACCAAGAAGCAATAAAACAATGTATTTATTGAGCGCATACAATCCTTCATTACATGATCCCTGGAGCAGGCTAATATGCACTGTTTATTATGCAGTGTGAGAAAGTCTTGGAAAATGTGTGCTCTTAATAAATTCACATAATGATCAAGAAAAAGCTCAATTCTGGCCATCAAAGTAGTAACCTTGCTGCTAATTCTGCCCGCATACATCCTATACAATCAGTTTTTGAATGTAATGCAAAGTGTTATGCATTTCTGCATACAATATGTAAAACATCTCAGTAGCAGTTTGCCCTATCTCACTCAGAGCGGATAGATTTGTTCCCCGAGATTTCCTCAGTCAGGAGGGAAGTGTGTCTGAACACAGGAAGACTAACTGGTGGTTTGCTCTGCACTCAGATAACAAGAAGGGAAAAAACAGAGGGAGAGCCGACAAAGACAATTTAACAGATGGACTTGGCTCCTGTAAATACAAATATAACACAAGGATAGTTGCCTGATGACCATCATTGTGCTTGTGTCATGACTTTATTTTAAGCTATGATGATTCATATCACAAACTAAAACCTGTCCAGCTCTTAGGGAAGGATTAGCCTGAGTGAATAGTCTAAGAACACCTGGGACTCCTCAAAAGAAACTGCATGATTCAACCCATTCGCTCGCTCAGAGGGCTGACATTGAAATTTAAATCACTATTCAACTGTAAAGTTGTGAGGACTGTGGAGAAATTTTCCAGTACTACAATACTCCTCCATGGCAACTAATATGGTAGTGTAAAGCGGTTTAAGACTTCCCATTTTAAGTATTGACAGACATTAATCTTAGGTTTGCTTGGATGTGATGAGATATTTTGAGATGAGACATGCTGGTTGCTTTATAGTTTGGACTTGAACAAGTTTACTAAAATCTGTTTATATATAGAAGGTGCACATAAGCCTAACACAAACACAAAACACCATCATGGTAACACATGACTCTAAAATAATGGAATAAACATTAATTTAACAACATAAGATGAAACCTACATAACTGATAAGAAAAACTAAGAAGAAACATAGTTATTACAATGAAAAAAACATCAAATGTGAGCTGCCACAGAGAATTCTGGGATATGTCCCATTAGATCTATTACAGTTTTCCATTATTACAGTAAGGGAAAGGTTAACCAATTAACAGGTTTTTACTGTATCATTTTTACAGACTTTTACCATTAAAATTAAAAATTATTTTTACAGTATATATCTCCCAACATGACTTTATATATTTTAATAAAGTCATACTGTGAGATAATTTTTTTTCCCTATTATCAGAAACAAAGTGCAATATATAAAGTCACATATCCTTTAATGTGACTTCGTATTTTGCAATCGTGACATCTTTTCTTTTCTTCCTAATTTAAGTAATTCAAAAAAGAAGACGAGGCCTGGTTGAGTTGCATTAGTAGTGTGTTGAAACATTTCAGAAAAATGCTCGAAGTGGTGGACCAATCACAACACACTGGTCCAACTGACCAATCAGAGCACACTGCACTTTTCAGAAGAAGGGGCATCATAGAGACAGTGGGCCTTTCCAAATACCTACACTTGCAGTCTTTGCACTTAACCTCTTGTCTACTTGCATGACGTATTTCCTGTATGTGGCCCAAGTGTTCGAGCAGGCGTGAAGACTGCAAGTGTGTGTAGAACGTTTGATTACCCATTGGGACACACTTATAGTATTGCAAAAAAGAGTTTACAGAGCTTTATTTTGATTTTCAATACTATGCATTTTAAAATAAACTTATAAATGTCTGGTCAGTAGTCCCTATGTAACAGAAGACACAATTTAAAATTGTGGTGCTTTAAATTAAGTGATAAAAAATACACATAGCCTACTCATCTTTGCACCAATAAAATGGCACTTTAACAATTAGTTTTACTACCAAATGTAATATCTAATTAATTTAGATATCTAACTTACAGTGGAATGTTTTCCTCGCTATCTTGCGATTTCGGGGCACGCTATTTTCCAAATCTAATGCCTGATGGGATACGCTTAGCCTCGAATACCGCTCTGATGCAGTATTCAAGATAGTGCATTCAGCGCACTATGCTTTGGCATTTTTTAGACATGGGACAGTCTTGTGCACTTGTTGTGTGCACGCGCTCTCAAGTGGCCAAGACCGCAAGTGTGGGTATTTAGAAAGGCCCATCAACTAAACCGAGTGTTACTGACAGACTGGGAAGAGAGGTGCTGCAACAATATAAAATATGTGAAAAATTATGTTTTTTGAGAATTCAAGCATGAAAACCTACACTATACCTTAAAAACAAAATTAAGACTTTGAAAAAGGGTATTATATCTATCATAAAATAAGAAATATTTTATTACAATTGTGATTTTATATCTTATTTTAACTTTATATCACAATGACCTTTTTTTTTTTTTACTCTGAGGTGGAAACAGGCTTCCATAAGTTATAATATATTTAAAATCAAAACAGATTTATAATAATTTGAGCAGCCACAACCACTGGTTTATTCAAGCACCAAATGAAACCTATCTCATAAATATACAAATACACACATCTTCATTTATTGAACATTCTTCATTTGTTAATCAAAATGCACTTTTAGAAAGAAAATCTGTGCAATCAGATGTCTGTGGCCCAAATAAAATAATAAATGAAAAAGGCCATTCACTGTGTCATGATGCATCAGCATGAACACAAAAGTGGCTGATAGTGTCATATGATCTTCTGGGCTTTGATTTTTGCTGTTTAAGTGTCTAATGGCACCATTACAAGGTGTTAAAGAAGAGCAGAGATCGTATCACACTGATCAGAGAGAGGGCTGATGCAGAGGCATTCACTCATACTGATATTTCACGATTTGTTTGCTCACTTTCTTACACTTCAGCCTCCTACTAGCTGTACTCATGCTAGCTCCTGCCAATGGTCCTACACGGGTGCATCATACAGACCCTGCCCACAGGCTCCAGGAAACTTTTCACTGGAGATTTAAATACATGAACATAACATTAACATCATCCTACCTTTTTCTCAATAGTTTTTATAATTACAGCTCTAAAATATGACTGCATGAGCCACATTTCAAAACACACATCTGGGATTGCAGTTGAATTGTATACCAAGTACACAGCCATTAAAAAGGCCATACTATTATTAATTAAATGACACATTATTAAAATGAATTTGCTATAATGCAATTACACCTTAAACATTGAAGACTTCACAACAGATTTTATTTATTTGAAGATTTAATGAATGGTGGGAGGAGACCAATTAACTTGCTGAATTTAATAATACAGAAACAATAAATAAAAACTATAGACGTGGGAACAAAAAAAAAATTTTGTTCTTGATTTCAAAAAGGTCACCTAAAGAGAGCTAAATCAAACACTGAAACAGAAAAAATGAGAGCCAAATGGATTCAGTATAGTTATGTTGGTTATTTTAGCAGGCCTGTACTGGTAGCCGTATCAAAAGATCCCAAATTCACTACCTGTAACAATGTTTTCTTTGGACTGGTGAAACCCAAGTTTGCTTTGGGCATCCCAAGTTTGAGTCCCAACTCGTGGTCCTTTGTCATTGCCGTCTCTCTTCCCATTGCTTCCTGTCTCCTCTATACTATACTATCACAGGCAAAATGCCAAAAAAATGTAAACACAAACCAGACAGACCAACACGCCAAATCCAAACATACCAGAGGGGCTTGTCAATAAAAATTTGCTTTGACATGCAGCTGCATCTGGAATGGAGAGTGAAAGGGGGAAATAGCCAACCCAAGTAAGGGGAAGTAGGGATCTCACCTATAGGGCACCAAAATGGTCAGAAACGGCATTGAGAATAATGTCCTGAGGCATGAGTGTGAGTTTTGGTGATTTACTTCTGATGTAGTTTATTGACAGATTAAGTGCCAGTCATACAGAGGTAAAACATACAGTGTGTTGTTTAGTAAAACTAATAAAAGGATAGAAGCATTTTTGATAATCAATGAGTCAGTCTATTTTACATATTTGTTTTTGTTTTTTCATAATGATAAACACAAAGGGCTAGATTTACTAACAGCGTGGGCTAGCACAAACCCTCTCAGACCTTAGTTTCAGTGGTCATGTCAAAGTAATAACTAAATCAGCATACTATCATCTGAAAAATATTGCAAGAATTAGATGCTTTGTTTCCAGACAAGACTTAGAGAAACTTGTGCATGCTTTCATCACCAGCAGGGTGGATTATTGTAATGGACTCCTCACTGGCCTTCCCAAAAAGACCATAAGACAGTTGCAGCTCATACAGAACGCTGCTGCCAGGAAAATATGAACATATCACACCAGTCCTCAGGTCTTTACACTGGCTCCCAGTTAGATTTAGGATTGATTTTAAAGTATTATTACTGGTATATAAATCATTCAATGGCCTAGGACCTCAATATATTGCAGATATGCTCACTGAATATAAACCCAACAGATCACTCAGATCATTAGGATCATATCAGCTAGAAATACCAAGGGTTCACTCTAAGCATGGCGAGTCGGCTTTTAGCTATTATGCCAGCCGCAGCTGGAACCAGCTTCCAGAGGAGATCAGATGTGCTCCTACTGTAGTCACATTCAAATCCAGACTCAAAACACTTCTTTAGCTGTGCATTTAATGAATGAGCACTGTGCCGCTGTTCGTCCGACTGTTTGTACTGTACTGTACTGTATTTTATTTTTCTAAACTGTTTTAATTATTCTTATTTCTTTTTATTATTTTAATTTCTTCTATGTAAAACACTTTGAATTGCCACTGTGTATGAAATGTGCTATATAAATAAACTTGCCTTGCCTTGCCTCTTTTGCCGTTAAACTACCGTCAGGATTTACTGAAGACATGCAGTGAAAAATTATCACTGAAGAGGTGTGGACAGGGTTATTTTTCAGGGTTATTTTTGCGGCTGACCTTATTGTATATGCATTTGTAGAAGTTTCACTTTTTTAGAAGCAAAATTTATGAGAGGAGAGTATTTAAATGAATCAAGGGTTTAGTAAATCTGGCCCAAAGTGTCAAAGCCAGGAATTTTACTGCTCAAGCTGTCAAGGTGATGACTATCTGAGACACAGTTAAAAATACATCCAGTACATTTAAGAGGCTGTTAAAAGTAAAACATAAAATATGTGTGGACCTCTGATAGTGTTTTAATTGCCCATGTCTTGGATATTACTGTGATTGTCAACATTTGATCTTAAATCCTCCAAATTTCCAGAGTAATCTTTCCAGATACATCATGAACCAGATGCTCAGTGAAAACATCAGAGGCCAAATGGGCAGATGCTCTTGAATTTGGCATTAGATGTCAAGGTGATAAGCTGATATCACGGCAACCATATCAGCTCAGTTCTTTGGCTAATCAAGTAGTATATGGCAAGAGCTCTGGAAAAGCAATGAAAGACACCATGGAAAAACAAAACAAAAGACACACTATTACGAATAATATCAGGGCTAAAAAAAAATCTAATTGGCAAACACATAATATTCAGGCTATCAACTCTCATTCTTGCACCCAATACACCAACAAGAGAACCATTGATTAAGGCGGAACTTGGACGTTAATAAGAAACCATGGTTCTTTAATATCATAAAAAATGTTTAATGTAATTTCCCGTTTGCAAACCCTGTATCCTACAGGGGAACTTACTGTTAGAAATCTAACTGATTAGCCTATGCTAATCACATATGCTACCCAAGTTCTTAGCCTACACAATAACATCCTCACATAAAAGTTTAAAACTTGGATAAAAAAACCTAAATGAACATGGTCTATAAACCACAATATTTAATAGCTTTGGTCTTCAGTGATGTTTCCTTGAGCAGTGTAGTAGATTCAGAACAAAAATGAGAGATCTGTTTTATACCTTTTGTTAACTTGACTCACATGGATAGTCTGGATCGATTCAGCCCACTGAGAATGGTCCAGTAATTTTCCTTGATCTGCTGTGTTGATTTTGTGAGTGAGATCTGGAAAGTTCAGCTGTGTAAATGGTCATTTGGGATCACCACTGAGCTCCATCATGTAGATCAGTTTGAAGTGATTTTGCTCCACACACAGACAAGATTTCTGTGGTACATTACTTTAGTACTGTTTAACCCTTACTTAATGAGGAAATGGAAGTTATAAAATATCTATATCTTTTCTTAAAAAAAAAAAATGAGGTCCCTTTATTCTCAAAGAAATGCATGTGAGGAAGGAAACATTCTGCCTGAATATGAAAAAGGTTTAGTCACATGCAACCGCTGGCTTAGTGCGACACTAGTGGTCGAACGTTTACAGTGCAGGGCTCAATACTAAGGATTTTTTCTACTGACCCGATTAGGCCAGGGGTTCAAATTTTTACTTCCCCAGTTAAAATTTTCACTAGGCACTGATACCAGCACTGACCATCAAAAAACCCATATCGGACTACTTTTGTCCACATTATGGCCAATATATTCTAAATTTCAGATTCTGTCACTTCACAAACCTAAAACAATGTCAGGAAGTCATTGACTCCTATGACTTATGAGAAAATATGAGATTCGGAGATTGGATTTAAGTGATACATGCATTGCATGCTTGACATGAGATGGATACTCACAGGTACTGCTTCTACAAAATGTCCTTTACCAGTGTTAGTGTTACTGATCTGTGTTCTGCAGGGGAAGCAATTAAAAAAAAACGAAGTTTGAAGTTTGTTTCCTGTCAACGGTTCAGTGCACACAACTGCCACAGACAGCTAGGGTCATGGATATTAATTACCCTACAGATCCTATTCAATCTAACAGATTTGCTATAAGGTGGATGAGTGCTATCATTTATTGCTTGCAGCTCACGGCCAGAGCAACCAATTGGCAGACTCTACTGATAGTTTTAAAAGTCATAATTTCAAGACATTTCTTTTCCTTCACAATGCAGCCAAGAAAAATAAACCTCTTATAATAGAACGATTAGGTCTCAAAAAATGAGGAAGACCAATTTGGTCAATTCTAAAAGTGTTAGACACTTGTTATGATGTGGGTTGGGGGTCAGTTATAATAATTGTTATACCCTTGCTTCTCATTGTCCGGAGGATTTGACAAGCCAACAAAAATACAGGGAGAATTTATAGTTGCATGGATGTCAAAGTAATTTATTCTCCACATAGCCAATTGAGTCTGGACATTATAGCACATGGAATTAGTAAAAAACATCCGGTGTTCAAAGCAAATCATCTGTGAACAAAACTAGCAATATAAAACATGTGTTGTAGGCCACAGCTTTAAAACAAATGGAGAACTTGAGGTTGCCATCTTGATAAGCATACTTAATCCAAATAAACACTTCCTGGAGAAGAGAAAGTCACCATGGTTTTCTGAGAAACTAGGTAGAGTTTTCCCATTCAGGGTAATATATACTGTAAATATATACAGTTTGCCTGTAACACAAAGCAGAACCCAGGGGAGGATGGGCTGCTGTATCTACCTTTGGGACTGGAGACACAAATCCTCCAGCTACAGAAAACCCCGTGATTTAAGGCTACGCCTACATTAATAATCCGGATACATTTGAAAAGAGCGTTTTCGTTTCCTAACGCTCTCCGTCCACACTAGCGTTTTCCAAAAGTTTCTCATCCAAAACGTCGAAAAACACTAAATTCACCTTACTGCACAAGCGTAAACCTTCAGAAAAGCTCACTGAGATGATACAGACAGAACAAGACATGATAATGTTATCACGCAATTCTTCTGGCAGGATCATTTTATTGAGCAAAATATCCCACTGATTGCACTCACAACACCATTATATGTTTGGTCTAAAACGCAACTGCTCTCATGTTTTACCGCAGGACAGCAATTGCGAGTACATTTTCTGTCATCTTTGCAGGACTGTGATATGAAGAGTGCGCAAAGTAACATATTTTAGCAACTGTGTGTAAGTGAATAGCACATAACAGGCACAATGCAGGTATAAACATGAATCGTTTTCACAGTCAAGACTACAACGCGTAAAATGGCATTTCGAATTCATCCACTTTGGAGAGCGTTTTCAAAAAGATTTGTATTCATTAATAAAAACATTGTCTCAGTTTCAAAACGGATTAGTGTGGACAAGGCCTAGGAACTTTCCGATCAGCGTTTAGTAATACCTGAACTCGTGATGTGGTCAAAACACTTCTTGAAAGCAAATCAGGACATGTGTGACAAAAACTGAAGCCACTGTATTCTGAAGCGTTACCTCAGCATCCTGCCTGGCTTCAGTGTGCCGTCAGAACTGATTAAAACCAGACCTAACTGAACCAACAGCCCTCTTACCCTTTGTTTTCCCCTGATTTCCCTCTTCCTCGTCTGTGCCAAGCCAAGCAGACCCCTTTGCCATTCACAAGGACATGGCAGTAGCTCCATCTCTGAGGCGTGCCAAAAAACAACATGCAATCATAGGTGAAACATTTTTAACCGATAGCTCATGGGGCGTCGTTATATAGTTGGAAGTGTCACAGCTGGCTGGCAGATGTGCACAGCACACCCAGCAGAATTAGTTTTTAGTATGAATATGTCTTATAATTAGGAATGGATCAAACATGATGACAAAGGCCTGCTGATGTTAATAAGAACAGACATGAAGTTACTGAGATTGAATCTGAATCACAAACCCTGCATAGTTCAACCCTCAGCAAAAGCTACAGTATGAAAAGTAAACAAAACACACATCTCTTATAATTGTTATGACTATTCTACAGTGATGAAGGAGACATGTTGCGGCACAGGCTGTGAGATGTGGTATGTGATCGCTTCTAACCCAGAGGTCATTTTGTTCAATAACACTAATTTGGAACAGAGGATTAAATAAAAGTGACACCTGATGTCTCATACTGGATCGCATATTACCCAGCATGTTGATTACTTCAAGTAATTATTATTGCAATAGATAAACTTCTTGTTTACAAGTCAGAGCACATGTAAGTCTTACCCATACCCACTATCAGGATCATCTGATCCAGTTTGACAGCACCAGTGTTTCATGTTTGTTAACTTTTGACTTGATAGTAGGTGTGGACACAGGCTGATCCTGATCTTCTTGTCTGGAAAGCCTCTTTTACATCCAAACAGACCGGATTTAAACTGTTCAAGAGGTAAAGTAATAATGTAATACAGAACTGTTTTTGAAATATCTTTTGGAGTCCAAAAATATGACTGATATTAAAAAAATAAATCTTATATTTGATGAAAAATTATACTTTATTGGCGACAATTCTAGTTCAGTTTATTTGTTTAATTTATATTAAATAAGCATTTTAGCTGAATCCTAATGATATATGCTACAAGCTTGGGATCGGAATGGGTAAGATATTTTAATGTTTTTGAAAAAAGTCTTGGTTTTGCTCACCAAGGATACATTTATTTAATCAAAAATATAGTAAAACCGTAATATTGTGAAATATTGATAAAGTAACTGTTTTCCTCGTGACTATATTTGAAAATGTACTTTATTCCTGTGATGGCAAAGCTGAATTTTCAGCATCATTACTCATTTTCAGTCACATGATCCTTCAGAAATCATTCGAATATGATGATTTTGTGCTCAAGAAAGTTCTAAAGAACTTTTTATTTGTACCATTATAAATACCTTTACTGTCACTTTTGATCAATTTAATGCATCCTTGTTGAATTAAAGTATTATTCAGAAAAATTTTAAAAATTTCACTGACCCCACACTACTTTTGAATGGTAATGTATATGTAACTAGAATACTCATTGTTTATCTTACATCAAACAGAGGGTGAATTACATCACTGAAGTGAATTTCGTAAGCGTCAACATTTCCTCTTGCACTTATTACCACTTTACCCATCATGTGACACCCATGGGCAGATGGATACACAAACAACAACTGCTTATGTAGTTAATTACATAATCACAGATGGCCTTTCCCATCAACCCTTTAAAGATAAAGACACACAATCCCAAGCGAAATAGATATTCAGCCCACAAACCACCCGCTTAATGACAAGCTAACTAAAGTCTGACTACATAACTATGGCAGATGTGACCCTGGCTGAATGCTGGCCTAAATTTTAGGGAAATGACTGATATGTTTACAGACCTCAATCTGGTGTAATCCCGTCATCATCCCTGTCCCTGACAGACAACTACTAACAGACAGACATTAGAGAACAGACCCAAACACTCACAAACTGACAGCAACGATTATATACTTGTGTGAGAGTGAAAACAATTGTGTGACTTTTTAACAAGTTCAAACATTTCAGATTGAACAAAACTAGCAACTATATGCACAAATGCCAAAATGTTGTGATTAGTTACAACGTCATTTTGCATTTGGCAGACACTGTTAGAGCCCGACCGATAAAGGATTTTTAAGGCCGATACGGATACAAATATTTGGTGATTTAAAAATCCGATATTCCGATATATCGGCCGATATATATTTTTAAAAAAAATCCAGAAACGCGTAACAAAACATGAACAGATTTCCCTAACATTAGTTATTTGTCGTTATTTAAGAGTCCTCAGCCTTACTAAAATAATATGATAATGCAGTTTAAAAATAAACTTGTTTGTTTTATTGTCACAACAGAACAGAATATATTAAAGTTCTGATAAATATAATGTATAAAAATACAAACTTAAGATATGAAACTTAAAAGTCCTTTGAACAAAAAAAAGTCAACTATTATTATTAATATTGACAGTAATAATTCAATTATGTAATAGTGTGTGTGTGTGTGTGTGTGTGTGTGTGAAGAACTGATAAGATTGTAAATGTGTACCTTGAAATGCAATGTAAGTCGCCTTTGATAAAAGCGTCTGCCAAATGTCAATGTTATAAGCTACCTTATAATTACAATGTCAACTTGCTTATCCCTTTACCTGCACTCTTTTAATTCTATCCATCTATTCCATCAAGCTACAACAAACCATTTTCAATCATCATTTGCTGCCTGCCTTCTAAAGTCTACTACGTAGTGATGCACTAAATACATTATGTGACTCGTTAATGCTGTGGCTAAAGGAAGTCAGCAACGCATACTTGGATTTCACACACGTGTAAAAGAAAAGCTCATTTTTATGCACAGGCTAGCTGCTATGTTTGATACTTTTTCTGAATGTTTGTCTAAATGTTCACTCCTCGCGTGCCTAACTTACATTTTACAATGCAGGGACTGGAACTACAGATATGCTAGTTATAAATACAGTAATCATTACTTTATTTAGGCAGAATAAGTTCGTTGTGATTTCCAAGCTCATTGATGTTAGCAGTCTTCCTTGTATAGCGCCCTCTGGTGCAAACTATGCAGCGCCAACACTCATAACATGGTTGAAGGGTGTTTCGTCCGCTTTTATTTTATTTTTTAAATATTCATTTATCGGCCATTATAAATGCCGATACCGATAGTTTGGAAAATGCCTAATATCGGCCGATAATATCGGCCCGCCGATATATCGGTCGGGCTCTAGACACTGTTATCCAAATTGATTTATACTGCATTCAAGCCATACATTTCATCATTTCATGCATTCCCTGGGAACCGAACCCATGAACTTAGCGTTGTTAGCTCCATGCTCTAACTTTCAGGAACGTTGACTAAAATTACAAAAACATGTGAAGTTATATATTCTCACGGTTCCTTATTGGCAAATTTGACAAAGGGTCTAAAAATACAACTTTATAAAGTTTGATAATTAGCGCTAAATCATAAACAGCAATCCAATTCAACAGCAACTAGAAAGTAAATTTAATTGGGAAAACTTTTATGTTGGCTTGACAAAGCCTAGTCTGAAAGTTTTATAAGCTTTCTAACATGACTTATCATGTTGTTCAAATATGATTTAGCATGTGTCTAGCATTATTTTACATTTTGTTAACATGTTTGTTGCATGTTTTGCTAGCATGAATTAGCATGTTGCAAGCATGTCTTACCAAAACAATTGAACACATTGCTAGTATGTTTTAACATGTTGCTAATATGTTTTAGCATGTTGCAAGTAAGTTTTTTTTTTTTTTTTTTAAGTTTATTATTAGCATGATTTGGCATGTTGCTAGCAGGCTTTGGCCAAAGACTAAAAAAGATGGACGATGCACATTCACTCTTCTCTACTTGAGAAAAGTGATGCCGCCAGTGCCCCAAGATGGCACTGACATCTTGCACTAATTATATTGTTCGGAGCCTGAGTCTGCGCAGTAATGAGCGTGAAGTGGAGCCACGGTATCAAGGTCCCACCTGCGCCCATACTCCTGCAGAATCAATCACAAGCACACGCCCCTGAACTTTTTTTTTAAGTAGCCAGACTGCTCCAATTTTGAGTCTGCTGATTGTAGTACAACTGAAGGCTTGTTAAAATAAGGTAATACAACTACTATCCACATAGTCATATCCTTAAAAAAGCCCATTGGTGCCTCCATGACTACTTAGAAGCTGTCAATCATGATATTTTAAAGCATCAAATAATTAACTAAAACCAAACTTATTTAAAAAGTGAACACTTAAAAACTGCCTAAAATGACAGAAACCATCTTTGGAAAAAAAATTATTGTAAGTGTAATTTGATTGTTTAATTTGGCTCACATCCCGTTTGTTTACATGGAGAGTGTAGGGTTTATGACCTATACTGCATCCAGCCACCTGGGGGCGATCAAAATGCTTTGGCTTCACTTTTCAGGACGTGAGCAGCTCCCCTGGTTTTAGCACGTTGTTAGCATGAATTAACACATTGCTGGCATGATTTAGCATGTTGCCAGAATGTTTTATGTTGGCTTTGTCAAGCCAACATAACTAAATGAACAGCTAGACTAAAAAAAGACAGGAACTCAGTCTTAATCAGCACAATGACATAGTGAAAACAATTATCATTGCCTGAATCAAAAATGCATAAGACATACATCCAAACTGTCAAACTACTGAATTGTCTGTGGGACTTGTCAAACACACCAATAAGGGTAGGACACGCTGTAACATGAAGACTTAGCATATGTACAGTGCCATTCATTCTCTCACACACAAATATGCACACACATAGACACTTAGGCCACGTGCAATGTTCACAGTGAATCATGTGATGGGTTTTGCCTAAAACAGTGCTCATCTATTTCTTTTATATTTTCTCGAGTCACTGCAGTCAGAAGACAGTGATGATGATAAGTGTATGATCAGCAAGTCAAATTGAGATAACAAAATGTCCAAATCTGTTTTTTAAACCTATCCAGCCTAGTAATGTCATTAAAGTCCCCATGAAATCAAAATTTAAGTTTTTTGGCTTTTAGTATGAATATGTTAGCCTTGATGACAAAATTTGCATTTAGAAGTTATAAGAGATCAAACACTTAGTTTCTCACTTCCACCAATATGGATCAACGATTTTGATGTCATGTTTGCAGTCATGTCTAATACAGTTTTAAACTGCCCCATCCTCCAATAACAGCCTTTTTGCAAAGACTCAATCAATATTTCATTCTGAGCCCTGAAAATGCAAGGGAGTCATTCTGTTGAAGAATGCGGCTGTCAATCTTTTTCTTAACCAAACCACGTTTGAACAGAACCATATAGCACTCCAAACAAGACTGACACCAGTAATCCTGCTGCTATGTGAAAGTATATCACCAGACAATCCCCACTGACATTTCTTGGAGTGATTTAAATAATCAGGAACCTTCAAAATTAACTTTATCACAACTTTTTTAAGGCGTTCTCCTTGTTACTACCTCTGTGACTGGGTGGAAGTTTTGCATCACCCCATAGACACCATTGATGTGTAAACTGATGTATTCATCTGTGTTCAAAATTAATTCTAAATAAATGTTTGTTTTTTTTACTTGTACTAATAAAGGAAACGCTGTTTTTTTAAACAATATGACCATTTTAATTGATTGACATTTGAAAGTAACTCTAAACAAGTAAATGTTGTACAGAGCATCCTTTGCCTTGACTTGAATTAAATAAATGTTAGGGCAGGGGTCTCCAGTCCTGCTCCAGGAGGGCCACTCCTTTAGATCCAACCTTAATTAAATACATCTGAACCAGTTAATCAAGGGCTGAATCCGAAATCGCTCCCTATACCCTCAAATAGGGCATTATTATTAGTAGAGGTGTCCGAAAACATAGTGGACGTTATTGAGTGCACTCTTTCTATCCCAAATTGCACCACAATAACGAGTGTACAGCCGATGTACACTCAACGGCAGTCCGAACACTCACTCGTTTTCATTCACTTTTTCAAGTGAACTGTATTAGTGGACTAACGTTGGGAATAGTGATTGAGAGTTTAGGGCAGGGGTGTCAAACTCAGTTCCTGGAGGGCCACAGCCCTGCAGAGTTTAGCTTTAACCTTTATTAAACACACCTGATCAGCTAATCAAGTCCTTCAGGCTTATTTGAAAATTGCAGGTGTGTGTGTGTTGAAGCAGGGTTGGAACAAAACTCTGTAGGGCTGTGGCCCTCCAGGAACTGAGTTTGACACCTGTGGTTTAGGGATAGGGCGATTTTGGATTCAGCCAAGGTCTTACTAGGCATACAAGAAACTTCCAGGCAGGTTGAGGCAAGTTAGAGCTAAACTCTGCAGGACGGTGGCCCTCCGGGACCGAGTTTGGACACCCCTGGGCAAGAGAGACATATCAAAAAGTTGAAGAGTCAGGTGCCTTACCTCTCTCGTACAGATCATGAGGGGCTTTTTCCTCAGCTCAATACACTTCCTGAGCTTACAGATCTGATGCCCCGTTTTTCTGTTCAGGCAACTCCTGCATTCCCCGCAGTTCATCTTGCGCAGACAAGGCACGCAAACGCAGCAGCGACTTCTCTTCTTCCTCTCCCTCCTCTCTTGAACTCGAAGTAAACGCAGCTGAATATCCTCAACTTGGAGAGGAGGGTTTCCTGACGCCCTGTGCTCAAGAACTGACTCTGACTCGCTGTCAAACGAGGACTGGGTGCTTTCTGTGCTACTGGAGAGCGATGCCGTCGCCTGAGGCCTATGGCCCATTTCACAAAGAGTGCTGTTGTAAATGGTTGTGCTCAGCGAGAGGAGAGAAAGCGCTCCCTCTTTCTTCATTGACATTTCAGCATCGTCAATTTCATCTTTGGTGTCTACATCTGCAGTGCTTTGAAACTCACTTTTTTCCTTCTGGAGAGCATTTGCAGTGTTTTCAAGTGCTGGAGATCCATTGGAGGATTGACACACTTGGAAGGCCACAGTCTCACCTGCTTCTGTAGAGTTTTCTGGAGTGGTTTCAAAAGAACTGTCAGGAAAGTCCATGTGTGGAACAATGTGCTGAACCTCCTCAACCTGACCTAAAACATGCTTATCTGACAGTGAAGGGGAGGGAGTCGTTGGGCCTGAGGTATTATTGTTGTAGGCAAAGTCCACGTTATTGACGGGGTCGTGCCTCAGAGGGTCATGCTGCTCAACAAACGCTGTGTTTGAATGCTCGTTAGAAGCAAGGCAGCTTTCGTTTTGTACAGTTTCTGTGTTTGCTTTTACCTTCTCCTCCTCTGCCTTGTCAGTGTCGTGAACAACAGTCTCTATGTGCTCCTCTGTTTCCTCTGAGCTTACATTAATGCTCTGTCCCTCTCCAGTGGGAATAACAGCACCCTTTTGTTGTCCATCACCAGTAGGATCATGAACTTCTGACCTTTTAGCATCGGTATCCTGTTCCCTGATCTCCTGATCTCCCTTTCTTCTTGTAACCACCCTCCTGTAGGACTCAACTTCATGTAGGACGCTCGATACACTATTCCTTGGTGTCTTTCCTTTTCCATTAAGTTTTGACAACAAGCCATTTTGTTTCAAAGAACCACGAGTGTGCCTGGGTCCTTTAACGCTATGAACATTCTTGACTGTCCTCTTCCTGGGCTTGCCGTCAACAGTCCTCTGGGCCGCCTTTAGTGCTTGTTTTTTGTCTATGGCCTTCTTGATCTCACCACTGGCTTTGAGCGAGTTGACCGTTTGCCTCCTAGTCGTGGAAGCTTTCACCCTCCTAACATTTCGCTTTTTGGATGCACAAGATGACTTTTTGGGTGCTTTGGGAATCTGAGGCATAGCTGAAGTTAGTGAGGGTGAGGGAGGAGGAGTTCAGGATAGCCGGCATGGAAAAGAGTATGAAGATGACTCTGGACAACAGTACTTTTCAGATCTTTCAGGTAATGTTCCCAGTTTCAAGTAAGATCACACTGACATTTTTCCACTGTTGATGTATGGCTACCTGTGGAAAGGACAATTCATTATTGAATTATGTAGCATGTAGCCTCTGATTACATAAAATCATGCATGAAAATCTTGCAATCTTGAAATCCAAATTGGGGATTGTGGCTTTTAGTGCATATTATTTATGGGCTTTGAAGCAATCTATATGCTGGTGTGCTCCTCCATACACATTTAACATGTACAGTCTTTCTCTTCTGGAAAACTGAAAAAAATATATTGATGGGTGTGTTGCAATCAGCTCCCTAATTGATCAGATAACATTTATCTTTAACTAAGTTGTTCCCTTAACAGACATTGCATCACATTTTTGAAGTGTGAAATATAAATTGCACGAGCCAACTCAATACATATCATGACGCACGGCATACGTTTTTAAAAAGCCAAATCATTATTTAACTATATTTCGGCATAAACGTTTGACAGCAGTAAACATAATCTAGCAAACATTTATATTATAACATTTTACGGCTGAAATGTGGTGACATTTTTGCATCTCGCTGGAAATAGAGTCATCAGTCTCAGTATGTAGTGAGCCAGGATCCTTACCAGTGCCCAAACTGATTCACCACCTAGAGAGCTGATTGAGATGCACCTGATGACACATTCTGCACTATGCAGATTTTTGTCCAATCAAATGCTCTCTAGAATGAGAATGCCCTTCCCCTGATAGCACCTGCACAGACTAGCAAGTAAGAAATCATGAATTATGACTGTGATATAAAATAAAGAAAGACCTTTGCCTATTTAAAAAAGGATGTTTCCATCAATATGTATCAATTATGACTGTGATGTAAAATAAAGAAAGACCTTTGCCTATTTAAAAAAGGATGTTTCCATCAATATGTTTCAATTATGACTGTGATGTAAAATAAAGAAAGACCTTTGCCTATTTAAAAAAGGATGTTTCCATTAATATGTTTCAATTATGACTGTGATGTAAAATAAAGAAAGACCTTTGCCTATTTAAAAAAGGATGTTTCCATCAATATGTTTCAAATAAATACATAAACACAGTACAGAACAATGTGCTGGTTAACCCATTACAATTGGGTCATTAACTTCAAACTAATCAAGTGTAATGTCATCTACAGATATCATGATGCCTGAAGTATGATATATTTTGATGACTGTGTGTGCAGGTGCAAAGTTATATATGCTATATTACTCTGTCCTATATTAGGGAATATCCTCACTAGAGTCCAAACACTAAATTCAGGGTGTAAATAAAGTAGGCTATATATGAATATATTTCAGTATGGGGAAAAAAAAAAGCAAAATAGAGGATACTATGAAATATAATGTTTGTATACTAAAGGAGATATGCAGCCTTTAAGTACAAATGTATTTAGCTCACAAGACAAATTCTGATGCTTGGCGAAACGTCCCATAGTATTACATGGTTATTAAACAGTACCATAGTGTTACAACAGCTTTTGGACATTGGTATGTTTCTTTTGACATGTTCCATTATAGTATATATATACTACTTCATATATCGTTTAGTGCCATAATATGGTAATTATTAAGTACCACGGTACTTTTTGTAAGGGATAATCTCATTTACATGTTCATTGTTTCCAACTGTTTGTTTTCATGTGTCAACTCAGAATCTCCCTCAAGGGAATCAAGTTTCACTACCTGCCATGAGTTAAATGCAAGCATAAATTAGGCAAGTGTGAGGTGTTTATATACACAAAGTGGATCTAAAGACACAAGTTTACACACTGGCTGTGTTTAAAACCTAGTGAACTCCCTACCTACACAGCATTTCTGTGCGTCAGTCACAGACGAGTCACGCGCCTACGATTCCCAAAAATGCTGTCTAAGTAGGGGACTAGCTGCTAACTAGGTTTTGAGACAGCCGTTGTGGCTGACTAATCGCTTTTAACGTTCTCACACGCTTATCTCTAACAACAGTTTGTTTCGTTTTCTATAAACTGCCCAACAAACTTTAAATGTGATATGAATCAAATAATAAAACAAGAGGGCTTTAATCCGTGGGCTGCTGCATTGTTATTTACACTTTGAAGGGAGTTGAAATACTTTACATACCGGAGAGACAGATGCACTGTCTGAAGGGCTAATAATATTCCCCGCCTGTACGACACGACCGATCCTTCAGCATTTCTCTTCGATGGATCTTCCCTAGGCACGAGTGAATAACGTCTTCACTATATAACTATGAACTGTGACACTGACATGCTGCCACAGAGACTAAAGCACCTGATAGAAGGCAAATCCTTCTTACGCCAATCCATTCACGGCAGCCCTGCCAGACTCGACCTGCACTCTCCAGTCAACTTCAGGATATTTAATGGACGTCGGCGTGAGGTGGCGGGAAAACCCGGACTGGATTTCTGTTCTCAGTCTCTGACAATCTGTGCAGCAATCAGATCTATACATAGACATACAGTATATATGTATCTATAATAATAATAATAATAAAAATCTACTGCTAACTCTCTGCGCTGTAAGCTAACTGCTAAATGCGTGTACCACGTTTCGAGATGACGTCAGTTTCACTTTGACATCGTCACTTCTCTCACTCATCAATCAAACATTTGTGAACGAGCTCCCTTTATCTGTATTTACCTTTACAGTCTATGGTACTTACAGTGAGGACCTAAATTATCATAATTTTATTATTATTGTTCTTGTTATTATTACTTTTAATTACGTTATTATTACACAATTTTATACTGAAAAAAACAAATGATCATCGTCATGATTATTAATATTTTTTATAATATTATTATAAAGGCACAACATTGTCCGGTGCAGACAACTCCAATAATATTTATGTACATCCATAATAATAATGATAGCAGTCGTAGTTAGTTTTTTTTTTTTTAGCAATAGTTTATTTTATTAAGTAGTTTATTTTATAAGTAAGTTCATTAAATTATTATATTACGCAATGTTAATTTACAGACAATACATTCTCAGAAAAGTTTCATTTTTATTTAACAATGAAAAACTGACAATACGCAGTATTGGCAAAAAATCATATAGAGACAATATTTTATTGTAATAAATCTGCTAAATAAATGTAATGTAGTATCATTTGCAATGTAAACACAAAATAAATAGAATAGATTCGGTGCTGTCAGGGTGCTGTGCGTTGACCATAGACAGTAAAAGACACGCAATTACGTATTAATTCTGCGACAGGAAATGAATCAGTGAAGGACATGAAATGGACGAAACTGCAGACAAACACGTGAAAAAGAAAATGTATCACTGTGCCTTGGTTTATGTTTTATGTAAGTACACAGTCTATATTCGTAGAATAGACGCATATACCTAATGTAGAGCGAATAGTTTTGTTGTCGTAGACGTAAAGTGTTCACGCTGTGTTTGTGACAGGAAGAGCTGTCAGCTTCAGTTTCACACAGGTCCATATACAGTTGTGCAACCGATGACCTTGCTTTTAGGCCGGATTTATTTTTTCTGTGTACAAGTATTCAGGTCAGAGCTGCTAAAGACGTTTCTATTTGTGAATGGTGCAAAAGTTCGCTGTAAATTGCATGGGGAGTGAAATCTGTGTAATATTATGGTTGGAATAAGCAACAGTAACCAAGGTAACAATATGCAAACATCGTTATTGTGTATTTTAATATATTTCGAGTTGCTGCGCGTTACGCAATATTATCAAATTTAACCAAAGTTATGAAAACAAGCAGGCCAGACAATGAGGAACTAAAAGAAAGTAACATTAGCAAAAAGTACCATGCAATTACCATCGGGTTTTGTACATTTACCATGGTATTTTTTTTTAATATATATATATATATATATATTTGACGTGTATCATTGAGTACCATGGCCTGGTTTCATAGATAGGGCTTATATTAAGCCAGCATTAGGCTTTAGTTCAATTAGGACATGAGACAAAACAATAGCAGTGACATATTTTTTTTTTAGATGCAAGTTGCTTTCAGTTAAAACAGATCAAACGTGCATTTTAGTCTGGGACTAGGCTTAAGCCTCGTCTGTGAAAAAGTTAGGAGCCAGAATAAATTGTTTGTATTGACTATTGAAGGATTTATTTATATAAGTATTTATACAATAGCCAATATCAATACATTTTCATATGAAAATGCTCAAACTGTTCTTATTAAGGCAAAATAAAATTCAGTATATGGTTTGTTTCTTAGCCCAACCTGTAACGCGTTCACTTATCCTGATGGCACCTGTACATGATTTGGTTTGTTTTTCTAGTTTAGATTTAGAGAACTGAATCGGTTAACATTTCCCCAAACAAGGTACTCATAAAGTAATACATTTTACAACCCTGTCCAACTGTTTATGACTCGTATGACTTTCCTGTGCGCATAGTCCAGCCTGTGGCACAGATCAGCTGAGACATAATAATATCAATGCACGTGTTTGCTTACCTCATTCCAGAGTGTGCTGAAGACATGAATATACTGCAGTCCTGATAGCAGCCATCATGACGACAGAGGCTGTGATCCCAGCTCCTGTGCAGAAAGACTACCACTACTGGTTGCGCTCTTTCACAGCTGGAGGTGACGTTTCAATCACAAAATACTGATGTACTAAAGAATCTACAATCAGCTGCTCTTGCATATCTTGAGCTATGGGAGTTTGCATTATAGTATTGAGTTAAATTACTTGTATAGGGCATAAATGTGTGTTTTTCCACCCTTATTATTTTATTTTAAATAAATTGTGTTTGCATTAATTTCTCAAGTCTTTTAAACCCCTTTAACATAACAAATTTTCTTGAAGTACCCCCTTAGATTTTAAGTTAATATTTCAATAATTTATCAAACCATAAGCATATGTATGGTTCTCTGATGTCGGTTAATAGTCACATGACATGCAGGTATACAAATGAAATATTTAATCCTTTTTAGGAAGTGTTTTATGATTGTTTGGTCCCAAGCACTTTATATTAAGTGTCTTTAACTATGTATTAACTTTTAAATTGATTTTTTGATTATTGACTTATATTTAAAAAATACCTGCTTGTAATTTCTATAATTACACTGTTGACCCTTCCCTTCCCTTTCCTTAAACCTAACCAGACCACCAAACTTGTCCCTAACCTTACGCGTATCCCTCCTCAATAGCAGCAAAAGTGTTTTGCAATACAAAATGAACACAATAAGTACATTGTGCCTAAGATTTTTTTCAATGTAAGTACATGCATACATAAAGACACCATTAATACAGCATTTTTAATCGTTTTCACATATCCAAGTGAATGGTGATCATTTTGATAACATTGTCGTCTGTATGTAGTATATTCTAGTACATCATTGGCGTGTAAATGTACCCTCAATTGTGACCGATTGTTTTATTTTAAAGTTATTTATTTATGGATTAAACTTTAATTAACAGATATTTTTTGTTCACAAAGGTATTGCAGGATGCTGTGCCAAGTCCACCATAGCGCCTCTCGACAGAGTGAAAATTTTACTACAAGCTCAAAATCCACATTACAAACACCTTGGTAAGTTAAAACCAAAATGTTTTTGATGGATAGATATTATTAAAGGAACTTAGAATACAAATGCATTAGAATACAATTAACAAAATGGTCGAACATGTGATGTTATGTTGTGTGTTTTTTGCAGGAGTTTTTGCCACACTTAAGGCTGTGCCAAAAAAAGAGGGTTTTCTTGGACTATACAAAGGAAATGGAGCCATGATGATCAGGATTTTCCCATATGGAGCCATTCAGTTTATGGCTTTTGATCACTACAAAAAGGTTTCTTTTGTCTCATAGTCATCATTTAGTAATGCCAATCAGTCTTGGGGAATAACAAACTGAACATAGCGACATTTACTAACTTAACAATATTTTTAGTAGTGTGACCGTTGTTCAGATGTTCAAAATATTGTAGCTTTTCCAGTACTAATTTTGCAAGTTTTGTCACATCATATAACACAAGAAGTGCAAAAATAGTAAATTATCAAACACAATCTCCTAAACTGTCCTCTCAAGTGAATATCTAGTCTGCTTCAGTTAAGAGATTCGGTTCATACAAATGATTCATTTAAATGAACCGTTTAAGAAAAGGATTCACAGATTTGTTTTAGAAGTTGAGGTAGTTTGTGTGGGATGTTTTATGTTTTGTTTTGGTATTAAAATGACATTTTATTGGTTGTATCCATTGTAAATGTATCTGTACATTTGTTTCATCTTTTTTTGAGTTGTTTTCACTGTAAACGCATCTATACAAATGGTTTGCATGGATCAATTACATCATCTGATGGTTATATAGTTTAAATTAAAAGCTTAAAAAGCTTCAGTGTAGTTAACTACTTTTTGTCAGTAGTTATCTTTTTATATTGTAAGTACCTTGTAGCTTGGAAAACTGCAGTTTCAAATGAGCTTACATTGATGTTAACAGAACAGTGATTTGTACTAAAGCCGAATGCACGCTCTGTTTAGGTTATGTAATGCTTGTAAAAAGCTGTTTCGGATGTACTTTCAGTTCCTTAACACACAACTTGGAATATCTGGGCACATTCATCGGCTTATGGCGGGATCTATGGCAGGTTTGTGATTCTTTTCCATGACTCTTTCTCAAGTTACTCCATGATGAGTGTTCTGTCTTTACCTCCATTGCATTTCTTCTGCAGGGATGACCGCAGTTATTTGCACCTATCCACTCGATGTTATCCGAGCACGCTTAGCATTTCAAGTGACAGGAGAGCATCGCTACACTGGCATACGAAACGCCTTTCAGACTATTTACCTTAAGGTATGAAGGGTGGAAAGGGGTTTAATTGAGAAGCCATCTGTGTTTCCCTTTTGTGTGACAGTGTTTTATATTTAAAGGAAGGAGGAATCTCTGGATTCTACTGGGGTCTGACCCCCACAATCATTGGCATGGCTCCATATGCAGGTTGTTGTCTTGATTAATTTACGTGGAATGTACAGTACAATAGGCAAAACTGAGCCCACTTCCTCATGTCACGGTTTTCTCTATATTCCAGGCTTTTCGTTTTTTACTTTCGGTACATTGAAGACTCTGGGACTGACTCACTTTCCAGAGCTCTTAGGCAAGCCGACTCTTGACAACCCTGATGTTCTCGTGCTGAAGACTCACGTCAATCTGTTGTGTGGCGGAGTCGCCGGAGCAATTGCTCAAACTATATCGTATGTTTATTCTTATAAATCCCCGGATTGTTTGTTATTGTTTTTTTGTTTTTGTTTTTACAGCTGTTCTGTAGTTTTAAGTTAAAGACCAAAACAAAATTGTGCAACATATATACATTTGTGTTACTGTACATACATTCTACATTTTGAGTAGAACATTCTGTCTTAATATTTATGCGCAGATATCCACTAGATGTTGCCCGGAGGAGAATGCAGTTGGGTACATCACTGCCTGATTTTGATAAATGTCGGTGAGTATTTTAAGTTTTTGTTGCCTTAATGACTTACAGTGAGGTATACAGTGAGGCATCAATAGTCAAATTTGGCTGATAATTTTTTTTATATAATTTGATACCTGCGATAAAAATTATGTACTTCTACAGATATATATTATATACTAATATATACAGTGAGGAAAATAAGTATTTGAACACCCTGCTATTTTGCAAGTTCTCCCACTTAGAAATCATGGAGGGGTCTGAAATTGTCATCGTAGGTGCATGTCCACTGTGAGAGACATAATCTAAAAAAAAAAAATCCAGAAATCACAATGTATGATTTTTTAACTATTTATTTGTATGATACAGCTGCAAATAAGTATTTGAACACCTGAGAAAATCAATGTTAATATTTGGTACAGTAGCCTTTGTTTGCAATTACAGAGGTCAAACGTTTCCTGTAGTTTTTCACCAGGTTTGCACACACTGCAGGAGGGATTTTGGCCCACTCCTCCACACAGATCTTCTCTAGATCAGTCAGGTTTCTGGGCTGTCGCTGAGAAACACAGAGTTTGAGCTCCCTCCATAGATTCTCTATTGGGTTTAGGTCTGGAGACTGGCTAGGCCACGCCAGAACCTTGATATGCTTCTTACAGAGCCACTCCTTGGTTATCCTGGCTGTGTGCGTCGGGTCATTGTCATGTTGGAAGACCCAGCCTCGACCCATCTTCAATGCTCTAACTGAGGGAAGGAGGTTGTTCCCCAAAATCTCGCAATACATGGCCCCGGTCATCCTCTCCTTAATACAGTGCAGTCGCCCTGTCCCATGTGCAGAAAAACACCCCCAAAGCATGATGCTACCACCCCCATGCTTCACAGTAGGGATGGTGTTCTTGGGATGGTACTCATCATTCTTCTTCCTCCAAACACGTTTAGTGGAATTATGACCAAAAAGTTCTATTTTGGTCTCATCTGACCACATGACTTTCTCCCATGACTCCTCTGGATCATCCAAATGGTCATTGGCAAACTTAAGACGGGCCTTGACATGTGCTGGTTTAAGCAGGGGAACCTTCCGTGCCATGCATGATTTCAAACCATGACGTCTTAGTGTATTACCAACAGTAACCTTGGAAACGGTGGTCCCAGCTCTTTTCAGGTCATTGACCAGCTCCTCCCGTGTAGTTCTGGGCTGATTTCTCACCTTTCTTAGGATCATTGAGACCCCACGAGGTGAGATCTTGCATGGAGCCCCAGTCCGAGGGAGATTGACAGTCATGTTTAGCTTCTTCCATTTTCTAATGATTGCTCCAACAGTGGACCTTTTTTCACCAAGCTGCTTGGCAATTTCCCCGTAGCCCTTTCCAGCCTTGTGGAGGTGTACAATTTTGTCTCTAGTGTCTTTGGACAGCTCTTTGGTCTTGGCCATGTTAGTAGTTGGATTCTTACTGATTGTATGGGGTGGACAGGTGTCTTTATGCAGCTAACGACCTCAAACAGGTGCATCTAATTTAGGATAATAAATGGAGTGGAGGTGGACATTTTAAAGGCAGACTAACAGGTCTTTGAGGGTCAGAATTCTAGCTGATAGACAGGTGTTCAAATACTTATTTGCAGCTGTATCATACAAATAAATAGTTAAAAAATCATATATTGTGATTTCTGGATTTTTTTTTTTTAGATTATGTCTCTCACAGTGGACATGCACCTACGATGACAATTTCAGACCCCTCCATGATTTCCAAGTGGGAGAACTTGCAAAATAGCAGGGTGTTCAAATACTTATTTTCCTCACTGTATATATATATATATATATATATATATATATATATATATATATAATATATATATATATATTAGGGCTGTCAAAGTTAGCGCGTTAATAACGCGTTAATGCAAAATCATATTAACGGCACTAATTTCTTTAACGCGCGATTAACGCAGCGCGTATTTTCTGTTTGACCCGTGGCCCAACCCCTAGTTGGAGAAATGGAGATACACAGTGTTGCCAACTTAGCGACATTGCAGACCCCTTTAGCGATTTTTTTCCCTTCAACAAAGCGCCCAAACCTTATTTAGTCTCTGAGAATCTACCGGTACCGCCGGTACTGCTCTCTCGCTCGCGCTCTCTCTCTATCTGCGTCTCAGGAAGATTTTTATTTTTAAGTATTTTTTTTATTTATTTTTTTTAGGATACTATGCATCCTGATAAAGTTCCCTTGGCCTTTGGAATTAAAATAGCCCCACATCATCACATAGCATTCACCATACCTAGAGATTGGCATGGGGTACTTTCCATAAGATCATCTCTCAATGCAAATCAAACTAGCTTTTAGGCTAACTGAAATAAAACCATGCCAATCTCTAGGTATGGTGAATGCTATGTGATGATGTGGGGCTATTTTAATTCCAAAGGCCAAGGGAACTTTATCAGGATGCATAGTATCCTAAAAAAATTTTTTTAAAAATACTTAAAAATAAAAATCTGCCTGCCTCTATGGGAATTTAACATAGGGGTGTACTCACTTATGCACCATGTATTTTAAGGAAGAACATTTATTTATTTACGATACATTATTCATTCACAAAGAAAATTGGTGTCCTTAAAGGTTGGATTTTTCCTAATTTTTTAAATTAAGGCATTAAGTTCAATTTCCAAAATATGATTTTTTATTCCTCTTTTTAGTCAACTTTAGCATGGGTGTATTCACTTATGCATTGCACTGTATATATATATATATATATATATATATATATTATTAATAATAATAATTTAACTGTTTTCTATTTAAATTTATTTTAAAATGTAATTTATTCCTGTGATCACAAAGCTACATTTTTAGCAGCCATTACTCTATTCTTCAGTGTCCATACACACACACACACACACACACACAAACACACGTGTATACAGTCACACATATATACATACACTTACAGATACACATACATCATATATTATTTGTTTGTGTGTGTGTTGCTAATATATCATGTTTTACTGTGTAGCAATTAGATCTCACCAGCTTATATCTGTCATCACTAATATGTTTTTGCTTAATTCTTTTGAGCAGCAGCCTCACACAAACTCTGAAGTATGTGTACACCCAGTATGGCGTTAAGAGAGGACTGTATCGTGGCCTGTCCCTCAACTACATCCGCTGTATACCGTCACAAGCCGTTGCCTTCACCACTTATGAGTTCATGAAGCAAGTTTTTCACCTAAACTAGAAAAAGCAGTGACTTGAAGCCCTAAAGGAACAAGTTGAAACGACCCCTGGCAACATCACAGCACATGCCATTGCCATTGCCATTCCAGTCAGCAGTCATGTGAACTCCAGTTCTTACGAAACACCCACACAAATGGCAAACCTGTGGCTTTGCACGCCCCAGCAACAGTCACTATGGATACAGAGACAAAAGCTTGCTTTTCCATTATGTGTGGATCAGGAACATGCCCCCTAACAACCGACACTGGAAATGCCATAGACTTGCGTCTGAAACTTGCCTGTATGAAGCCATCCCATCTCATATTGAACAATATGACTTAGCTTATCACTCATATACATCAAGTAAAACACAAAATCACAGTAGATTTTACCTATGTGGACAGTTTCAATGGGTATATCACAGTGCTTTTAACTATGACTGATGATGACATAATTTTTTTTATGTCAGAAACCTAAATATGGAAGTTGATTTTTCTTCGCTAAATTTGATTTATATGTAGCTGTTTATTTCAGTCACCTCAAGTCTTATTGGCTGTTATTTGTCTCTTTTAGTGATCAATATGACTTACCTCTACAATTCAGTAATATAGCGAATGGGAGACAGTGTATGTAATGTTTATGCAGTATTCAGTCATGTTCGCATGCCGTCGTTACTGTGGCTCAAACTATATCTGATCGATGCCTTACAGTGCAGTTAAAGGAGAAGTTCACTTTTAAAATGAAAATTCTGTCATCATATACTCACCCTCATGTTGTTTCAAACCTGTATGAATTTCTTTCTTCTGCTGAACAGAAAGGAAGATATTTAGAAGAATGTCAGTAACCAGACCGTTTTTGGGTCCCATTGACTTCCATAGTATATTTTTTTCCTACTATGGAAGTCAATGGGACCCAGAAACTGCCTGGTTACTGACATTCTTCTAAATATCTTTTCTGTTCAGCAGAAGAAAGAAATTCATACAGGTTTGAAACAACATGAGGGTGAGTATATGATGACAGAATTTTCATTTTAAAAGTGAACTTCTTCTTTAAATTCACAAGAGAGCAATCAAGTGAGAATGTGTGTGGTGATAAGCATATCACAGCTGAAATGTATGAATCTGTTAAATTATTGTTCTGATTTGTGATTGGGGAAAAAAATGGGTCCCTTAAATAAAATAATGACTTTGCCTTTCTATATGCACAGGAGTTTTATCAAATAATTCTTTCTTGCCTTGGTTATGAATCTCTATTTACTACTATTATACGGTAAAATATTATATCCACTATATACTATTATTATCCACTAAAATTAATTTTAAAAAATTGAAAATGTTTTTTTATGTATGTGTGTATATATATATACACACACACATACATACATAAAATGCCTTGTTTTGTGTTTACTTTTTTTATTTTTGTAAAGGGAAATGAGCTGTGCAACAAACTTGCATCATTTTCCTTCCTGTTGTAGTGTTTGTTGCCGTGTGGTGGCAGTCTTTCAGTAATTCGAGTCCTAAAGCCTCTTTGAAATTGTGCTTTTGGGTTCATGTGCATTGATCGTTTTGCTGCATGTTTCCAAAGATAAAGGGGAACTCTTATGAATATATGTGCGTATGAGTACATTCAACCGAGACTATCGTTTTATGACAGATCGAATACGTGTATGAGTAAGGTCATGATTCAACGGTCACATTCAGGTTAATCTTCACCAAGTGTTTTAAGCTGAATCACTAGAATATAAGGTCTGTTCTTTTCTGATTCTTGAGAACTGTAGGAAATTCATCTTGCTGCTTTGGATAAATCACCTTTATTTATTTGCGTCATTACAATGTATTATATGTGTATAATGAATGGATACAATGCATTGAACAAATTAACATTTAAAGAAATAAATACATTTTAATTTTAAACTATTTTCTTTTACATGAAAATAAAAGCTTTTAGTCTTGTGCTGGAGTTTCATCCATTTACAAACTTGACATCGAGTGAGATTTCCCTATCGTTCCCTAATGTATGCCTGGAAATGCATTTACTATGGTACAGGCCTACCTCCCATTTAGCATTCGATTTGCATTTCCTCTTTTATTTGTAAGGTACTGTTGTTTGATAGCTTGTCTTATTTGACTGGAAAATATGTTATAAACAAAACACTGCTTATAGCAGATATGCCGTATCAATGTTACCGTCCAAGTAAAAAAAAAAAAGAAAAAGAAAAGAAAAGTAGAGCCCACTGGCCCCCCCCCCCCCCCCCCCCCCCCCCCTTCTGTTGACTATCTTGAAAAAAAATATTATTCGAGAGCCATTAAAGCACTTTACAATTTGCTTTACACTACCATTTACAAGTTTGGGGTCAGTAAGATTTTTAAAAAATAAATACTTTATTAAAGAATCCTGAAAAAAAATATAAGTGTTTACACAAAAATATAAGGCAGCACAACTGTTTTCAAAATTGATTATTGAGTAGCAAATCAGCATATTAGAATGATTTGATTTCTGAAGGATCATGTGATGAAGACTGGAGTAATGATGCTGACAGGAATAATACATTTTAAAATATATTAAAGTAGAATGCAGTTATTTTAAATTTATATAATATTTTACAATATTTCTGTTTTTACTGTATTCTCTGATTAAATAAATGTGTTTGTTTTTTTTAGCACAAGAGACTTTTTTTAACATCATTAAAAAACATCCTACCAACCCCAAACGTTTCAACGGTAGGCTAATGTTAATATACATTTTATACATTAAATATAACTTAAACAGTTTTTATTGGTATATTATTTAAATAAATAAAAAAGAAAGAAAGATATTTATTTCGCAAAACTCAACATTTGGATGTTTTTTATCAGCAGTGTCAACTGGTAAACCACAGGACAAAAAAAAGTCAAATTCAAAGATAAGTGTGAAGCAACACCTAAGCCTTTAAGATAAACGAGAACTAAAATATCTGATAAGCATACCATGCAGGACATCTTAAAAACTGGTTCCTGTATTATGAAGCATAGAGAGTTATTTGCCGTAATATGTCGAGATGATTTAGAATGATTAATATAGTGCATGATGCAGTTCACTCATACTTCTTAATGCAAGTAACTTGGTTGAAGCCTGCCGCAAAGCTAACCATGATCACATCTACATATTTCCGTGTGTGATATGTGCGAAGTCGGTGGCTGGCTTGTGTGAGTCAGTTAAGAGAATGGGAGTGAGAGGGGGGAGAGAAGAGGAAATGCAGTCTGTGTGCGACTCTTGAAAAGTCCATTCGATTTCACTTGCAGAGCTCATCTCCAGCTTGACAATGCCCAACTACACAGTGACTATCGCCACTGGCACTCAGTGGTTTGCTGGAACAGATGACTACATTTACATGACCCTGGTGGGATCTGAGGGATGCAGTGAGAGAACCCTTCTGGATAAACCCCTCTATAATGACTTTGAGAGAGGAGCGGTAAGAAACTAATGGTCTTTACCTGCAATGAATATGCGGTAACACTTTATTTTACAATATCTTGTACATTTAAGTAATTAGCAACATCTACTTACTATAGGGTGAGGGTTTGATTTAGGGTTCAAACCATAACCCTATAAGTACATGTTGCTAATTAGTTAAAAGTTAAATTAGTTATAATTATTACGCTGTAACTAGAACACCTTAAATTAAAGGGTTACACTTTATTTTAAGGTGTCTTTTTTTTACATTGTAATTATACATTATGTACCGAGTTATATTAACTACATGTACCATAGGGTTAGATTAGGGTTTGGTTAGGGTTAGTGGCATAATTATGCATCATTTATGTATTACTATGGTAACTACATGTAACATATTTAACAATGACACTGTAAAATAAAGTGTTAACAAATAAAGTGTAGCCCTGTGTGCAAAGATTATGTATGACTATTTATTAGACCTTTGAGATCCTTTTAAGGAGTTTGTTCCATTGTATCTGAATTATATTTAATGTGTTGTGTAATTAAAAAAATGCATGGCAGAAATGAATTGCCTTACTCTTTGTGAATTAAATGTGCAAAGCTTTATAGGCTTATTTAAAGCTGGTATTCTTTCACGGCGGTTGAAAAAATAGCTGGATCAAAATGGAAATGGCTATTTTGAAAATGGCGGATCCAATTTTGGGCATGTTTTGTCCCATATTTGATGATTATGGCTTCATGACTAATCAAAAACAATCAAAATCTCTTCATAACAACATAACATCTTTATTGTCAGAGTTGAAGTCCACTATTGCATGTGTCATTTAAAGACTTATACTGTATGTACTGTAAGACTGTCTATTGAAACTATGCATGTCTTTTTTGAGCAACTGTTTTTAAATAACATCTTAAATATGGGGTAATTCAAGGTGGACTCATATGACATCAATGTGGGAGAGGACCTGGGTGAAATTGAACTGTTGAAAATCGAAAAGAAGAAATACTGGGTGCACGATGACTGGTACTGCAAATACGTCACGGTGAAGACACCCTATGGAGATTACATTGAGTTTCCCTGCTTTCGCTGGTTAGTTGATGACAAGGAGGTGGTCCTCAGAGATGGCAGGGGTAGGTTCTGATTGGCATTGACATTGACATTTTTTTCCTGTAATAGAGCGCTAAACTTTACCATAATATAATGTTTCAATGTTTGCTGTGTTTCAGCTCGATTGCCACAGCATGACAAGACCGGATTGGCGAAACAACACAGGCACAAAGAACTAGAACAGAGACAGAAGATATACAGGTTTGATGTAACTTTTAGAAAGAGGTTAACCACTATACTAGTTCTGGTCTCCAGGAAAAATTCTTTCCTCATAAATGCACGTGGTCAAGTCTACAATTTCATCAGACCATTCGTTTTCCTCTTGTCACAGCGCTTGCCTCATATTCATAGAAATTCATAGATACTATATATACAATCACAGAAACTTTCACGCGCTGCATTTTGTTTCAGAGTTTGAGGGGAAATCAAAACGTCAAACAATGACTGAAAACGTGTTAGTTGGAGTGATGAGTGGGATTCAGGACAAACTGGATGATACAGTCAGGAATATAAATTATTAAAAATAATATTTGTGATATATACATATAGAATAGTCTATGGTATTTATATATAGTACACTATATGTTTACATATATATTTTTACACTGTTTAATCTTTACTTAATTCTGTGTATTTCAGAGTTCATACTGTGCACTCTTAAAAGGCTTTATTTGCATCGATGTTTCCATGAAGACCTTTTAACATTCATGGCCTTCCCATCGCACAAAAGCTTCTTTATAGTGGAAAAAGGTTCTTTAGATAATTGATATGTTCTTTACACTTAGAAAAAAAGTATTCTTTTAAGAACTGTTTAAAAGGTTCTTCTTTGGGGAACTGAAAATGTTTCTTCTATGGCATCACTGTAAAAAAAAAAAAAAACCTGTTGAAATTCCAGGGTTAACTTTCTTACACGCGACCTGTTTAAAGGGGTCCTATTATGCTTTTCCACTTTTTCAACTTTAGTTAGAGTGTAATGTTGCTGTTTGAGCATAAAAAAGATCTGCAAGGTTACAAAGCTCAAAGTCCACTCCAAAGAGAGATATTTTATTAAACAGAATCCCCTTTTCAAGAACTACAACTCGATGAAGTCATTAGGTTTACTCATTTGAATAATTCCCACCCACGAAATATGCAAAAAAGGGGGACGAGGCATTAGAGAAGACAGTGTTGTTGC
The DNA here is from genome assembly GCF_963993115.1 of Abramis brama. Taxonomy (NCBI): domain Eukaryota; kingdom Metazoa; phylum Chordata; class Actinopteri; order Cypriniformes; family Leuciscidae; genus Abramis; species Abramis brama. Next base: position 7,941,011 of record NC_139981.1, on the reverse strand, counting down.
CATGTCAAAGAGATGCTGTTTTGTCCACCCCGTTTCCAAAACAATTTTTTTTGACCTTCCTAAGGCTGACGAACTTAGAGTGGTTTAAATTTATTTTAAACACTGTTCCTGAACATTAAAACCCAAATTTTTATCTGTGCGCTGTACATTTTTATGGAGAACAGCTTGTTTGCTAGCTTCTGTAAGCTCTCGCTTTTGAAAGACGGTTCACCGCTCCTTAGGAAAATTAACCTTGGTTTAGTGATTGATTACTGTTTGTATTATCTTAGTTTTCCGACAAATATCACGATTAAATGGTATATAACATCGTATCTATAAGGTATAAGAAAATTACAAAAAACATAGCACTCTGAAACGTCCTGTGAAATCCGTGCTTGCAAAGTCTATGCATGAAACTCGTTCTGCACAGTCCTCTTGTTCGTTAACATTGTCAGGGTCTGAATCGGGCTCGAATTGGTTTGAAATTGACGCCATCATTAATATTTACACTAGAGAAGAACTTGCAGTTATGGAGAGGCCAGCTAACCGATCACAGCACATTTTGTATTCCGGAAGGAGGGGCTTCATCGAAATCAGTGTGTTCGAGCCAGACTGGGGAGAGAGGTGCTGTAATAATGCAAAATAATGCGTTTTTTTAACAAACAAGCATGAAAACATATTCTAGTACATCCCAAAAATAAAATCAAGACTTTGTTAAAGGGCATAATAGGACCCCTTTAAATAACATTCTGTCTCGTTCTTGCGTATCGATTGAATTTATATTCCTGATTGTACCAAGTTTGTCCTGAATACACTGTTCTGACCATAATCGTAAGAATAAAGCACTCTCTTCACTCCAATTAACACGTTTTCCACCATTGTTTGACATTTTGGTTTTGAAAGCAAAATACAGCACGTAAACATTTATGTGACTGTACAAAGTGTTTGAATATTTAATGAGGCAAACGCTGTTCAGTTTGTTGCTAAACAACTGGCCGTCATTTTCTAACACTGCATCATTTCACACCTTTATAGACACATTTATTCACCCTCATGTCTCATATTCACAAAACCTGTAAGACCTTTTTCTTCTGTGGAACACAAAAGAGTAGGCCTAAATATTTTGTTTTGATATATTTAGAAATTTTAAAGAATGACATGACAGAAGTTATATTTGGATAGACTATCCCTTTAAAAGGAGAGTTTAAAAAAAGAAAATAACCCAGGGTTAAGTATGAAAAGCCTACTAGAGAACACTAATTATAGGAACAGAAATCTGCATTTGTCTAGTAACTCACAGGACTGAATCTGGGATGTCTGCCGATGACACCATCATACCACATATATGACCACACTGTCCAGGAAATCCAGTTTTTAAAAGCAGAACCTTATATTTATTTCATAATATTGACAATAAATGATTTGGTGCTGATATAAAAGAGTTTTACATTTTAAAACATGATTTTGTTCTTCATGTTGAAGATGGAAAGAGTGGCATCCTGGCTTCCCTATGAGCATAGATGCCAAAGCCCATAGTGAGCTTCCGCGAGACATTCAGTTTGACAGCGAGAAAGGAGTGGACTTTGTGCTCAACTACAGCAAAGCGTAAGATTCATTTAGTTTTCTGGTCTGTTCAGTCAGATCACTGTTATTTACATAAAGGGAACGTCTGTTTGTATTTATGCACATTTGCATGTTTTTTTTAGAACTCTGTTTGTGTTTTGCATGTATCTCTAACAAGGTCTGAATACACATGCATTGTTTTTGTGGTATTATACATTTGCACAGGCCTTGCCGAACTGTGTTAGCCTGTAGCTACTACTATAAGAGTGTGACTGTTAAAAGGGGGAAATTGCAGATTCAGTAGATGGTGTTGTTGATATAAATAGTTTTGAGAAGTGTCTTTCTCAGTCACAAGCATGTACGTGCTTATCACCCATATCTGCAGACACACTGACAGTCAGATTATTACAACAACAAAAAATGCATTAGGTGCAGGAGTTCTCTGGTTCAGTATGTGGGTGTGAGAAACTTGGTAACGCTTGTGAAAACGAGGTGCACTTAATTGTACTGAATGTGCATTTGATGGGAACATCACATCTTTAAAGTGTAATTAAAAAAAACCCTAGACTTTAAGATAAAATAATATCAATGAAATAAAAGTCTACTTTAGAGTATTTAGAGAAAGTACACTTTTATGACTACATTTCTTAAAGGGATAGTTCACCCAAAAATAAAAATTCTGCCATAATTTACTCATCCTGAAGTTGTTCCAAACCTGTACGAATTTCTTTCTTCTGCTGAACACAAAGTAAGATATTCTGGGTAACCAAACAGTTGATGGACCTCATTGACTTCCATAGTATACCAAAAAAAAAAAAAACATACAAAAAAATAATAATACTATGGAAGTCGATGGGGCCCATCAGCTGTTTGATTACCAACATTCTTCAAAATATCTTCTTTTGTGTTTAGCAGAAGAAAGAAATTCATACAGGTTTGGAACATCTTGAGGGTGAGTAAATGATGAAAGAATTTTCATTTTTGGGAGAACTATCAATTTTAATACACTTATTACATTTGAAATCATTATCTTTTGTCACTGTAAAGAAGTACATGTATTGTGTTGACTAACATAAAGCACGTGTAAAGTACTTGATTATAACATCAACTGTAGTTTGATATTCAATATTACATAGTATAATTGTTAATATATTTTAAAATTACAAAATTTCAGTTTCATCATTTGAGATTTGTAATTACAAATATATTGAAATACATGAAATAACATTTTTTGTTTAACATAAATACTTAGTACATTCTGAACTATATTTCAAAGACAATAGAAGTATGAAATTACATATAAAGATGGGTAAAAAAAAACGAATTGCATTTAATACAATTTAAAATATAATACATTTTCAAAATTGCAAATTACATGCAATGAAGTGTACTCTTTTAAAAAGTATGCTAAAGTGTACTTCTTTTCACAAGGGTAGACTATCCAAAATCCTGTGTCAAAATTGAAAATGGCATAAAATTGGCCTAGTATTAATTTACTCAACTAGCTCAAAATTTCTCAAAATAATATCACCAAATACTGTATCTCTCTTTATATATTATTACAATATATAATGCAATATAATATATCATTGCCCATATGTAAAGCGTTTTTATATTTGGCTGTGTTCTATTCCTTAGGATCGAGAACCTTTACGTAAACCAGTTCATGCACATGTTCCAGTCCTCATGGGGAGATTTTGCAGACTTCGAGCGTATATTCATGAGAATTAAGAACACAATATCAGGTTTGGATTTATGTAATGATCTGTTGAAGATTTGCTCATGACACACAATTATCCAGCTCACAAACACTTTCATTGCGTACCATGCATGAATCACCTCTTTGGAATTTGAAGCACTGCTTTTTGTTTAATCATTAATAACTGTTAAATACCTAGAGTACAATATTTAGTTTTTATGTTAGGTTTAATACTCTTTATAATTTAGAATAATATACCAAATAGTTCTGAGTGACAATTTTAAAGCACACAGCTGCTTCAAAATTTCATTTTTGATATATGAATGTGTACAATTTATGTAAGGTAAACGTATCTTCAGGTATATATTAACAACAAACACTCTTTTATTTGCCTGCTTGTGTCACTTGCACAGAGTATGTGATGCAGCATTGGAAGGAAGATTTCATGTTTGGATACCAGTTCTTGAATGGCTGTAACCCAGTGGTCATCAGGAAATGCACCGAAATTCCCGACAAGTTTCCAGTCACACAAAAGATTTTGGAGAGCAGTCTGGAGAGAGGTATCACTCTGGAAGAAGAACTCAAGGTTTGCAACACACATGAGCCATGCACAGGTTGTGTCAGTTCAGCATACAACAACCAACGTGATAGAGAATGGGTTTAGTACAACCTAATGTCTTGCTTTTCAGGAAGGAAACATCTTTATCGCTGACTATGAGTTATTAGATGGTGTTACTGCCAATGCTACGGACCCATGCACCCTTCAATACTTGGCTGCACCCATCTGTCTGCTGTATAAGAACATTCAGAACAAAATCATGCCAATTGCCATCCAGGTATCTACACTTAAAAACAAGCACATATGCTGGAAACATACCAGACAGTTATGTTTCAGTTATGCAGACACACAATGCGTGATAAGATTTCAGCTTCTGTATTTCTTTTTTCACACTCTCAAGCGACCGTTTGAAATTAGACAAACTGTTCAGTTAGTAGATGCTTTTGTTAAAAGTGATTTAAAACAGGACGAATACAAGCAATTTAACATAAAGGAGACAAATGTTTTATTGAAAACAGCTATAAAAAGCTCTCTCTATTTCACTTTTTCTCTCAAAGAATGAAAACAGCTTTAGTGATGAAAAACACAATGAACAACACTAGGTTTTAGCCTAGTCCTAGACTAAAATGCATGTTTTAGCTATTTTAACTCAAAGCAACTTGCACTGACATATGTCAGAGCCAAAGTTTTGTCTCAAGATGCACACCATTAATGTTTTTGCACACAATCATGTTTATAAAAGCTACTTAAATAACCTAACTGAACTAAGACCTAATCCTGGCTTAATTTAAGCGCTGTCTGTGAAACCAGGCCTATATGTGATACACTCTTCATTGATAAAATGGCTTTTATTAGTAGGTATACTATGCTTTTTGCAAAAATATGTTGCAATAAATGTTGATAGAAGATGGATAAAGAAATGGCTGAAAAACATGTTTGTGGTGGGCCGCGGGAGGAAACGGGCGTGTTTTCAAACCATGTTTTTGAGACTGTATTCAGCAGTTTTAAGGATAAAATACTCAACAATGGTCTTAACTGATGAATTTGCTAATGGTTTGTCTCAAAGCATATTAAAAACACATAGACATATAAACAACATTTAAAACTTGATTTTCACCATAGGAGTCTTAATAAAATGATTATTTCCTGTGATGGCAAAGCTGAAAATCTAAATTTTCAGCATTATTATCAGTTTTTAGTGTCACATAATCATTCAGCAATTATTGTAATGTGCTGATTTGGTGCTTAAGAAACATTTCTAATTATTATCAATGTTGAAAACAGTTTTGCTGCTTAACATTTTGTGGTGGCAACCGTGGTAGTTTAAAAAAAAAAGAATTACAGGAAGTTTGTGGGTGATGGGGGGGGTATGGTAATTGTACTGTCAAGCACCAAATCACATTCAAATATACCACATGGTGTATGCCAGGGTTCCTCAAATCCAACTCTAGAGGGCCACTGTCCTGTAGAGTTTAGCTCCAACTCTAATCAAAAGAAACCTGAACAAGCTAATCAAGGTAATTACAGCTAGGTGAGTTTGAGCAGGGTTTGAGCTAATCTCTGCAGGGCAGTGGCCCTCTAGTCTAGGGCTGGATTTGAGGAACCCTGGGGTATGCGCTACATATACAAGTTTTCTGAATTTTCATAGCTTTGTATAAGGTAAATAGGGAAGGAAGTCATATATTGATTTTATTGAGTGAATGGAATATGAGAAATAGTGAAGTCTCACATGTACACCCTTGCACAATTTGAAAACCATGGCTTATGCGACTGTCTATAAAATGACTTTTGAAAATGACCTCTTTTTCATTTGGATAGCTGGGTCAGACACCAGGAGAGGATAATCCTATCTTCCTTCCAACTGATGATGAGCATGACTGGTTGCTGGCCAAGATCTGGGTGAGATCTTCAGACTTCCACGTACACCAGACAGTCACACATCTTCTCAGGACACATCTGATATCTGAGGTCTTTGGCATAGCCATGTTCAGACAACTGCCGGCAGTTCATCCCGTTTTTAAGGTAATTCCTTGTTCTCTCTATGGAATTTATTCTATAACATCGGTTTGAATGTATATGCATGGTTGAGGATACATTCTAAAGGCATCTTCTGCTCTTCCAGTTGCTGTTACCTCACATCCGTTTTACAATTGCCATTAACACCAAGGCTCGTGAGCAGCTAATCTGTGAGTGTGGACTTTTTGACAAGGTTAGTTTCTCTCTTTCTCCACAGTTCACTTCCTCCATAAGCAAACTCTGTCTAGAATGTTCTCTATATGGGCCAGATTTACTAACAGCTTGCGGCAGCACAAAGCCTACTGTCAGGATTTCCTAAAGACACGCAGTGAAGAAAATGCGCTGAAATCGGCTGAAAGATTCAAGACTCATTCATAAAGATGGGCTGCATCCGAATATGCCTATTTCCCTACGCAGCATGCAAAAAACACTATGTGAAAATAGTAATATATCCAAATTCACAGTATTCATAAAACAGTAGTGAAAAAGTTCCGGATGACATACTACTTCCGTCTAGATTCTGAAGGGTGCATCCAATGGACACTTTACTATCCCATGAGGCCACGGCAAAGATTTGTAAATAGTAGTGAAGCGATACAAATTACGCTGGTAGGTCACATAACAATGACAACATGACGAATATAATACGTCTGGTTTAGTAGGCCTACGTAGTTAGTGAGTATGTGATTTCGGAGAAAGCCAGTGTTGTTGAAATGTAAATGATTCATTGATTCACTCATAAAGACAGTCACTTCTCGCTACCTACTGGTATAATGATGTAACATCCAGAAAGGGTGACTGAAAAAAATCGCATACTCTCTTGAGTAGGTACTTATTTTGAATAAGTAATTACTTCACGACCCCTTAAAAAGTATGTTCTATATAGTATGAATGTGTGTAGTATGAATGTAATCCAGACGTACTACATTCGCCATGCTGTCATTATCATGTGATCTACCTGCGTAAGTTACGTCGCTTCACTGCCATTCATAAATCCTCTCACGGAAGAAGTAGGTCATCTGGGTACTTTTTGCCTACACGTTTATGAGTTCTGTGAATTCGGTCATATTTCTTTTGTCACATACTGTTTTTCGCCTACTATAAAGTAGGGAAGTATGCAATTTCGGATGTAACCTTACAGTCTGAATACGCGTAACCACATACTCTTAAAAATAAAGGTTCTAAATGAGGGTTTTCGCCGTGATGCCATAAAAGAACCATTCTGTTCTCCAAAGAACATTTCAGCGATCAGTTCTTAAAAGAACCATTTTTTTTTAACGTGATGAACATTTTATTAATCTTTAGAACTTTTTCTGTACTCTATCTCTGTTTGTGTATCACAGGCTAATGGGACAGGTGGAGGTGGCCACGTAGAACTGGTCCAGAGGTCCATGAAAACCTTCACATACAAGTCCTTGTGTTTCCCAGAGGCCATAAAAGAACGAGGCATGGACAGCCAGGAGGAACTGCCCTACTACTTCTACAGAGATGATGGCTGCAGTGTCTGGGAGGCTGTGACAAGGTATGTTACATAGCTGATAAAAAGAAGAAGAAACATTCATTTGTAAAAAGGAATGAAAAAGACTCAATAAAAACTTGTTTTTGTTAAGTAATTTGATATTGATTTGCTCTCTTTCTAGTTTTGTGACAGATGTAGTGAACATCTACTATGAGAAAGATGAGACAGTTCAGGGTGATGAAGAGATCCAGGCATTTGTGAAAGATGTTTGCAGCTTTGGAATGCAAGATTTTGACAAATGTGGTAAATATATTCTTAAAACAAATTCAAAAATTGCATGATGCAAAGGGAGGTACACTTGAGTATACCTTTATAAAGAGTACTTATTATAGAAAGAATATACTTACTGTAAGGTGGAACTGAATATAATGTTGTCAGACAAGTGTACACTCTTTAAGTATACTTAAGTGGCCTTTAGTTAATTTACATTATATTATCTGCACAAACAGTTTTAAAAAAATATTTAACTTAAAATAAATTTGAAGCCCACAAGTGCACATTCAATACATTTAACACTTTCCCAAGGGTGAGTATGTTCTTTATAAAGGGTTAAAGGGTTAGTCTCACCCTCATGTTGTTCCAAACCAGTAAGACTTTCGTTCATCTTAGAAAAACAAATCTTTTTGATGAAACATCCATTGATAGCTACACAACTACCACTTTGACGCTTCAAAAAGTTCATAAAGAAATCGTAAAACTAATCCATATGAATTGAGCAGTTTAGTCCAAATTTTCTGAAAATGAACAAAAGCTTGCGGGTTTGGAGTGACATGAGGGTGAGTAAATGATGACAGAATTTTCATTTTTGGGTAAATTATCCCTTTAAATGGCTTTCTTAAAGGGATAGTTCACCCAAAAATGAAAATTCTGTCATCATTTACTCTCCCTCAAGTTGTTCCAAACCTGTATGACTTTCTTTCTTCTGCTGAACACAAAAGAAGATATTTTGAAGAAAGTCGGTAACCAAACGACTGATGGACCCCATTGACTTCCATAGTAGGAAAAAAAAATAATAGCAACTGTTTAATTACCAACCTTCTTTAAAATATCTTCTTTTGTGTTTAGCAGAAGAAAGGAAATCATACAGGTTTGGAACAACTTGAGGGAGAGTAAATGATGACAGAATTTTCATTTTTGGGTGAACTATCCCTTTAAGAGTATCCTGGTGACAGAATACGTGTACGACATCAGTAACTTTCAAGTTCCTCTTTCAGTTCACTGTTCAGTAGGTGAACTGAACCACCAATATTTTAATTAGCAAATATTTAACTTATTACTAGTTAACTTATAGGGCTACCGGCCTTGAATTTCCGGCCTGAGTGCATTCTTTTGTAAATGTGTCTGACTGACCTCTATATGAACCCTATATTGATGACAAGTTGTCATTGTTTGCAGAGTTTCCCAAGAGTTTACAAACCAAAGAGCAGCTAGTGGAGTATCTAACTATCGTCATATTCACTGCTTCTGCACAACATGCCGCAGTAAACTTCGGCCAGGTGACATTACACACTGATGTTTCTGGCATATTTTGTTGTAAAGTGACATGAACAGCAAAACTAATATCCATGTTCTGACTCTTTACTCCAGTTTGACTGGTGTTCATGGATTCCAAATTCCCCCCCAACCATGCGAAAACCTCCTCCTACAAAGAAGGGCGAGGTGGATATGAAGTACATAGTGGATAGCCTGCCTGATCGAGGACGCTCCTGCTGGCATCTGGGCGCTGTGTGGGCCCTCAGTCAGTTTCAAGAAAATGAGGTATGAAATAAGTGCATATTTACATGAACACACACAAGCTCAGATGTGCTATGTGAACAATGACAGATTCTGAAATGTATGATTTTTGCAGCTGTTTCTAGGTATGTATCCAGATGAACATTTCATCGAGAAACCTGTGAAAGAGGCGATGGTGAAATTCCGCAAGACTCTTGGAGAAGTGACCAAAGTCGTCAAGAGCCGAAATGAGGGGAAGAAGTTGCCTTACTACTATCTGTCTCCAGAAAGAATCCCAAACAGTGTGGCTGTGTGATTCACAAGTCACACAGAACCATACAGACGTGCCATGCTAGTAGTAAAAAGTGTTTTATCAGAGTGTTTTATGGGATAAAAAAAAAAAAAAATTTTTTTATATATATATATATCAAGGTTGCTATGTGTAATGTAAGAGAAGTTCCGTAATAATAAGAAAATATGCAATAACAAAGTTGTAGCCAGAATTGATTTTATCTTAATATCAGCCATTTGCTATGTTTTTTTTAATACTGTTTATTTTATCCATATGCATATTTCAGCAACAGTTTCTTCATTCTTGATCATCACAGGGGGAACTTTTTGAGTTTAAAACAGCTTGTTTGTTTGAAAATTGTGTGTAACAGATTAAGGTAACACTTTATTTTAGTGTCATTGTTATATATGTTACATGTAGTTACTATAGTAATAACTATAAATTATGCATAATTACATGCAACAAGGACACATTCAAATAAAGTGTAACCCAGATTAATTGTATCTTTTTTTATTTTAAGATTGATTGTTTACTTTTAAAGTCATGAATGTCTACTAGTTAATACTCTATTGGATAAAACATGATACACTGAGAGACACATAAGCTTTGATGAGTCTGGATAAATTGTCTTCTGTGAATAAATGGGCAGCTTGTTTTACAGTTGTCGAGTTGTCACTGGTTATGTATTAAAGCCAAATTATATCAGGTCACTAGGATTAATTTCATTTTTTTTTTTTTTTTTCGTAAAGTTATTTACTTCAGTTTGGTTACTGAGAAGAGAAAAAAATCACACTTTGATTTATATTTTCTTTTAATTGTTCCATTAGCATTTGCACATTTTACCTCCGGAGCAGTCTACACCATTTCAGCATTTAGCAATTGCAGGAAGTTATTGCAGAATTTATTCGTTCCGTATTTTGCATATAAGATAGAATCCAGCACCGGGTTTGTATGAATAGCCTACATAAGTAGGCTTATCATGTCCAGTAGCATCACATCTCAGAATTTTAATAAAGGACCCTTTCAGGACCCAATTTATTTCAATTCAATTCACATTTATTTGTATAGCGCTTTTCATAATACATAGTTTAAAAGCAGCTTTACAGAAAATGCATGTGTCTACATTACAATTTAGTGATCTGTTATTAGAGGTGACTGTGTCCAAGTACAAAGTACCAAGTACAATTATCACTGTCAGCTATCAATGTATTAATTTAAGACAGAAATAATGAGCTCATTGTTACTATTACAAGTTGTGAACATAATGATTACAATACTTGGAAATTTAGCATTGGTGCATGTTGATTCAGAGTTTGTGTCATCTGTACTCTGTACTCTGTACTTCACAGGAGTGACCCAAGAGTGGTCAGGACAGGGAGTGACCAAAAAAGGGAAGTTCTTAGAGCACTGATGGGAACTAGTATTGTACAACATCTGCTCAACCCTGTAGTTCTTATGAGGGAGTAAGACACAAAGATAATCCACAGCATTGGATGTTCCCTACTTAAAAATAAAAATAAAAAAAATAAATCAAGATGTGTTTTGCAACATAAATAGTCACACAGCTAACAATCACCTCCAGCAGGGTTTGCATTCACAATTAAGATTTTATTGATTCAGAATCAGCCTTTTCTCTAGAAAATGTTGACATTTTATGGTTTACAAGACTTATCCACACAGTATATTTTATGCTTCTATTTTTGTCACAAGATTACATTCACCCATTCATGATAAGCCGTTAAAAATGGCATGTTTTCCTGCTTTCAGGAAGTGCTGCATTGAGATCAGTTTAAGTCCGCTTCGTTTATGTGAAACGCTATACAGTCTATGGTGAAACGCCATTCACGCGCATCAGAAGCTGTTCTCAGATCAGAGGGACTAGCGTGGGTGTCGCGCGCCTCTGTGAGTCAGGTGACTAGAATCAGCTGATTCTCTGCAGACGGATCATGGCCGACCTCTCAAAACACTGAACTGATGATGGGACGAATGACAGCGCTAAGCTGCCCTTGACTTCTCTCACTGCTGGATTTGTGAGATTTTGAGGTGAAGGAAAACACTACAGAAGATATTTTACCACAGTACGTATATAAGGTAAATCAGTACGTCAAATGAAATCAGCAGAGATTCAGACTATAAGTTGCTAGCACAGCAGCTAGCCAGCCTTGCATGACAGCAGGGAGAGCAATCACATATAAATGAAAGCAGCAAAATAACAGATAATTACGGATCAAAAGTGCATTCAACCGTTTAAGATTTGAGGAAGAACGAGATTATCGCTTCTGCATTATGCTGATTTTTCATTGACACAGTTATAACGTTTTAACTTCTGAAAGTTTCCTCCTCAGGATTGTAATTTGAGAGATAAGTAACTATGGTTTTTACTTTACACTGTATATCACTTGTTAGATAAATACAAAAATGTCTAGCTTTAAATAAATAAGCATTTATCAGCACCTTGTGAAAAAGAAGTACACTTTAGCTTATTTATGGAAACAATATACTTGAAAAGAATACTTACTTAGGACACCTAATTGCATGCAATTTACAAATAAATAAAAATGTGTTTTATTTTCAATTTACCTTGAGTGCTTTTTGGCCTGCTGAAGTAATGATTAGGCCTAAGTAGCTAAATCTTTATTTGTAGTTTCATAGTTATTTCTATTGTATTTGAAATATGGTTAAAGTGTACTGTCGAATTTAATGACAAGCATTTATGGTAAACTAATATAATCTTTAATTTAACTTTTACTGAAACTTTTTTGTCATGTATTTTAAATATATTTACAATTACACGTTTGAAATGTAGTACATTTAAAATTTATGTAATGTCAAATAACACTAAAATGAATTATAATCAAGTATTTTACACAAGCTTTAATTATGTTAGTTAACCCAAAGAAGTGTATGTTAGTCATAAAAAAGAATTGTACGTCTTTGAAGCACAACAAAACCATTATTAAAATGAAAACAACAACAACAACAAAAAAACATTTAATTTGACATTATTACAAAAAGTGGTAAGACACGGTCATGAAAGTGTACTCTCTTTAAGAGCACTTAAGAGTTTCATTAATATATTATCTGAAAGTATGTTTTTTTAAATAATATTCTTTTAAGATTTATAGTCCACCATCATTATGTGCACTTCTTATTCACAAGGGACAGTGATGAATCCTATATAAGTCATAATGTCCATTGCATCAGATATATATTCAAGTAAAACTTGTGATCTTCTACAGATTAAACCAGCATGTCTAATTTTATGGAGAATGGCCCCAGTAATCATAATGGGGAGGCTGAGCAGGTGTGGGAGAGACCCTGGACAATGGAAGAGATGCAGAAATCCAGCACAAACTGGTCACTGGCTGCAGATTCAGGGGTATGGAGTGGAATGCATTCATATTTCATATTCATATTGTTTGTGCTTGCTGCCATGTTGTACAGATGGTTTAGAGTGAATCTTTGTTTGTATCTTTGCAGTTATTTCTTTTTCTGCAAGACTTCTCTCAAAGGATGCTGTCCAAGACACATGAGATTGAGAAGCAGTTGGATGGTCTTATCCGGGACACTAAAGCCACAGACAGCCGCCTACATACAGTGTTTAATGACTTCCTCATGCTGTCCAACACACAGTTCATTGAAAATGTATGTAAATTTTTTCATGATTTTAGCTAAATGAGAATTCACTTTGTATGTGGATGCAAAGCAAAGTAGTTCAAGTTTCACAAACTGAAATATCACACTTGTCCTGAGAGAATATGTGAGAGAGTTTGTCAGCTTAATGAGCTTATGATATTTATACATTTCCCAACGTTCCTCCCTTGAGACTCAAAATGGCCCAACTGTGAATTCTTTATTCAGCATTTTTCTTAGCTCATGTCAGTGAGATTGTGAAATTTGATAAAGAACAATAAGAGTGTAAGCACACACAAACCCTGTTTTTTGATCTAATTATTTTTTTATTATTTTTTACTCAGAGGGTTTATGATGAAGAGGTGGAAGACACTGGACCAAAGCCAGAAACCATGGAGAGACAGCCTGAACAGGTACTGTTTGGGGACGTTTCTCTGGTTATTTCTGCTATAATTTCATATTATGTATTATTTTGAAAACTTCTCTGACAATGGTTTCAAGCATTCCTACCATTTCATACACATGTAAAGGAGAAGACAAGGGAACAGAAGGAAGCGGAACTTATTCCCAAAGTCCAAGAGGCCGTCAACTATGGCCTGAAAGTCCTGGAATCTGCTTTCGAACAGCTCGACATTAAAGCAGGAAACTCGGACTCTGAGGATGAGGAGGCTCTGGAAAAAGTAGAGCCCATTTTGGAAGCAAAGGTAAAGTGTTTCCTTAGAGCCCTTGAGCACTTACTTGATTATTATTACACATGTTTGTAATTAGTGGTGTTTGGATTAGTGATGCTAATGTGCTAAAAAAATCCCAAAGACTCACTTTGAAAGAGCAACTTCAGTCTGCACCAGTCTTAAAGTTAGCATGAAACGGAAGTTGCAATAGTCTTTTCTTCCCTATTGTGACGTATAGCTGAGTGAAACGGCTTCTCAAACAAGTAAAAATGTAGTGCAGGACTTGATTTTGTCTATCTGGAATTGATTGGATGGTTGTGGTTTACTATTGCTGTGATGTCATGTGAGTGACGTGTTGTCCCGCCCTTGCGCAAATAAACACGTCATCGGAGAAGAGGAGATGTCGCTGCAAGAGGGAGGGGAAGTTAATTTTATTAAAGATTCCAAGGGTACATGAATAAAAAAAAAATAGTGATGTGCACTGATAAATAATTTATAATAAATAATGCAGTATTCCTTACAAAAATGTAATGGATTTTAAGGTTTTGAGCCTAAATGTATTTTATTGGTAGGACCTGTATGTGGACAGGCCTTTGCCATACTTGATTGGGTCCCAAGCCTTTATGGATCAGGAGGATGTTGGCCTGGGAGATCTATCCAGTGATGGTGACATTTCCCATTCATAATCTTTAGTAGTTTTATTGTTGTTGTTGTAGGTTGCTTTTAACTTCTTTTGTTTGCTGTGTTTTTTTTTTAGAAATGTCTGTCGGTAGTGACAGAGACAGCGTCATTGAGAGTGATATTGAAGAAGGTGATGAGGTGAGAGAGGATAATATATATATAGTTCACATACATTTACATGAATTGCAACATTGGCATTTAATGAACACTGGCCGAGAAACATTTTCTTAACATATTTTATTTATTGAATAAATATTCTATTTTCAAAAACATTTTAACCAAATTTTTGACAACATTACATAAATAAATACATATATTTATATGTAATCTTCAATTTGGAATTTATTCCAAAAGCTCTCAGATGAATATTCTGATCAGGATGAGGAAGTCCATGGCAACTTCAAGAAAGTAAGACTTATTTTCTATAATAAAAAAATATATATTTTCTGCTATTCTGATGGTTTATTTATAGGTAAGGGATTTACACTATATTAGGATGTAATGCATTAGGTAAAGGATATATGTGAAATATATTTATGCAGATGCTTTTACAGGAGTGGTAATTATGTTTTATAGATATGGAATGCCACATGTAAAACAACACAAGTTATAAATCAAAAACAACCCACTATTGTCAGATTTACTTAAGCTTTTAAAAAGAGGTTTAAACATCCCATCATTATGCTCTAATAACTTAAAGAAATACAAAAAACGATTTCATTTAAATGTGAAAGGTAAATATAAATCTTAAATCTACCATCGACCAGGACATTTCTAAATATCATATTCTCTAAAAGTTTTTTAAAGCCTTATTTAGAAGTAAAATAAGAAGTAAATGAGACAAAATTGGGCTTTTTTTTTATAAAAAGCTTTATTTTACATCCAGCCGACCATCTATAGAATGCTGTAATTCTATAATTCATCCCATAGAAACCATCCGTTGCTAGTTATGATGATGCTGATGAAGAGAATGAAGATGAAGATTCTGACATATTTGGAGGGTCTGATAAGGATGAAGATGAACTCAGAAAGGTTAGCTTTGCATTTTCTGAGCACCTCAGACATGCCAAGCAAATTAGTAAAAATGTGCAAACTAGAACTTCAATTTCCTGTGTCCCATGTCTTTCAGGACACTGGTCTACCATCCTTTGCTGATGAACTAGCAGCCAGAATCAAGGGAGAGACTCCACATAAGCCAGAAGCAGATCGCACATGTATGGTCACTTAGAACATATAGATTTGACTGTTTTATTATTTACCACATTTCCATCTTTCCATTCAGTTTGTTTTCTTTCTCAAGTTTATTTGTGTGCATGTACTTGTCTGTTCTCAAGCATTATCATCAGGCCCATCTATCACCCAGAAGAAGAGTAAAACAAAGAAAGAGCCAAAACCTCAGGGTATGAGTGACTTCATACCATGTTTATTCATTCCGCTGTACTTTGCACTCTGTAGACTACCGTTTAAAAGTCTGGGATCGGTAGCATATTTCTTATGCTTACCAAAGCTGATTTATTTGATTAAAAAAACAGTAATATTGGGAAATATTTTTTACAGTTTAACATAGTTTTTCCTTAATGATCTTAATGACCCCAAACTTTTGTACGGTAGTGTACAATATATACACTTATGAATCATCAAATTATATTTGTATTGTTTTATTCAAAACGACTACACTGTTACTAATTTTTTGGATGTTTCTGGCATAATATACCATAGTTTCTTTGAAAAACGGTAGAATTCTGTAGGATATGTCTAGTAAAATAATGGCATATATTTTATGCATATGTAATTACAGTGGAAGATGATCAGGATGAGATGTTCAAACCACCAAAAATGGAAGATGAGGAATATTCTCCATTCGGTGGGAAGGGTGGTCTTTTTAGTGGAGGCAAAGGCCTGTTTGATGATGATGATGAGGTTGGTTAGAGCAATATTAATGTAGTCAACATACAAAATCATACAAATGCAACTAGAAGACATGGTTGCAATCTTTGAAAAAGTCATTTTATATGCTTTGTTCCTTAGGGAGATCTGTTTTCTGATGCACCCAAAAACGAGCCGGTGGAAAAGGAAAAGACCGTGATCCAGGCTAAAGGTGAGACTTACTAATTGTCACTCCTTTGGACTCTTATGCTGTCTTTTATTTAAAGTCAAATGTTGGATAGTTCTACTCGATCTCTCAGACTTATGACCATATAGTATTTTTTTTGTTTGTCTGATGATGATGACATTTAAAGAAACAGAAGAGCAGTACTAGCTTTACGGTTTGAAGTTGGCATGAAATGAAAATTCATTCTGTTTTCTAAATGCATGTTATAAAGTTCTGACCTTGCAATTTTTTTTATTAAAATATCATAACTCACCAGACCTTTCTGGTGACGCATGCCAGACCCTTTTTTTTTATTTTAATTTTTTACCATTTTTGTATAATTACCGTTGTTCTTGCCAACTGATTTCCTGCTTTCACTCCGCAATCTCTTCTCACAAAAAAATAAATGAAATAATACAAAATTTAAATGAATTTCTATTTATTAATGTATTTTGTAAATAGTCATTTAACACGCTTTGTGTAAGGATCTTGTTTTTCTATAGTGACTGGCTGACTGTGTGTTATCTTTTTCTCACAACCTGTCTCGTGTACCTTAGTGTTGGGCGATATGCTCCATTTTCATATCGTCCTATCGTCAGCCTGTGAGATCGGCGATACACGATATTATCGTGAGGGGGGCGGGGCTTACTTATTTGATTATTAACTTGCTTATTTACTCATCAATTTGCTTGTTTTATTACTTCGTTTTATATATGAGAATCTTTTTCTATTTTGCTAGCAAAGGTGTGTTTATTAATAGGCTAAATCAGGTTATTTCCCGGTATGGTAAAAAAAGATCCTAATCATTGTATCTGACTCGGAGTATTTCAACATGTCTGCAGGAAATTTACGGACACACATTATCCTCTCATGCTGTTACAGATGCAGCATTTTGACTGTACTTCTGCACGAGATGAGAACACGTTTTAATAATTTCTTGGGTCAAGAAAGAGTCGGAGTCTGCGATATATGTCCTCCTACCAGTGCTCTCTCTGTCTGGATGCACTTCACCTATGCGCACCGCACTTCAATAAGCCCAAAGAACGCGGGTTAATGTGTTTTAAATGCCGGGAGAAATCAGAGGCAAAAATCTAAAAGTCGATCGGTTATAGGCCTACTTAAACTTATGACTTGACTCTGATAAAGGAAAACGGGTTAATGCGTTTACATGACCACATGCATTGTCAGTTTATTCAGCATAATCGAGTTAATAACGTGCATGTAAACGCGCTCATTCCCTGAAAATGAAAGCAGAAACGGACTGAGCTTTCGCTGCATTAACGGCGCGTTCTCTCAGAGACGACGGTGGATATAACTGTATAGCAACTATCTTAATTTACTGGCTTAATATTTCTCTTGTGGACTTACATTATTGACAGTGAAAAAAATAGAAGAATATTTCTTGTTAAAGAAGTGTTTGAAGTTGCTTTTGATTTTCACAGATGGCAGAGTGCTACGTTTTCGTGAACTAAAGACTTTTATTAGGCCAAGGCCTATATCATTTTATTGATATTATTATTATCATTAATATTGTGTAATTGTATAGTTTTTAGTGTTATTAGTGTCATTAAATGTTTTGTTAATGTGCTATGGAAACAAAATACTGACGAACAACGATGGCGTCTTCATCTTGGCTCTGTATAAGAATGATGCGTCTGTTAAAACAAGCACTCTTGACAATTTGTGAATGGATCACCTTGCAATTAAATTTTGTTGTGGGATGTAGTTTTTTAGTCTGTTTTAAAAACATTTTCTTTGAAGAGTCCTCATACGCGCGTGTCGGTGATGTCGCAAGTGTGGTTATGTGGTGATGTCGCAAGTGTGGTTATGTGGTGATGTCGTTATGAATTTAGGCAAGGCAAATTAATTGTAGTTCCTAATTAATTTAATAACAATACTAGCTTCATAATAATAATAATGATTTAATACATTAATGGGAAAACGAGCCAATTATCGTGTTGATATTGTCAAAGGCATCTGCCAGCAGCGATATCTCTGACTATCGTCGATCCACGATACTATCGTCTATCGGCACAACCCTAGTGTACCTTCTGAAACCCACTGTGTTGACAACTCATTTACCTAATAGTAATCTTATATTTTTCATTTGCTTTTACAGAGCCCCTTAAAACTAAGAAAATCCCTACTGGCGCTGTCTCCATCTTTCCTGGTAAGCATTAACTGCATTCAATTTGCATACTCGCACATTGTTTTGCATAAAAGTTTGCTGTAGCTACTAATGAGTACGATATTTTCATGCCCCTCTCACCCACAGAAAACAAACTGTTTGGCTCAACAAATGATTCAGAGTCACTAGAGAGCAAACACAGTCAGAGTCCAGTGAAGCCCAAAGTGCAGGCAGCTCCAAAACGTGCCTCAGTTGGGGGTGGGCTCTTTGATGATGATGATAATGGTGGTGATGACGATGATGATGACTTCTTCAGTGGAAAGACACATAACAAATCCACCCCTGGTAAACATCTCACATTTGCCCTTCAGTATGAAAAATGACTGTTGTTTTGGGGGATTTTTAAATGCGTATCTTTGTGATTAGGACTCGAGAAGAAAATGCCAAAGAAAACAGTAGACCTGTTTGGGGAAGCTGATGAGGATGATGAAGATGGAGCTATTTACACTGAGAAAGCCAGTTCAGCTCCTCCCCTGCAGGAAAAAAGAGTCGAGGGGGAGGAGGAGACCCGTCCTCCAGAGAAAAAGGTCTGCTTGTCAATCATCATCATTTTATTATGGTTGTTGTTACTGCTTCTATGCTGATTGTGCTTGCTTGCAGCCTCCTGCTGGAGCCATTTCAATGTTTGGGCCCGGCACTAAAAATATACTGGAGGGTCTGAAGAAACGCCGGCCTTCCACCAGTGAAGAGTCCTCCAAATCTGAAGAGGTAGAAAACTCTTTCTCTCTTAGGGTGTGTTCACACTTGTAGTTCTTTTTGGTCCGGATCAAAAAAGAAATTGATACATTGAGTCCTGGTTCGCTTTGCATTCACACTGTCATTTTTAACACCAGACCTAAAGATGTATATAAAAACATATGTTTTGCAACGCAACTTATCGAACATCCAAAACAATCCGCTTATTGTATGCGTGTACTAGGGATGCTCCGATCTCCGGCCGATAGATTAGATTTATTTCTGATATAGATATATTTCTCAGGTCTGTGAGGTAGCTTATGTGCTGAGTTTCGGTTCATTTATGAGACGAGCTCCAGTTCATGCGCCGGCGCCTCCATGTCCTGATTATATTGTCTGCTATATTGTCTGCTATATTTATATTCTTATATTATATTTATATTATTATATAAATATATATAATATTATATATTATTATTATATTATTCTTATTTATTAAATCCAGGCAATTGGTTGATGAAACATTGATTTAAATTAAGATACAATTTATACAAAACGAAATTCACTTTAAAAATGGCTTTCTACAAATCAAAACTTAATTAAGTAGCCAAAATCATGTCTGAACCACTCCAAATGATATATTGGGCATCTTATGGTCCTATCTTACCCATCTCATGCGGTTCCCTTTTCATATAATCAACATAGATGAAATAAAAAAAATAACATTATATTATTTAAACATAAATATAAAAGTTTTTAAAGTTATATTTAAGCGTCACACCGTTCCGCTTTTCTCATACTGTATGTGTGTGGCCTATACATGCATGTGTGCGTGCATATGGGGGAGGGGTGCGATTTTCGAATAATAATCAAATAATACCCAGTGATCTTCGAATATTATTTTTGCTTGAAATACGCATCCCTACTAATGAGTTGCATCAAACTACTCCAATTTGTTCTTTTAGGAGTTTAAATGTTGTTGATTTTTTAAAATATATATTTTTTATTATTCATTTTGTCTTGTATTGTACAATGTTTAAATAAACCTTGTGGGCTGCATCAGACTGCTCCATTTTCTCCATTTTGTTTGTATTTATCTTTGTTTTGTATTAAGTATATTAAGCATCGGAATCGGGATCGGTATCGGCCGATCACCATGACAAGAAATCGGTACTCGGTATCGGCTGCAAAAATCCTGATCGGAGCATCCCTAGCGTGTACATATCTTGGTATTTTAAACAGCTGAGAACTCACAAAGAGCTCAGAAAATGTGTAAAGCAGTCAAAACAGTGGCAGGAAGTCTGTTGCACACAAACTCTCTTGTTGCACACAAACGAAGATCTGCTGTAAGGAGGCAGCGTTTCCAAACCTACCACGTGTGAACACTTCCTTACTCTCTTGTTGTATTATCTCGTTTTTTGAAACATTTAACAATTATTATTATTTAATTTTTTTTCAGAGTGGACCTTCACCTGAAGCTGTCAAATCTTCACCTATTCTGGGAGCATCGGAGAAAGCACTTAGCAAGAGTCTATTCTCAGACGAAGAAGACTCACAAGTACATCACTTTTCTATAGTCATCATACAGAGTCTATTTGCAGTTTTCTGATGTATTACAATTAGTGCTGGGTTAATATTAATATTGCAGTTATTTTGTATTACTTTATTGCTATATTATAGGATATTAGTAAATCTAAAGGCCCCGATATAGTTCGAAATCAAAGAACGAACTGGTGTGACAAAATTTTGAAAAAAAGGGGCCTGTTTATACCTGTCCCCATGTTTTTTCTGTGATCGGATAGCCATCTGATCGTGAAAAGACCAGGTTTAAATGCCCTCCGAAACGCTTTCGAGTCGGATTTAAATCTAACCGCTCAAACCACTTTACCACTGAAACCGAACAAGTGTAAATGCATCTGTTTGTTGAAGCGACATATGAACATTTTATTCCCAAAATAGTAAAAAAAAATCTTATAGACTTCTGGCTTCACATGACAGCGCTACTGCAATTCGTTTCACCACAGATATGACCACGGCAGATGAGTAGATGAGTCAATCTCTTCAGCAAGCCAAAACTGCCACAAATGAAACTGAAACATCCTGAAGCTCAACACAATCATATTCATTAAAAGTAATGAGACTAAATTATCTTTCTCTCGTATTGCCATCTTTGATTTAGATATTTTGATGTTGATTTTCGTTGATGTGAACTGATGTTAAATTTGCATATTACGCGGGAATTGAAGATTGGATTTATATTTGTTTTGCGGAGACACATTTATGTGGCTAATTGTAAATGGAACAATTTTAACAAATCTGATAGCTTTCCGATCAGTAAAACGCATGAAGTGACCAGGTGTAAACAGGCCCTAAAACAGCTTGCCAAAGGTGTCTGGCTGGTAAACACCTACTGACTACCATTGGTCCGTGGCGATTACATAATAGGTAGGTGTGGTTCTCGGGCTCCGCCTTCTTTGACATAGAACTCTTCTCCGGTTCATTTCCTCTGTTCAGTCCATTGAGGTCAAACACGAGTAAAACATGAACACACTAAAGAGCTACTTTATAATAGAAATTTAAGTTGTATCTATCTATAAATTACAGGAACGTCTGTCTGTCTGTATGTCTGTGTGTGTGTCTGTCTGTTAACCACATATCTCTCGAACCGTTAGTCCGATGGATTTCAAATTCGACAGGTGTCTTGCCACGGGCACGAGTAAGTGCAGTGCCAAGTTTGACGTTGTTTGGATGAGAAATGCTAAAGATATCGTTAAATATATCATTTTTAAAAGGTTGTGGTTTAAAAATAAACATTCTGGCATTAGAGGGTTGTATCGGTCAAAGAAGCCCCAAGAAGGTTGTGGTTTAAAAATAAACATTCTGACATAAACACTCTGTCAGCTACACTGTTTACTTCTGAATATTATATTTTATTCACAGCCATCATTTGTAGTAACCTAGCCTGCTCCCTGAATTCAATGCGTTCACAGTCTCTTTCACGGGCACCAAACCAACAATTACTAAAAACACACACAAAAACTGATTTTGCACGGGCATTTTGCACTAGTTTAATTAATAGGTGTCCAACTGACACCTGCTTTTCATGTTTAGTCCTGAAACATTGCTTGCTTTAAAGCAATCTATTGTAAAGTGCTCTATAAATAAACGCGACTTGACTGGAGTGTCAAATTGTAGAACCAGTGTAGACAAATCCACATTGCTATGATCAGATGCTTTCTTAACTGCTGTTTTCTCACACGTAGACATTTTATTTTGTTATTGAGAGGAAAGTGCAGCACATATTACATATTATTAATCTAAACGCCATTCCCAAAAGCAAAAAAAAGATCCATTGTCTATTTTCAATTAGTGATGTATGAAGCACTGCTCACACAGAAGTCACTTTTAAACCAAGCAGCTTTCTGTTGGTCCAACGTGGTCGCCTGTCCAACTTGTACCCTATGCGAAATCTGTATAGGAAGTTGTTTCGCTCTCGTGTAAAATTTAATTGATTGAAAGATTGGATTTTCGCCAAACATAAGTTCAAATCAGTGTTGATTTAAGTGAATCAGTGTTTAATAAAAAATGATTAATAAAATTGATGACGGATGTTTTAGGGTTCAAATGTGAGATAAACCTTGAGATTTATAGCTTTCAAAAATATTTGTTTTCGTTTTATCACCCAACCTTAATTACAAACTGATACTCGCTGATGTATTTGCTGGTCTGTTTTTTTTTTTTTTTAGATATTCCCAAGTGAGAGTAAATCTACAAGTAAATCAAAGCCTACCACTCAGAAGAAGCCCAGTAAAGCTCCGCTCTCATTATTTGATGATGAAGAAGAGGAGGTGATGTTCAGCAAGTTTAGTTTAAAGTGATAGATTGTGGGGAAATCTGTATATATTTTAAGTCTGTTTTGATCTTTTAGGACCTTTTTTCATCGACACCAAAGTCCAAGTCAGTTCAGGTAAAAAAAACATCTCTACCAACCAAGAAACCTCTATCCAGTTCACTCTTCAGCGATGATGAGGTATTTGTGAGTTTTAACACCAGTAAAACAATTACAAAAAGAGTCAGTACAATTGTAAAATACAGTAAATGTTGAAAACGCCATCAGAATTTTTATTTGTTCATTCTGTTTTATCTTGTCAGTTTTTCTTATGATGCATGCGGATATCACATGACATAGCACAATATTTGCTTTATTTTTTTTTAAATTTGCAAGGCAAAATATTTGCAATATTTGTCTATGTCAGGATCATTGGATGAGCTCCAAGCCCAGCAAAGAAAGCCCAGATGTGAAGCCCAGTGGAATGAAGTCAAGCGTTAGCGCCCCCTCCAGGCTACCCAGTGTCAAAGCACCACAGAAAGATGGCCTATTTGGTGGTGATGATGATGATCTGTTTGCAGCCACTAATGAGTCGAGGTTTGTGGAGCAGTGAACATACTAAAGTAGTAAGAGAAACACTAAATCATTATGCTGTAAAGTATTTTTTGTCCTCGCAGTATCAAGCCATCTCAGAGAATCTCTCTCCTGTTCGAGGATGAAGATGATGATGAGGACAAAGAACCTCTTTTTGGCTTCCAAACACCTGCAAATAAAACTCCTCCTGAACCGAAGGTAAGTTGGCTTAAGTGTCCAAATACATTTGGAGCTACCATTTGTGCTTTTTTGGGCAAGAAGTCTCTTATGCTCACCAAGGCTGCATTTTATTCGATCAAAAAATCCTGTAAAAACAGTAATATTGTGAAATATTTTTACAGTTTAAAATAACTGTTTTTTATTTAAATATATTTTAATGTTTAATATTTAATATTAATATATATGAAACATTTAATATTATTATCAATATTGAAAACAGTTGTGCTGCTTAAATGGGCTATATCTAGAGTTCAGAAACCCTTGTTTTTAGCGACACTGGTGGCCGTTAAATGAACTGCAGTCTGCAGCCAGCAACTTGTTGCTTGTCCTCGCACTCGTGCACACGTAACATACATGAGACTGAATGTGATTCAAGGCCGCGATATACTCACGGTGAGATTCTTTTTCGTCCTTTGCTTAGAAGTAAAAAGAAGTCGGAAACCTTTGCAACAATATTCTGTTAACGAACATCCCGAGAGACATTTAGATGAATATGTTAATACGTGCTGCGCTCTTTCCTCTCAATAACAAAAGCAGTTTAGAAAGCAGTTAAGAAAGCATCTGATTATAATGATGTGGATATGTTTGCATCAGCTTTACAATTCACCAGTATCATGTCGACAGATGAGGTAATTAAAATTACACTGTTATGATGTTTGATTATAAAGTATATTTTCCCGGCGAAACCGGCCCGAATCCTTCACATAAAAATCAGTCTACAGGCTTTCATAGACAACCAAGGTCATTGGGGATAGCAATAATTGAGCAAATAATAAATTAAAATTCTTACATGTAGCCCCTTTAATATTTTTGTGGAAACCATGGTGCATTTTTTTGGGTCAGGATTTTGATGAATAGAAGTTTCAAAAGAACAGCATTTATTTGAAATAAAAATCTTTTATGACATTATAAATGTCTGTCACTCAGTTTAATGCATCCTTGCTGAATAAAAGGATTGATTTCCTTTCAAATTAAAGATTTTATTTGCCTTGTCATTAGTTAGTAGCTGAGAATTGCTCTGTGTTCCAGGCTTCTGGTGTTCCCTCTCTGTTTGAATCTACGGAGGAGGAAATTGTGCCCAATGTAGCTAAAGACAAGACAGCAGAGGAGAAGTCGTCTGTGGAGAAGAAGCCTGTGGAATCTATTCTGTCCTCTGACGACAGCACTGAGATTAAGAAGAAGCCGGTTGGAGCAGTAAGCCTTTTTGGTGGGATCGATGTATTAGGAGACAAGCAAGATGCAAGTAAAGTGAGTAAAATGTTTGCAAAATAGTTCAGTTTTTTTTTTTTTTTTTTACAGTTAACAAAATAAAAATGAATAGCATAAAATAATAAATAATATATTATTTACACCTATTATGCTCACAAAAAAGGGTCACAGAACTGAAGATTGTCTCTTCCACAGAAACAGACTAAGAATCAAGAGGATATTGCTGATGGTGACGAGCTGCTAAAGGAGGGTCCACCGCCCATGGAGAGTAAGGGGACCAAGGCCAAGAAAACAGCATTGAGTCTTTTTGATGATGACGATGATGATGATGAAGATATGAACGCTGATGAAATAGTTCCTGCCCCTAAAACATACAAATCAACAGAAAAGAATGCACTAAAGGTTAGCTGTTTTAGATTCAGCGCTGTGAGGTGTGAATTTGAATGGAACTTTAAGTAGGTTATTTAATGTTATTTAATTGATTTCGCTTGTGATCTCAGGATCATGGGCCCCACATGAAGAGCACAGGTGTGTTCCAGGATGAGGAACTCCTTTTCAGTCACACGCAACAGAGAGACAACGACCCTGATGTAGATCTCTTTGCCACATCTCCTAAACCAGCTGTAAGCTTTTGGACTTTCCATAGACTTTGCCACTTCATGGTGAGACGTGGTTTCTTACTGATGGAGGTATTTTCATTTTACAGGTGTCATCTCAGAGCTCTGTGAAACCAGTTGACCCCATACTGTTTGGGGATGAGGATGAGGATGACCTCTTCGCTTCAGCAAAGCCTAAAGCTCCTCCGGTACTGTTTTTCCCTAACTTGTACATTAAACCCTCTGGTGCTCATAGTGTGGCAGTCAAAATTGTTAATTTTAATTTTATTTTAATTTTTATGTACTTTAGTTTGATAATGCTTTTATTTATTATTTTGTATTTTTAGGGGATTTTATGGTACCAAATTATATTTATGCAGTAGTTTGAATCCATGTATTACCTGTTAACCACTTTGAGCATAGACCTGAAACTTAATCTGTCATAAATCTTGAACGCTTTGGAGCACAAACTTAAGTTCTGTCTTTTTTTAAAGAAGATACTTGTGAGATTATTGCTGAACTTAAAAAAAGTTATAGAAGTTTAAGTTTATTATGAAAAATGCACAAAAATTATATTTTACATTTTTACATGAAATATATACTGTATGTTCTAAAACATGTTTTACAAGTTGTGTTAAAAATTTGAGGTTGATATCACAAAAAATGACTTTCTACTAGATGAAATTTCCCATTTATTTCCAATGGACCATTTTTGATGAGTGTGACTATATTTTTCAGGACCATTTAAGCTTTTCGAATCATGTCCATGATTTTTTTTTTTGCGTTTTTTGTTTCGTACCATTCCGATGAAGAAAAAAAAAAAAAAACATAATATTTTTTTGACAGAAAAGCACGAGAGGGTTAATACGTTTTTCTTTTTTTTATGTAAATGGTAATACTTCATAAATGCTTCTACAATATTATCCACATACAGAAAGTACCAGAGAAGCCCAGCAAGCCTAAAACGAATGAAATGGACAAATCAACACTGACATCAAGCAAGGTATGCAGAGAAATAAATCTGCTTTGACGTTTTTTAATTCATCTTTATTCAGCAACAGAACATTTATGCGAAAACCATTCTGTTTATATGTAGCGATTACAAATGTATTATATATATTAAATATTTTTATTTTGATGCATTTACATTTTTGTTAATGATTTATATATTATTATATTTAGAATTAATTACGTCTTGAGTAATAGAATACTTTTTATTTAATTTTATACATTTACCACATATAAAACATATTTTGGAAGACCTCCAGAACCTATAAAAGTGTTTTTTGGTTTTTATTGGTTGACATAAATGTAATTGATATTATTTAATTGCACAGGACCCTACAAGCCCTCTAAAATCTAAAAAAGCTTCCTCAAGGATTGGAGAACTTCAAGTAACGTTTTTGAAAAATAAATCTCTATACTTTTTATGCTCCATTTCTCTCATTGTTAAAACAGTGTTTTTTGTATTTCTATATTCTGTGTTTTTTACTTGACATCCTGGCATGATCTTTCTTAGAAGTCTAAGAAAAGCAAAAATCTTGCTTTTCATTGGGCTGTTTCACAACTCACATCTATGCCTTTATCTGTTTAAAATCTATATTTCTGCACACCATATATTTTTGCCTGTTAACATTTTCACTTATTCTGGTATACCAGAACATTTGTAGCTTTGCCATAACATTGTTTCGCTCTATTGCCTACATCATTACTGCACCAATAGGAAAACTAGATGCAGCACTCTGTCAATGTGCTGTTTACAGTATTTGCAAGGCAGCAGTATATTGATACTTTCCTTGTTACCAACATTGATGACATAGTCCTAATATTTGCGTTCTGAATTGTATTTCTTTCTTGCAACAATTTAAAGCCATGTAGACTTATTTACACAGAACTAAAATGTGGATTTTTTAACACTATTCTGTTACTGCCTTGCAAGCACTTCTATGTGCTTCAGGAAATGCAAATATAGTGTACTTCTAAAATAGTACAGACCAGTTCCTCTCTGATCTTGGCATGTGAGCGAAGGGCACTGTGTGTATTCAGTAGGTTTGTCACAGATTTAAAAAACATGTCTTGTTTCTTTCAGGCTAGCTTAGCTGTCAACCCTGCCAGCCTTCTGCCAGGCGCGGTGCCACGGATTCCAGGAGCTGTCAGCGTAATCCCTGGCCTGGCACCAGCTTCCCTCCCTGCAGCTGCCAGGCCGCTGCCAGCTACCGATACTATCCCTGATCATCAGACCTCCAGTGAGGGAGGTGTGAGCTTTGACTCGCCTGCTCAGGTCAGCACGCTACAGAATGCTAACAAGGTGGGTCAGACCGCAGGATGTATGTTTTAAACTTTGATAGGTGGCATGAAAAATTGGTTGTGTGTGTAGGGTTGCACAATTGGCTCGATACCACAATTTTGCCGTCGGTACGATACCATGTAATACCTTGGAATCGATACAAAATTGATACAAGAGGGGACAAATAATGATATATCTCTAGTTTTCACATGCCAATTTAATATGACTAAAAATAATAAAAATTATTATGGTTTTATTGTGATTGTTTTTAAAAATATTAAACTAAATAATAAATCTATTATAATAACAATATTGTACTGTCAAATATTTTTTATTTTATTTTGTATCATTTATTTATAATTAAATTATTTTACTGTAAAATTACAATGCTAATATTTATGTTAATTTTTCAAACAGTAACCCATTGAGCTTTGAATTTTGGCGGGTTGCTGGCAAATAGAAATATGCGCTGCCGGTTTCAGAGTGAAGCTCGGTACTGTGTGTTCATTTACACTCATGAAGCTCATGATATCAGGTGTGTAAATTCCGCATTTCACTCTGAAACCGATTGCATATGAACTTAATTAGCCTGCGCGATTTGACAATTGCTCTAATCCATATCGCGATTTCGATTTTATTTCAATTTTGTGCAGCCCTAGTTGTGTGCCATTGTGATGAAAACTGCTGTTTTTGGTAGTGTCCATTCAGTGGCTTTTTTTCTAATGCAGGGTCGTGCTAAAGGCGCAGTGCGACGGCGGCCGCAGACAAGGGCAGCAAGACAACTTTCAGCACAGTACACTGAGGAAGCTGTTGGAGAGAGCACCTCTTCACAAGCTAATGAACCAGTTATGGCTGCTTCACTCCCTAAATTTAACCCCGTTTCGGTGCGACCCACAGTGCTCACTTTACCCGTCAGCACCCCCGCTGCAGCCAAGAGCCCAGATGAAGCAGTCAGGCCAAAGAGATTTCTCGATTCTGCAGACAATCTGTTTGAATCGGATGATCTCTTTGCCACAAAGCCTGTTCCCTCCTCTAAACACAAAGAAAAGACCCCTGAGGAGGGCCAAAAGAAAGCCCCTAAGACGGAGGCCGTCATAACCTCAAAGAAAGATCAGGCCTCGTCTATTTTTGACAGCCACGAGGATGATCTTTTTGCCACAGTGAAACCGAAGCCTGTCCAGAAAACCAAACAGATGTCCTTCCTAGATGATGATGATGATATTTTTGGAGCAGGAAAGGGTAAAATTACAGATAGTAAAAACTCCAAAACAGAGGCCAGTCCTGCAAAACCAGACATTTTCCAGGTAAATATCACACAGTCTTTCATTTAGTTTGGTATTATAAATCAATTGTGGTTGTTGGGAGTGGTATGACTGATTTATGCTTCTCTATTGACCTTAAATGTTTACAGGATGAAGTGAAAGAACCCCTCAAGGGCCAGAAGAAGCCTAAAGAAGTGTCTTTGGATGCAAGTTTGTTTGATGATAATGTTGATATTTTTGCTGACTTGACTGGCGCCACAAAGCCAAAGGAGAAGAAAGCAAAGAAGAAAGTGGAGGCAAAATCTATATTCGATGATGACATGGGTTAGTTATCTCTGCAAAACACACTTCACTATGATTCTTACCAGGGGCCTCATGTATGAAACTTTGCATAGATTTTATCCTAAAGGTTTTCAGATTTGTAAAACCGTACATCCCAGCATCCCAGAACCTGAGAAAAATTACCCAGTCAGCGAGCATTTCTCCTCCCCAAAATATTAATATGGAGCTTACAATGCATAACCTCATCTGCATATCATTTCCATATGCATATTCCCATCCATTTGATAGTACTGAAAAATAAAGTAAAAATATTAATATTGTGAAATATTATTACTTCTTTCACAAACTTTTGACCGCCAGTGAATCATGATTTCATATATCAGACCCAATGTCATTTTAATTTTATAAACATTGGTTTTGAAGGTAAATATGGTCAACTTTAAATAATAAAGACACTCTTAAAAATGCTTACTGGTATCTACTTCCTGCTCTCATCTCACAGATGATATCTTCTCGACTGGGACTACGAAACCAACGGTAAAGCCGTCCTCCAAGTCTAAGAAGAGCCAGCCCGCCCAGGATCCCGTCGCAACTGTGGAAACGGGCCACAATATTTTTGACGATCCCCTGAATGCGTTTGGGGGAAACTGAGCCTCCTTCATAACCGCTGTTTGTTTAACTCTGTAGCGAAGTTCATGGCCTAAATGAAGGTAGATGTAATCTAACACTGTTGTTAATAATGTAAACTCTAATAGGTAACTTTTACAAAAAAATATATACAGGAAAAAAAGAAGATTGTAAGTGTTTTTACCTCTAATGCCATCTGTGAAGTCATCTGATTGGTAAATGATGTAGCGGTCATCGATTGGCATTGACATCTACAACGGTTAATGTGTCTTTTATTAGCACTTTAAACATGAGAATTGTCTGGTGAGGTGTAAAAGACATTCCTCTTATATTGTCAACTGTATGGTTAAATTTTCAAATGTGGTGCCATAACTCCAAGCCTATGCGCCAACATAAGTGCTTTTTTTTTGTTGATGGTTTTTATAACTTGAGCTAAAGTTTTCTTGTGTTGCATGTGAAATGATTTTTGGAAACTAAAGAAAATATATTTTATGAAACGTACTCTTGAGTGTGAGTGCTGGAATTCAAACACATTTATAGAGGGCCAAACATTTTTCTTAATTTAAAATCTTTAAAGATTCCAATGTTATACGTTGAAAATGGAACCAGATACAGTCACAAATTGTGTTGTTTGACGCTGCCAGGGTGACCGGGGTAACATCCGGGAGATGGAAAGGGGAGTCGCGAGCATGGTCCCGCCCACTCTGCGTTACCATTGGACGAATGCCTCTCTTTTTCTACAACGGCTAATGTCATTCGTTCTCCTCATTGTCAATCAAGAACATCACAATAGGCTGCCTCCTTTTCAGTTTTTTTTTGTATTATTTAATGGGGCCTTTGAGCCTCATAACATCGGAACAAAAGCAATTGTTCCTGGCTCGAAAAAAATAAGGAATCGTTTTGACGTTTAGAAACGGCAAAGGTGGAGGAGGAATTGGTAAGCATCAACGGCATCCGCGAGTAGTTTGCTGGGCTGACTGTGCTGCTTTGCTAAAACTAGCTAGCTACTAAAATAGAATTAAAGCACATTTTATTGTAAGTTTCTGTCGGATAACAGTTCGGAGACTGTGGAGAATCGGTCGCGTTTACCTTTAGAGGTAACTACCTAGCTTTTGGCGTGTGTTGTGGCTGGGACCCTGATCCAGCTGTCCCTCCCTGCAGATCTCCTGATGATGCTGCTGTCAAGGTAAGATGGCAAATAGATGTACGAAGCGAAAAGACCGATCTAGTCGACTGGACCCTTTTGGATACTTCATTTATTAGTCGACTCATGACGAGAATACTTTGGAAAAACATAAATTGTAGCTTTAAAGGCACTTTTGTGTTGTTTAGACTAATTTTAAATAAATATTCTCATAATATCCATTGTTCATCAGAAGTAAATGGGCATAAAGTGCTTATTCAGTATTCAGTGCTTTAGATAGATAGGCATATGTGCAAATGTTTGACAGACACACACACATACACATACATAATCGTACTGGTCAAAAGTTTGGAAACATTACTATTTAATTTTTTTTTTTTTTAAGAAGTCGTCTCTTATGTTCATTAAGGCTGCATTTATTTGATCAAAATACAGAGAAACAGTAATATTGTTTAATATTATTGCAGTTTAAAGCATGCAGGTTTTCTATTTTAATGTACTTTAAGATATAATTTATTTATGTGATGCAAAGCTGAATTTTCAGCATAATTACTCCAGTCTTAAGTGTCAAATGATCCTTCAGAAATCACTCTAATATGCTGATTTATTGTCAATGTTGGAAACGGTTGTTCTTCTTAATATTTTTATGACCTGTAAAACTTTTTTTCAGGATTCTTTGATGAATAAAAAGTAAAAAAAAAAGAACAGCATTTATTGAAAATAAAAATCTGTTGTAACAATATACAGTATTGTTCAAAAGTTTGGGGTTAGTAATTTTTTTTCTTCTTTTTTTTGTTGAAAGAAATTAACACTTACATTCAGCAAGGATGTGTTAAATTTATAAAAAGTGATAGTAAATATTTATATTGTTAGAAAAGATTTTTATTTTCAATAAATGCTGTTCTTTTTAACTTTTTATTCATCAATGAGTCCTGAAAAAAGTATCACAAGTTCCAATAAAATATTAAGCAGCACATCTGTTTCCAACATTGATAATAACTGATGAAAATTCAGCTTTACATCACGGAAATAAATTATATTTGAAAGTATATTAAAATAGAAAACCATTATTTTAAATTGTAATAATATTTCACAATATTACTGTTTTTTTCCCCTGTATTTTTGATCAAATAAATGCAGGCTTGATGAGCATAAGAAACATCTTTCAAAAACATTAAAAACTACTATATATATATAACAGTTCTATATAACAGTACTGTATACAGTACAGGTCAAAAGTTTGGAAACATTACTATTTTTAATGTTTTTGAAAGAAGTTTCTTCTGCTCATCAAGCCTGCATTTATTTGATCAAAAATACAGAAAAAAAAGTAATATTGTGATATATTATTACAATTTAAAATAATTGGTTTTCAATTTATTATACTTTAAATTATCATTTATTTCTGTGATGCAAAGCTGAATTTTCAGGATCATTACTCCAGTCTATCACATGATCCTTTAGAAATCATTCTAATATGATGATTCATTATCAAAGTTGGAAACAGTTCTGCTGCTTAATTTTTTTTCATAACCTGTGATACTTTTTTAGGATACTTTGATGAATAAAAAGTAAAAGAAAAAAAGAAAAAAAGAAGCAAATTTAAAAAAAATTGAAATCTTTTGTAACAACAATATACACTACTGGTCAGTAATTTTTTTTCTTTCTTTTTTTGAAATAAATCAATACTTTTATTCAGCAAGGATGTGTTAAATTGATAAAAAGTGATAGTAAAGAAGATTTATATTATTAGAAAATATTTTGTTTATTTTGAATAAATGCAGTTCTTTTTAACCTTTTATTCATCAAATATATTAGGCAGCAGAACTGTTTCCAACACTCATAATAAATCAGAATATTAGAATGATTTCTAAAGAATCATGTGATAGACTGGATGTCACATGTGACACTGAAGACTGAAGTAATGATGCTGAAAATTCAGCTTTGCATCACAGGAATAAATTATTTTTTAAAGTATATTCAAATAGAAAACTATTATTTTAAGTTGTAATAATATTTCACAATATTACTGTTTTTTTTTCTGTATTTTTGATCAAATAAACGCAGCCTTGATAAGCATTAGAGACTTCTTTCAAAAATATTAAAAAAACGTAATGTTTCCAAACTTTCGACCTGTACTGTATGTTTGTATATTCACCAGAACATTCTTAAATGCACCAAGTCACGTTCTTTGTATAAACTTTGCTAATAAAGAGATTGTGATTCTCCACAGCCCAGAGCTCCATGCATGATGTGTTCCTGCTGTGACCGAGGCAGCATCTCAGCCTTCTCTCCTCCACCTTGGGCTGGGCTCATTATTGTCTCACCCTGTCCTTTGCGGTAATGACTGACAAGAGAAACCCACCGTTTTTCAATGATGACAACGTAGGCGTGGTGCACTACAAGCTGCCCTTCAGCGAGACCATGGAGCTGTTCATTGAGACTTTGACAGGGACCTGCTTCCAGCTACGTGTCTCTCCATTTGAACAGGTTGTCTCAGTCAAGGCCAAGATTCAAAGATTGGAGGGTAAGCTATGTGTCCTCTCTTGATTCATTACACCGCACGATGCTTTGATATAAAGGTGACGTTACACTTGATTGGACACCATGATTTTGGTCTCATGATGTTAGCATGAGTTTTCTATACTTTGTGCTTTAATGTGACATACTATACTGTTTTAAACTGCAAATACTACAGTATGCTGTTTTATGAGCTCATATTTAAAGGGATAGTTCACCCAAAAATAAAAATTCTGTCATCATTTACCCACCCTCAAGTTGTTCCAACCCTGTTTGAATGTCTTTCTTCTGCTGAACACAAAAGAAGATATTTTGAAGAAGGTCAGTAACCAAACAGTTAATGGGGACTTGACTTCCATAATATGGATGTCAATGGGGTCCATACATTTTTTGGTTACCCATATTTTTCAAAATATCTTATTTTGTGTTCAGCAGAAAAAATTAATTCATACAGGTTTGGAACAACTTGAGGGTGAGTAAATGATGACAGAATTTTTATTTTTGGGTGAAATATCCCTTTAATGAGGGATTGTGTCAAATATTTCAGCTTTGGATTTTTTTATTGGTGACGCTACATGACCCTTCATCACGTGATCCTTCGGAAATCATTCTGATTTACTGATTTGGTGCTCAAGAAACCTTTATTATTGTTATCAATGTTGAAGACAGTTGTGCTGCTTAATATGTCTGTGGAAAAAGAGACATTTATTTTAGGATTCTTTCATGAATTGAAAGTGCAAAAGAATAGCATTTGAAACAGACTTTTTATGAATGTCTTTACTGTCACTTTTGATCATTTTAATGCATGCTTGCTGATTAAAAGTATTTATTCAAGTATTAATCTAAAAAAATCTTATTGACCCCAAACTTTTGAGTGATAGTCTTGGTTTGACCAGCAATTAAAAAAGGGGGTGGTCATTTCATATTATTGTAGGTTTTCTAATTCTAATGACTTCAAAAGTTTTGGTTACATGTTATGCATTACAATATAACCACACATTCCATTCATCTGAAACAATCTTTATCCATTACAATCCTCATTTATGTTAAGCTAAAGAGAAAAATATATGCATTGTAATAAGAAATGCACCTTCGTCTGTGCTGATTGGATAATGATTTAGAACAATTAGACAATAAATATCCACGAGTAGTTTTGAAGACAGGATTTATTCCAAGTATTCCTGGTCTGATGTTTTCATTCTGATTCAGAGCTTCAGAAGAAATTGAGTCGTTTATTAACAGCTGGCACACTCAGTAATTGCGTTTGTGATCCGCCCATGCAGTTACAGATGAAACATGTCTTAACAGTTTAACACATGAGCAATCAGAAAAGGAGAAGAGAATAAATTGATTCTCTCCCTTCTCTTGCTATCAAAAGCTGCCATTGTTATTACTCAGTAACAAAAGTTGCTGTTCCTCTAAAGCAGGGATGGGCAACTTCGGTCCTGGAGGGCCACTGTCCTACAGAGTTTAGCTTCAACCCTAATCAAACACACCTGAACAAGCTAATCAAGGTCCTCAGGATTACTAGAAAATTACAGGCAGGTGATTTTTTCAGGGTTGGAGCTAAACTCTGTAGGACAGTGGCCCTCCAGGACCGAAGTTGCCCATCCCTGCTCTAAAGCATCATGTGGCATGGTTGAAAACAGCTTTGTTGGAACAAGAAATGTTAGTATTCTTTGAATGAAGAGCTTTTATTTGTTTTGGGGGCACAGCTAGTTTGTCTCTCACGACTTGCGCGTGAGCAAACGTTGGGCTTAAAAATTTAGGACTGCGAGTGCTTCATTTATTTCATTTAGATCACCTGGTTGACTTGTAATTTTGAAATCAATGAAACAGAAAAAACTTTAGTTGAAAACCGAGATGGGACATTGCCATTCTAGACAACTGTTTTGTACATCAGTGGGTATTTAAACATGCCAGTCCCAGAGGTGGACAGTAACAAAGTACATTTACTTGAGTACTGTACTTAAGTACACTTTTTGAGTATCTGTACTTTACTTGAGTATTATTTTTTCTGGAAACTTTTTACTTTAACTTCACTACATTTGAAAGACAAATATTGTACTTTTTACTCCACTACAATTCTGTCAAGGTCCTTGAGTAGAAAGTAACATCAGTCAGTGGATGATTTTGGTTGCAGGGGTTGCATTTTGGTTGGAAATGAAAGTCGGGTTGACGTCAGAGCCCTGCATCTGATTGACATCAGAACCTGACGTCAGATTGACGTTGGATATTGATTGAAAATAAAAGTCGGGTTGACGTCAGAACCCGACTGATGTTGGTACCTGACGTCAACCCGATTTTCATTTTCAACCACAATACAACGTCTGTCCAACGTTGGAGATCAATGTCAATCTGACATTGGATTCTGACATAAACCTGATTTTCATTTTCAACGTTGGGTTTGGTCTTCTAAATGCGACTTTTGTCACTTTTTTGGAGCACACTAGGTTATAGATAACAGTAAGGCTAACATCTTCATACTAAAAGCCAAAAAACTTTAAATAGGGCAATATTTGAGGGAACAGCCATTTGGGTGTCCGAAACCATTGTGGACGTTATTGAGTGCACTTATTCGATCTCACATTCAATCTCACATTGAATTCCACTACTGGAACTGTGTTCTAGAAATAAATTTGATATTGATATGAGGGTAGGAAGGCAGGCGTAGATTCAGAGGCATACGGTACTTTAAGTATTACATACAACAGTGCAACAATAATAAAACAATGCATTGACATTTACGTTTTACTTTTGATACTTAAGTATTTTTAAAAACTAGTACTTCTGTACTTTTACTTAAGTAAAAATAGGTCTTTACAACTTTTACTTGTAATGGAGTAATATTTGACCAGTAGTATCTGTACTTTCACTCAAGTAAGGAAGTTGTGTACTTCGTCCACCTCTGGCCAGTCCTAAGTAGAGATGGTTTTCCTCCCAGGATCACTTTGATGTGTTAGACAGCACTAATTTCACCAGGTCTGCTTCCCCTGCAGGAGTTAGCTTTATTAAAGATGAGTTTATCAGCCCTGTGGAACACAGGTGAGGAATGGCCTAGTTTTAGTTCTGCTATGTGCTTCTTTTGTGGCTAATCTTAGATTCACTATGCTTTGCATCTGGAGCAGAAAATTCTGACTTTTTTTTTCTCAGAATTGCGGACTAATAATTTGGACTTTATAAATCGCAATTACTAATTTTATCTTATTACTTTTTAACTTGTTTTTGCGAATTTCTATCTTTAAGTTCTGACTTTTTTTTTGTTCTCTCAGAAGTTTTTGTATCTCAATTCAGATTTTTTATCTCTCGCAATTGCTAATTTTTCTCTCACATTTCTAACTTTTGTCTCAGAATTGACAAAATATGTATCTTGCAATTCTGACTATAAATCACAATTGCGAGTTTATATTTCGCAATTCTGAGAAAAAAGGTGAGAATTGTGAAATACAAACTCCCAATTGTGAGAGAAAGTCAGAATTGTGAGATAATAGTCCCAATTTACCTTTACTGGAAACAAGCGTCCATAAGTCCAGTTTCGGTGTGTTGAGGAAATCCAGATTTGAATATGAAATGTTTTTTCAAACTTCTGATTAAGATTAGACACATGGAGGTTGTGTATAGTTTAAAAAGCATGACTAGGCATGTCTCTGAACAGTGGGCAGGCCGCACACACACTAACCACTCTGACTGTCACACTCCTGTCTAGAAAACTACCCCTTCTGGGAATGGATACCAGTTTTGTGTCGCATGGGTGCGTTTTGGTGTCTTATTGCACTTTACACTCGATGGACACATCTATTCACTTAATCACAGGCCAGTGCAAAAGTCTGAAAAATTTAAGTGGTAAGCTTGTCTTCATGTCCAGGTACAACATTTGCATTCAATGGTGCTAAGAATGAACGGCAATAATGGCTTTAAAAAAGCTTGTTATAAAGCAATTTCAGGCGTTTAAGGTGCTTTCTTGTGTCATTTATTTTCTGACCACTGTGATATTTGCTAGATCCTGATGTGACATGATTGTTGGTTATTTTGTGTACACAGGGGGGCAGATCTGAGTCGTATTTGTTCTGCTGCTGTCTGAGTCACCCTGCTCCATTGCTTTTGCATCATTATTTTGAATTGATTCATTTGTTTCAGTATACACAGTTAAATGTTCCTTGGTTAAATTGGTCAGATGCGATGACTCAAACCTCTGGTTAAAGAACAACTGAACTAAATATTTATATCAACATTTCTATAAGATTCCCCATAATTAACAAACATTTTTTAGCTAAATAACATTAGTCATTCCACACAATTATATTAATAACCACAATTGGTTAAACGTCCTCGGTTCTGTCTCACTCACTAACCATGAGAGAGAGAGAGAGAGAGAGAGAGAGAGAGAGAGCGGAACCATTCAATTGATTGAAAAGTGACAGTAAAGACATTTATAATGTTACAAAAGATAACATTATATCCAAACGTTTGAACATTAGTTTACATTCTGTGAATCTCAAAGGCAAAAAATGACCCTGTAATGAAAGGTCAGTAATTATATACCCTTATGTTCTTCTAAATTTCTCTTTCTAATTTCTCTTAAAATGGGGATGGAAGCTGTCAAGCTCTAAAAAGGACAAAAAGCTTTTTTTTTTCTTTTTTTTTTGAAGGCAGTCTCATTGAATGGCTGTAACTCTCAAATCTAATTCCAGTACATTTAAATACAAGATGTTTTTGTGGTTTTACTAATCTGTGCATTTGGTTTACAGTTGTTCACGATATGCAGTCATAAGGCCTTACAGGGATGGTTCGGAATAAAATCAACCTAGGGTCCTTTGCACCATGACCTCGAGCCAAACACCACCCAGAAGCTTTTTCTGATGTACTTACAAACTTTCCAATGCCTCGTTTTATGAGTACAGAACCAATTTGTACTGCTGTAGAAGTTTGGTACCATTCTGGGCATTATTAGTGGGGTAATTTACAAGATACAACCTAGGTTCCATTCGCGCCTGCACTAAGCCATTCGGCTGATATCTCTAAATAAGCTCTAACTTTAATAATGTTCGACCAAGGGAAAGGGTGTTTGGCTCGAGGTCATGGTGCAAAGGACCCTAGGTTGATTTTACTCCGAACCGTCCCTTTAACAGAAGGCCTCTATATTGAACTAAAAGGACATCTTTAAGTTATCCTTGAAATCTCTGTCAAAAAAACAAAAAACGTTTGTGAGTACTCAAGGGTGTGAAAGGTCTGAATGCCACCAGACATTGATTTATACTACAAATAAGATTTCAATGGCCAGATGTTATTTTCTATGCCTTTTCTGTACTCTATATTTCCCTCAAATGATTGCAGTTCAGAAACATTCCATTTGGTCAACCATTAACTGCAATCAGATGTTCCCCTCATGCTCCTGTTCTATTTTACAGTTGGTCTTTTGTTTGTTCTTTTGTCAGATGTGTTGTTAGATGCTGTAATTGCTTGCTGAATGTTTATTATAGTTTGCTTTATAAAAAGATGTCTATACATACTCATCTTACGACATCTGTTTGGTCACAGGCATCCCGGTCTCTCAGCAGCATTTGATTTGGAATGGTATGGAGCTTGAAGATGAGTACTGCTTACATGATTACAGGTGAGTTTTCAAACTGTTTTCCAGCTTTACAAAACAGGATCCAGGATGTTATGTTACGATAAGTAAGCTCAACTACCGCATGTTCCACTGAATCTGGCAAGGTGCGTTTTGAAAAATGAAATTATAACGATGTAATCACCCAAGGTCGTTCTAAACCCTTTCTTATTTTGTGGAACACAAACTGAGATGTTTGTTTGAATGTCCTAGCTGTTTTTAATTTGTGAAATGAAAGCATATTTTGACCCAGGCAGCACAAAGGTATCATAAAAGTAGTTCATATGACTCATGCTCTGTATTCAACATCTTCTGAAGCCATACAATAGATTTGTGTGAGGGACAGAGTAAGTTGTTTTTCGTGGAAAAGCTCTCGAATCTTATTTGCTCTTGAGCAGCTTGGACGTTCTTAAAAGAAATAAAACCATATGAAAGGGTTTGGAACAACATGAA
The DNA here is from genome assembly GCF_963993115.1 of Abramis brama. NCBI lineage: Eukaryota > Metazoa > Chordata > Actinopteri > Cypriniformes > Leuciscidae > Abramis > Abramis brama. The sequence continues at coordinate 7,901,101 of NC_139981.1, read as the reverse complement.
GGTGAGTAAATAATGACAGCATTTGCATTATGGGTGAGCTATTCCTTTAAATGCAGCCACTTCCCTCAAGAGCAGACTGGCTCAGTCTGGAGGTCACAGATGGTGGATTTCTCAGAAATTCTTCTCAGTTATTGTTCCACATGGAGGCTTTCTGGGAAGATATTGTGTGGCTGGATGGCACTCATTGTGCTTCAAATGTTAAGTGAAGCAAATATTTATAAAGGCAGAACTGTAACGGTTTTTGGTTTGTTATGCTACTGCATGCTCTGAGTTTTCCTATGCTTGTGTTTTCAGCATCACAGAGGGCTGCACTCTCAAGCTGGTGCTCGCCATGAGGGGAGGGCCTGTAAACACCAGACGAGGTGCGTTTCCACCGCCGACTGGGATTTTCACAGTTGAAAGTGTGTTAAACCTGTCGTTCTGAACCCCAGGTTAATGTAATCCTGATTCCTGGCTTTCACACTGTTTATAGTAATTTACCCTGGGTTAGTAACTCATCATGAGTGATTTCACACTTGTGCATTCGAAAACCCCAGATTTGCAAATATTTGAGTTTAATAACATTGATCTGAAGCTCTGTCTGTGGAAATATCATAAATCTGCTCTGGTTGTCTTAACTCTATAAAGCTGTGTGTATCATATTTGAATCATTGCTTTCTAAGGCTTCTGCATCATTAACATGATCAATACCTTCCCCAAAAAACTATCTACCCCCTGGTGGGTTATTTATGACCTTTAGGAAGTAGAAGGACTAAGAGTTGCAATGTAACGGAAGTAGAGTCAGAATTTTTTTTCCGTATTGTGACGTACATCCGAGTGAAATGAAAAAATTGTTGAGCGGGACTTGGTTCTATCCATCAGTTGTTGATTGGATGATGACAGATGATGATCTGAATGCAAACTTTTTTTGATTAGATTTAAAAAATAAATAAAACGCATGCTTTGATGAATTGTTCACAATAAGATCATTAAGATGCATTTCGATTTTTTTATTTTATTTAATTCCGACATAATATAATTTTCAAAATGTCTGCCTTCCTGTTACAATATTTTTTATTTATATTCCAAGTATATATATGCTATATATAGCACTCTATGTGTGTGTGTGTGTGTGTGTGTGTATATATATATATTATTATTATTATTATATTTTTAGATAATAAATATATATATATATATATATATATATATATATATATATATAAAAAAATTATTTTATAACTTGGTTTTATTTATTTTTTTGGCACTGAAACTACCACAAAGAAAAATAAAAAATGTTTCCTTTATGAACAAAAAAAAGTTGCTTCAAAGGTGCATTGGAATATATTTTTGCACAAAAAAGATCATAAAAGCCTGATATATCAATTATGGTAAATATACATGTGCAAAATATATTTAATATGTTTAATCTAATAAATATATTTATTGATATATATTATTTAATTTGATTTTTCAGTTTCTGATCTTCTATTCTCTGTTATGTTTTTCTTTTAACAATTTATTTGTATGTCAGGATTTAAAGAGTTAATCTTTAAAAATACATTACAGTCTATTCAACACTGAAGTTTGCAATCGCTGTTCAGCACTGTTTTCCTAAGATGCTGAAATAAAAAGCAACGCAGAAAAGTAGGCCTAACGCAAATCACATGAGTATTTAATGAGGTAACCACTGAAATAGTTTATGAATGGCTTTGGAAAGTCTTGACAAGTGCTACTGCAGTACAGGCCTGCAACAGTTCCGTGAAAGCTGGGTTTGTTGCCACTTTCTAATCCTTCCTTTGTGCCACTATACAATGGTTTTAAGGTCAAAAACAAAAGCTGCTCATTACCATTCCAGGAGGTGTGCAGGCACACAGTTAGTTAACAATCTGATATTGATTAGTGTGACCTGCATCCTGTTTCTTCTCGTTACCTGCAGTGACAGTGACAGATGACTCGGCGAGGGATATCGCTGACTGCCTTGATGCAGGGAGAGAGGAGATGTGGGAAAAGTCTCTGCCTAATAAACAGGTCACCTTCCTGGTGTACCGTGAGGGAGATCAGCTCAATTTCTTCCGAGTGGTGGATAGGGGAGATGGAACGCTCACACCTGTGTCTGAATCACTGAGGTCAGTTCAAAAGAAGAGAAGTTACTTGCCAAGAGGAACACGCTGAACTCTGGTTCCCCTTTTTTAGATGAAAACAGATGTTTCCGAACTACAGTTTTCCTGTGTCATGTTGTTTTACTAATGAAGACATGTATCAGCATTTACTGGCAAACTTCACAGTCTGTTAAGCATAATTAGCATCACCAAATGGACTTCCAAAAATAATTTCCCCAAAATAATCATTTAAAGTTCCCCTTTTTCAAATACTACCTTTCATGCAGTGTGTAATATGGCTGCTTGTGAATGTAAAAGGTCTGTAAAGTTTTAAAGATCAAAGTGCACGACAAATAAAGTTATGTCTCCTAAAAGAAACGAAACGAGTCATCAGTAATTCCAGTCTCACTTCCTGTTACATACCTACGTAATGTCAAGTCACCTTTATTTATATAGCGCTTTTTACAAAACAGATTGTTTCAATATAATGGTGTCAACGCAGGTAGATCAATAATATTGTTGAATATTAAGTCCCCAACTAAGCAAGCCAAAAGCCAAAGGTGACAAAGGCGACAGTGGCAAGGAACCAAAACTCCATCAGGTGACAGAATGGAGACCTTGGGAGAAACCTGGCTCAGAAATTTGCATAATGCCAGCCTTTGGTCTTCATTAACTGCCCGTGAACAACATTTAACACAGTAGTTGTAGCTGAGGCCTGGAAGAGTTTGGTTTGTGATGTCAACTATTTTTAGTGCTGAGAATACACTTTGCATGCACTTCTAAAGGATGAGGACTCACGCTGGAATTGATACGGTAAAACCGACGCCATCGTTTCTATTCGTAACACTGTGTATTTGAATGCTGAGGAAGCCTCCGGAGCTGAAATTCAGATATGATAATAGGCGTTTAGTTTCCGACATGCGCTGTAAGTGGCAGACCAATCATATCAGACTAGGCCATCTGACCAATCAGAGTAGAGTAGGCTCACAGAAAGGAGAGGTTTAGAGAGACTAAACCAGACTCTTTGAGAAATGAGGTCATGTACAATGTATATTATAAGAAAATGCTGTTGATACATGTAAACCTATTGTAGGAGACCTCCAAAACAAAATAAGGAACCTTTAAAATGGCATAATAGGGGCACTTTAATAAAACTGTAAAATGTAATCTTTTGCAAATCTCAAACAATTCCTCCTTGTATGTGCTTGTTTCAGCGGTGCCTCGGTACACAATGTGTACACGGAGGAGGAGGAAGAATCAGAGAGTGCATCTTCAGAACAGCAGACTCTGGAGAACTCCATCACAATGAGCAAGATGAAGCTGCTCAAGGCCAAGATGGAGAATATGAACCTTAACAAAAAGGTAACAAAATGGACGTACTAGAAGTGCTATTCATCTTTCTTTTTTCCTCCTCCACATATTCCAGCAATATTATTCTATCATGAAGTGCATGAACCTTCTTACAGTCGAGCACATCTGATTAGATTTGTCAGTGGAGAAGTATGGAAGTGCGCGCAGTTCTCCAGCTGGTTTGAGGGAGTGTCGCCCATCCCACGCTGTGTCTGATTAACTGGCGTTGTAATAACCACAAGCTCAGCAGATTGGCATATTCACATTCACACTCAAATATGCATAGTTGTCAGTAGACATGTCTTAGTCGCAGATATTTGTTTTTTATCTGTCTAGGAAACCATTGCTGTTATTGCTTACACTTTTACCATAGTTGATAAGTTTGCATGTTTATGTACTTGTAAGCATTGCTCCTGCCAACATCATATAAATGTTTTGATGTATTAAGAGGTGTAACATGAAGCACAGTTTAATTGGTTACAGTTACAAGCAATATCGCAGCTTGACACATTAGTTGGGATTCAACTGATGTGCTATATTTAGATTTACAACATGATTAAATGTGTGTACAAAAATAATTCAGAGCTATTTTTTTAACAATAATTTATTAATATTTTATAAATAAACTGAGTCATTTGTAAAGCTATTTTTGCAACAATGCCAGACTTCAAATTATATATTTTGGTTCCAAAAGTGTTTATATTACAGATTCCGCAGGATTATCCAATAATAGTCAGTACCACAGTTATTATAATATGAACTATTTTTACGGATGCACAATATATTTGTACCATCTTGGTTATCAGTTCATTTTTATTTTTTTAATATAGTTTTTATTTATCGGTATTGGATATTTAATTGTGCATGCTCACTTTTGCATTGAGATTACCTTTGCTATCATCTAACCTTAAAAAACACTAATAATTTAATAACGCTCTTAAATGTAGTCTTTAGCAAATCTCAAAATGAACATGCATTTTCATACCGTACATTATAATGTTGTGCTGCATAAATTCACATATACCATTTATAGCAGTTGATTTTCGTTTTTAGTGTTTCATTTTTAATTTATTTAGACAAAAGTATAAGTATTATACAATTAATATCTGCCACTGTTTTTTGACCATAACTAAAAATCTGTATTGCCTAGAATTTTAATGATGCATTGCGAATTTGTTCATTAAATTACTTGGAAAAATGACTTTAAATGAGATATATTTTTACCGTGGTTCACGCCGCTATGTAAGATTTTGGTCATACCGCCCAGAATCCTGATCAGAAAGGAATGCGTATCAGATCTTCACTGTTTATGTGCTTTCTTTGGCATGATATGTGTGTGATTGTTTTCTTGTGTCTTTGTCAGCCCAAGAAGACTGCTAAATTAAAAGTCAGACCTCCAGTGGGTCCGCGGCCCTGCAGCGGTTCGTTTGGCTCTGCCCGACACCACCGAATGTTTCGTGTCCTTCCTCAGATAGGCCACGCCTCGTCAACGCATCTACCTCCGATCGGAAATCAGCAGCAGCCTGCAGTTTCATCCCCTGCTGCTGGCACCTCCCGCCAACCATTCGCATCTCTCTCAAGTCCCACTTCCTCAAGCCGCGCTCATCCTTCCTCTGCAGCTTCAGGCATATATATGCTTCAGGCTGAGGAACCGTGGGATAATCCGGTGCCCAGGAAGATCAGACTGCCTCCCAAAGTGTCCAGATTGGATATGAGAGGGCCTAAAGTCATGCGAGACTGCGTGTACCCACCTGTATCTCTTCTGTCCAGCCCTGGAGTTCAGGATGAGGTGGATCTCCAGAATGACAGACTAACGGTAACCGAGAACTCTGCTGTAATGGAGCCGCCCAAAGCTGTTCCCTTCAATCTTCCTGAGCCCCTGAGCCTGGACGTATCCTCTCAGCGTGAGCAAGGTCTGAACTCTATAACTCTGCCGGAACCCAACACCGCAGCTCCTCTTCTTTCCCAAGCCATCAACTCAAACTGGAGGCTGGCATCCCAACCTGACCTACACTTCGCCGGTGACTCCCTAGCTCCTCCTCACATACCGCAGCACTTTGAGTTTACGGGTTCCGCCATGCAGCCCAGTCCAACACATGCTCTCCTCAGAACCAGCAACAGCCCGTCGCTTCCGGTCGGCTCCCCCTCACGGACCACATCTGTATGTGGGCTCAAAGTCGACAAGCGCTCAGAGGTGATTTCCAAAAGCGAGGCCCGAGATATTACAAAGATGGCCAATAAAGCAACTAAAGAGCCATTGGGCACGGTGAGCAACGCAGAGCTTCTGGCCTCCCTGGCGGGCGGCGGAGGTCAAGAGGCCTTGGCTGGACCGTATTCTCTGGGCAGGTTATGCGCTACAGCCGCCCCCCTACCAACCAACATCCATCTGTTGCAGGAAGACCTGCTGAGAAGGATCTCCCCCCTACAGAGAACAGCTGGCTACACGGTGAGTTTGCAACCTTGACTTCTGCTTCTGCTTTTACAGATCTCCCCTTTTAAACTGCTGATGTTCATTTGATCTCAGTTGGTTGCAAGGAGAAACGATGTTTGCTTTAACTACATATTACATGTGAATGCTGTCATGCAAATGAATGCTACTAGTAGAGCGTGTCCTGTCATGAAAAGATGCTTGCTGCACATTATAAAGCATGATTCATTCGTTTAGGCATTTCAGCCAATGAGAATAATGCTATGACAATCTCACGAGCGCTTTATAATGCAAAATCTTGTCGAAATTGGTATAGAGGATTGTGAAATTGTAGTATCTAAAATTTTGATATCATAACAACCTTATATCCAGCTAAATAAATTTGATATACAGGCTATCAGTATCATATAAGGTCTTGTCATATCATATTGTCAGGTCATATCGTGTTTATACAGTGTTAAATAATCATGATTACAATATTGACCAAAATAAGTGAGCAATTTTACAAGCAATTTTGCAACTTGACACATTAGTTAACTGATGTGCTATATTTTATTGAACAGTTTTGTTCAAATGTGACGTGTGTGTACATTAAGAATTCAGAGCTATCCATTTGAATAATTTATTAATATTAGTATATTTAAAATATTTATATTTTAATTTTATTTGATTAATTTATTGTAAAATTAATTACTTTAACTCAAAATGACATGCAAATGCTGTCGAGCAAATTAGTACTACTAGTAGAGCGTGTATCCTGTCACGAAAGACACTTGCTGCGCATTATACACCGTGCAAGACAGATTACAAGTGCGATTCATTAGTTTTGGCATTTCAACTAATGAGAATAGTGCTGCAACAATCTCACAAACGCTTTATCACACAAAATCTTGTCGTTGCAGCCGTCAAGCTCATCAAGCGGCCTCTCCAGTTCAATAAAGAGATTAGGTGAGTGGCTTGACTTAAACAGTGTGCTGTTCATGTGAAATGTCCCATTCAGAACACCATCTTACAGTGCTGCCCCATGTCACTGAGAAACTTTTTGTTGTTGAGAGTAATGCATTCGTGGCAAGCCTTGGCCATTTGTTACAGTTTTTCCACTCTTCACTGCTTCATTTTTACGCCTGTCTTCCTCAGGCTTGTGAAACCCATTTGTAAATGCACAGTCCACTGCTTTATTGTCATGCTGCATATGTCACTTGTTTGGGAAACTTCTGAGTTCATAGCTGCCTCCGTCCTAGCTCAGTACGAGTGTTCAAATTGGATTGAGCTTGTGATTTAGGGGGGCAGTGTTTTGAAAATACTCTATACCCTACCGTTCATTCAGATTGATTTTACAGGATGCATTAAATAGATGAAAAGTGACAGTAAAGACATGTATAATGTCACAACTCTTTTCACGATTGAGAAAATAAGAAATGCTAGAACTAAAATAAGAAAATATGCTTGAGCAGCAAATCAGCATATGGGTTGATGAATTCATCTGATCAATAAATCAGTCTATCTTTAGTTATCATTTCCTGGAGGTCAGGAGATGTATTTTAAATGAGCGCAGCAATGGACTGTCAAGCTTTTAAATATTCACCATCATAAAGAGCAGAGCATAACAGCTGACTGAAATCATGAAACGGGAAATGAACACCACAACTCAGTCACATAGATAAATATTCACATGATCACATGTTTACAAAAGCATGCATGCATGCATGCAAAACACACAAAACAGAAGCACATCTTCACTCAGACGTTTGATGCGTAGAGAGACTTCCTGTGTGATTGTGCACTTAGGAGCCTGGATGATGGTTTTTCAACAGGTGGTGCTGATACATTTGGGAAATGTTCCCTGACATTTTACCGCCAGTGTTTCAGAGCATCTGACTGGTCTGTCACATCTCAGATTGTCACTGGCTTGAAAATGCAACAGTGATGGCAAATAACAGAATAGATAGTCCAGCAAGTACATGACTGGAAATCCAATCTCACGCCCCAGTGCTTGGTACGATTTTGTCACAATGTGGGTCTTTCTGTAGATTCTTATCGTTGTGACTTGTGTAGAAATAAACAGGGAGGTTTTGAAGGTACATGGGTAGTTTTTCCCCTTTGAATCCATATTTTATTGGTGTTGAAATTGTCTCTCTTGTTCAATTCCTGTCATTGTCTGTGTATGTGGAAATGTTGTTTTAGGCACTTCAACACATCACTTGCCCCCGGTGAAGGCTCCCACTGGAACAAAGAAAAAGAGTTCAAAGCACTGCTTCCTGTGTGGGAAGAAGACTGGTTTAGCCACCAGCTATGAATGCAGGTACAGTGCATTCTCTCTACGTATCCCTCAGAGTATGAGGTTTTTTTTTCTTTACAAGAGGGTAGTTAATGTGTATCTGCAATCTAAAACGGAGGTATGCACTTCATTTTGAGTGTTTGCACTTGACAAGACCGAGCTATTTCTGTTCATAGGTGACAGTAGTTCTCATAAATGTCATACATCATTATTGCAGATAACACCATCTGTGACTTCAGTTTCTCTATGTTGACCTAAAGCTTTGAATGAGGCAAAGTCTTATATGATGCATCTTTGCAAAGGTCTAATTAGAAAGCTGTGCTTGTTATTCTCTCCTGCGCCGTATACAATCCATCCAGCTAAACTGATTAAAAATTAAAAAGGGCTTTCTTTTCAACCTGACTGATTTGTTTGTTCATAGCAGGGCCGTAATCACCATAAACACTGAAAGGGACACATCCCCCAATATTTAGTTTGGTGGTAGGCCTGTATGAGTTTATGGTTTATTCTTAAATTATTATATTTTAGAATGACTTCTTGCTTGTCCTGCTGTACATACATACATACATATATATATATATATATATATATATATATATATAGACACTTAAATTGTTACAAAATATTTCCATTTCAAATAAATGCTGTTTATTTGAATTTTCTAGTTATCAAAGAATCCTGAGAAAATAATTGTCGCAGTTTCCACAGAAATGTCAGCAACTGTTTATTATTAACACTTATAATAATAATTAGTATCAGTCAGCATCAGGGCTCGACATTAAGCCTTGTTATGTGCTTGTCCTTCAGAAGAATTTAGTTTTTAGTTTTTTTCTGTGGTGTAGCCTAAATGTAATTTATTCTGAAGCAATATTCCCATCAGTGTTCTATTAGTTCTTACTTAAATCAGCATATTTGTGATATTTGCCCTCTTAAATTGATTTTTTGTAATTTATGTGTTATTGTAATGCTCAGCTTTCATGTCATTTTTTTTATTTGATCAATAAATTCAATTATAATAATAATTAAAGCTGCAAGCAGCGATGAAAAGGGCCCTCGCACCCCTGCCACCGCCACCCGGCGCCTTTAGTAAAGGCCTTAAGATTACACTCACCAAATTTGAAGAGGATCAGATCAAAACTGTAGGAGGAGTTCGTTAAAGTACAACATCAGGATATTACGAAAAATGCACAAAATCTAGGAGGAAGTTCAAAATAGCTGACTTCCTGTTGTGTTTAGGGCTATGCTCCAAGAGACTTTCTTGTAGGTATTGGGTCATTACATGTATGTACCAAATTTCATACCTGTACGTGAAACCTAGAGCCGGGGCAAAATGTGGGGGCAATAATTTACCGAATTTGCCCCCCCCCCAATTTTGAAAACCACATCACACGTAAATTTTCACCACTTCTGAAGCGTGTGCAAAGTTTCATGAGTTTTCGAGCATGTTAAGGCCCTCTAAAAAGCGATTCACTTTTGAGAAGAAGAAGAAGAAGAATAAACGGAGCAAAAACAATAGGGTCCTCTCACCATCGGTGCTCGGGCCCTAATAATAAGACACTATAGGGTGGTTACCAATTAATTTATATATATTTATACTATATATCGTAATCTAGATTACATATAATCAGCACTGAATATATATATACTATACTATACTATACTATATATTGTATAGAAACTCAAGCATTATTTTGTCAAGATGCTGGGTTTATTAGAAAAATAAGACATGGTCTTCTAAAAATAAAGATACATGATCTCTGTGTGGGATGTTTAGAAACAATTCCATTCGGTCCCTCTATGAGCTTTGTTTTGTGTAGTTTTCTAACAGCTTTAGTTCAATTCTGAAAATCAATGAACATCCGGATGGACTCCAAACACTATTTATTCAGCTCTGAGGAAGATATAATCGGAGTGCATTTTCTCTCACATCTTAGAAAAAGCATTGGTTGGAATGGTGTCTGATTAATGCAGTTCTCATAAAGATATGTTTATTTTTGTCTAAGGTGTGGCAACATCTTCTGTTCCATGCACCGCTACTCAGAGACCCACGACTGCACCTACGACTACAAAAGCGCAGGCCGGCGCTTTCTACAGGAGACCAACCCCATCATAAGTGCACCAAAGCTGCCCAAAATATGAAGGCACTGCTTGGGTGAGAGAAAAAGAGACATGATATCCATCAACTATTAAAAGAGTGAAAATCCTTGATCACCAATCTGTGCTTTTATCACCATGTTTTCTTAAAAATATAGTAGTTTAATAAAAACAAAAGGGAAAAACAGTGCTCGCTCATTAGCCGTTGCCTTGGAAAACACCTATGTTTGCTGTCTGTAATTTAATTCATACTTCACAAAAAAAAAATACAAAACCCTGCATGTAAATAGTTTTTAAAAAACATTTCTACCGTACAAACAAACTTTTAAAAATAAGTCAAATACTTTTAAATAAACAAAATACACAACTACGTATATCTATTTGCATATGTTTTTCTGTGTGTTTCTTTTTTTTTTTTAAATAGAACCAACAATCACTTTTCATGACAAGTCTTGCAGAGATGCACTTTAGTAATGAAAATATCTCTTGTGGAGATTAGGTCTGTATTGGGGTTGGGGGGTGATAGCTGGCTTGAACTATGTGCCGTTTGTTTTTTGTAAGTTTCCTATTAGAACTTTCTTATATTTCTGACACATTACTCCTCTGTCCAGTAGCACTCTATCGAACACCTCTTATCATGGAAAATGCCAAGCACTGCATACTCGTGTTATAAAGACTGTTTAACCTTGATTCACTTTGAATATGAAGTATATATAGGCTCAATAAGCTGTACACACTATGCAGTTTGACCATGTAGCATTCTAAACCAACTTTATAAGGGCTTGGCATGATAAGATGTGAACAATTGACTGGTTGCCATGATGAACGATCCTTTTTGTACCTTAGTAATTAAAAAGCTGCTCAGAAGGCAGCTGCTGTTATTTGCATTTTTCTGTAATTGTCAGTTGATGAGCCTAATAAAATATCCTTGTGTTTCCTTTGATTTTTTTTTCTTCCCTGTATTGAGTTCTGTTGTGTTTTTATCTACTGTATCTTTCATGCCTTCTTAACATTAAATTAAGGTGTTTGTTTTTGTTGCATTTGCTTCATGAACTTTTAGTGTGTAATGTTGCTGTTTGAGCATGAAAAATATCTGTAAAGTTAGTCTTGAGTTTTCACATGTATATGAGTTTTCAAATATATATATATATTTTATAATCTATTTCAGGAATAACCTAAATTTGGAGTCCTAAACTAAAAAAAAAGAAGAAAAAAAAGACTAATTTGTGCAGTAAACAGATGGTGTTAGAATGGTTCATGCAGTTCTTCAGCTGAATTATGCGACACTAAATGAAAGGAAACAGGCGTTGCTCAAAGCAGAATGTGAAAGCTGTGGTATTTGTGTAGGAGCTTTTATTAGTTACACATTTTAATTTTACACTTCTATGCTATTTCAAAAGAAAACACCTCCTTTAAGTACAGTATCACACCATGGAAGAAAACAGATCTCATTTCCAAATGAATTTCTTGTGCTTCTCCTAGTCCAATAGCCCTTGAAGGAAACACACATCTTTTAATACAAGAATATAAATAGGAACTTGTTTTACAGGTTGAGTTTTACACGTTACATGACACATCCACACACACACAAACGTTTTACTGTGGGTCATTAATTCGGTAACACTTTACAATAAGGTTCATTAGTTAACTACATTAGTTAACATTAACTAATAATGAACTGCACTTATACAGCATTTGTTCATCTTTATTAATGTTAATTTCAACATTTACTAATACTTTATTAAAATCTTGTTAACATTAGTTAATGCACTGTGAACTAACATGAACAAACAATGAACAGCTTTATTTTTAACTAACATTAACAAAGATTAACAAAAACAGTAATAAATGTATTGCTCATTGTTAGTTCATGTTAGTTAATACATTAACTAATGTTTAATAAAGGAACCTTATTGTAAAGTGTTACCATTAATTCTAATGGCCGAATTGTTCAACTTTATTCATGCATGTACAATTCATAACCACAAGTATTACAAAACAATGAGTCAAAGCATGTTTAGGCAATGCTCTGATCACAAAACGTGTAAACCCTTTCAAAGCACGACAGCTTTTAGCCGTTCTCTCCTCTATCATGACACATAGATCATCTGTTGTGTTTCTCCAGAAGAGGCAAGGAGGAGCAGGGCACAGCACACCCATCCCTCTTTAATCAAGACTATTATAGTCTTTATCCACTTTGATAATGATGGGAAAAGGAGCATCTTTGAATCCTGTTCATAAACAAAAAAACAATGTGAACTGACACCCAGTGCACCATTGTAATAATGAAATCACTGTAGGAGACATGAGCCTCAGACAATGAGAGGAGAAAAACAAAAGAATCATCACCTCCTCCTCTAGCACACAAAAAAAGTTCAATTTCTTATATTTGAATATGAATACAAGGGAACCCACATCACCTGTGTATATATAATTTCTTTGAACACTCGAGACATTAGCGCTAGTAGCCTACATGATAGCACGCGCATGCCCTCTCCGATATTTTTTTCTTTTCTCAGCCCTATTTTTCCACCCCGAACGCGGAAGTCGGTGGACGTGACGCACGCTAACAGATGGGGACTATGAAATAAAAACAAAAACATCGCTTTATACAGTCGGGGAAAGACGAGGTAAGTAAATATTTGAGCGAATCACGTAAACCTGCATTAGAGGGTAAACACTGCACCGCTGTCACTGTAACACCACACACGGTCGTCCTTAATACGACGAGAAACAATTTGTATCTTTATGGGGGATTTGCATATCAAGTATAGAAAATATATGCTATCTTAAATATATATTTTACATATATCAATCTCATGACTTTTTCGTTCAGCACTGCGGAAGGCACTAATAAAGACTTGGTTTATTGTATTAGCTCGAGTCCCTTCGTTATTTCCAGTGCTTGAATACAGTGCTGAACGTTCTCTATTGTAATGCGTGTTATCTCTGCCTGGACAGTGTTAATAGTGAACAGACCAAGAAAATGCAAAAGTATTTGTTTTAGCGAGCATGTTGCACTTCGTAGAAATGAAACTGTCCTGAAAATGAGGTAAGAAAAATAACCGTGGTGGTGGTCTGCATGCAGCTGTCATCCTCCATATCGCGCCATCAGCGAAACTGTCTGTTATTGTAGGCTACGACTGAACTATTGCCAGTGAACAAAAGACAAGACTGAGATGTAACCTCAGACTCCAGAGAAAACTAGCGCTTTGATTGCATTTGGTCTGTTGTATGCATAATTATTATTTAGGATTGAAGGACTCGTTTTCGCAAATCGGTTCTTTTGAACAGCTCTTTTCAAAGAATCAGTTCAAAAATGATTCTATTTCGTCATCACGCGACCCTTTAACACTCAGAGTTAGGCACCTATTGCTGTTTATTACTGGTCGATTTTTTTCGATTTCGATTGTGATTTTATGTGTTCCAGTTATGTTCTTTTGCAAACATGATTCAGCTTTTAATTAATTAACATAATCTGCATTTAACAATAATTAAATTTAGCTTAAATCACTCAGGTGAAACAGCTTCGTATGTTTTTACTTAAAATGCTGCACAAACAAAAACATTTTACAGTATGTTTCATTACCTACAGTTATTTAGACGGTTTTCGGTTCAATTAGACTGTGGCTGCTTTCGAAATCGCATACTTCCCTACTAGTTAGCGAAAAACAGTATGGCTGCGTCCGAAATCACATACTCTCTTGAGTAGGTAGCCTGCTTATTTTGAATCGGTAGCTAATTACTTAATGGTTGCTAAAAATATATTTTCTATAGGCCTATAGTATGAATGTGTGTAAGTTAGTATGAATGTAATCCGGACATACTAAATTCGCCATGTTGTCATTGTCATGTGACCTGCAGCATCAGTTGCGTCACTTAATTGCATTCACAAATCCTCTGCACACTTGAGAATATCGCTGGAAGAAGTTGGTCCGGGTACTTTTTGCCTACTCATTTATGAGTACTGTTAATTCGGACATACTTCTTTTGTCATACTGATTTTCGCCTACTAGGGAAGTATGCGAATTTGGATGCAGCCTTAGTGACAAAATAAGTATGTCCGAATTCACAGTACTCATAAATTAGTAGGCAAAAAGTACCCGGATGACCTATTACTATCAGTGAGATTCTTAAGTGCGTATACAATGGACAATTTACTAACCCATGAAGCCACGGGAGAGGAGTTGTGAATGCAATTGAAGCGATGCAACTGACACTAGGTCACATGATAATAAAAGCATGCATGGTGTAGTAAGTCCAGGTTACATTCATACTATACACACACACAGGCTATAACATAGCCTACTGTTTTGTGAAGTTTTTCCTGAAGTAACTATTCAAAATAAGTAGCCTACCTACTAAAGAGAGTAGGCTATGTGATTTCGGACGCAGCCAGTGAATTTTTCACTGGAGAACCACTCTCGGACCGAATCAGTCCGATTCATGAATAAAATGTTCAAACCTTTTTGAGAACCGATTCAATTGATTGATTAAAAAGATCCGACTCCAAAGAACGATTAATTCCAATCGGATCGGATGCCGCTGCTGCTACCCAGTGCACTTGGATTGCTGTAGGTCTGTTGATGTATCGGCTCAATGCAGTATGGATTACAGTATGGCGTTACATAAGTGCGTACTGTAAACATTTTGTTTAGCGTTTGCTAGTATTAGTATCTTATGCATTAGTAGGTTTGAAGGGTGGATCAGTCAGTGACTGTGGTGTCAGTCAGGGACATTCATGCGCGCCTAGTCTTTCACATTCGAAGAATGCTTTCAACTGCCAGTTTTATTGAGATGTTGATATTCACGGTAAGCGCATAATTTTGTCTCTATGTTTGTATCAACTGTAAAACACTTGTAGGAGAGTCCGAGGCTAGTTGTCACTCTATTTATTACAGTGAATATTTCTCTCAGTCAGTATGTTTGTTTTTGAAAGTCAATTGCTGTATGACATGTACCTCAAAGTCTTGACAAGAAACAAAGCTGCCCAGTGATACAATTATTGAACACGTTGTTGGGATATGTTGTCACACTGTGGGGTAAGTTGTCACACAATATCCTGCTTATTAAAGACTTTTCGCTAAATTAAAACACTAAAATAATGATAGCATGAAACGCAAAACAATTCATGAAACAGCAAACGTAAATAATACAACATTTAAAATGCATGTTACAACTTGTCCCAATAAAAAAAATGTCATAACAACAGATTTTTCAAAATAATTCTTAAACAGGCACTTGTTAAAAATAGTTACTTATAAATATAGAACTAGGCCTGGTCTATCGCTTTGATTGAAATAATATTTTCTATACTCTGAATTATAAATTACAGTAATAATATTGGCAATTAAGGTGGTAGTTATAAAATGCAGACATTTTTTAAAAATAACAACTGTATTTGTACCATTAGTCTTGTCACAGCTTGCTGAACAGCCTGACTTTTTTTTACACGTTCTTATCACTTTGAAGGCATCACTGTTCTCTTAACAACAGAACAGAATGTCACAATAGATAAAACAGTAGATGGCTTTGCCACCTCTCCAAGTTTGCACTTTCTGATCCTGTTTGCTTGTTTTTGGAAGTTGCATGATGAGGTTTCAAGAACTTCATATGGAGGGATGTGCTTCAGTTGCCTCCCTTACAGTGAATTTTGCAGAGAAGGAAACCATTTCACCAATGTTGTTAATCAAGAAAGACCTTTGTGGCTTTGCACTGTATCAAGATTTGGCTGTGACTTCCATGTTGTGAAATGTCATGTGTTTATGGTTTTCATGGTATCTGTGCGCCCTGTTTTCTAGTTGCGGTGAGTGTGAAGTCTTTTCGTATGCTGTACATGCATGGGGTAAAACTTGTTTATTCTATATTGTACGATATTAAAGTGCCCCTACAATAGATTTGCATGCATCAAAGGTCAAACACTTCTCAAAAAACAATTGTTCTCATAAAATACGTTGCACATCACCTCATTTCTCAAAGACGTTTAAAAACGTTTTGTTCGAAGATTCAGTCTCTCTAAACCCCCCTTTTCACCAGCCTACTCTGCTCTGATTGGTCAGATAGCCCAGTTTGTTCTTATTGATCCACCACTTACCACTTACCACTTAGGTTATTGGTTTCAGAAACGAAACTCCCATTACAATTTCTGAATTTCAGCTCCGGATGCTTCCTCAGCTCTTATACAGTGATACTAAAGAAATGATGGCCTCATTTTTTCTGTATCAATTCTAGCGTGAATCCTCATCCTTTTGTAGTGCTTGCAAAGTGTTGAATTTTATGCTAACTGCTGTCTGCAATTTAAACAGATATAGCCAAATGTGTATGAACACAATTGCTACAGCATAGGCCATTAACACTATGGGATTAAAATGAAGTTGTTGATTAAGTATTGGACCACTTACGGTGTTATATCTTGAAATGTGTTTCTGACAGAAAAATAGAGGCTGCTGTAGCTAGTTAAGTAATTAGATTCTTGAAATTGGTTCGACCTCAGAAAGCCATTTAATTACAAAAACACATTTGTCTAAATTACTGCTACATTGGAAAATTCTAATAGAGTGAATGCCGGTAAAACGAGCCACCTTTGTTTTGACAGTCTGTGTATTCATGTGCATGCTTTTAAGACTATTCACATCCGCTTTTGTGCTCAAATGTGCTTTGCGCACTTGACAGAGCTCCAGCATTAGCCAAGACACTTAATGGTTTATTCTAAGAATGTAGGAAAATCCATTATAACATCTAATCTAATACTAATCTAATGTAATACTAATAGATGCCAATATAATTTTTTTTAGAATACCACTTATGTGTCCTCTCTGGGGACATTAGTAATTAGTGGAGTTAGTGGAAACATCAGTATCATATTGCTCATACATACATTTTTAAGATGGTCAAGAGCCATGTATCCGCAATGACTTTTCATGATCTTCAAATGGATGTGCTTCGATGTGGGGTTTTAAAACAGCATCATAAACTTGTGTGATCTCAATAATATAGCCAAGACACGTCACCAGTCAGTGGTGCTATTTAGAGATGGAGAACTTTACCTTGTTTGACTAATCTGGACACATGCTGCCAGGCTTTGCTGTCTCATGACACTTCTCCCTCAGCTTCATGGCCTGTGTTTGGAATAGCATACTAACATACTATCTCTACATCATCTGCAGTATATAATAAATATGCTGTGCGCAGTATGCTAATTTTCTGTGTGCATGTTCAGTACTGTGTCCCACAATATCATGCACTTGACAGTTCTTTTGATCAAACAGTCTAAAGCTTGTACAAAAAAATCTATTAAAATGCAAAATATCTGTATTTCACTTGGATTGTGATAGGAAGTTAAAGGTACCCAAAAGTAGAGGTGGGTTTAACTGGGAGCAACCATGTTTTCTTTCTTAGTTTTTATTCATTATTCACTACATCCACAATTGCAAAATCCCAGCAACAGAAGCATGTAAGCCATATTCTTTAAGGAGGCAGAAGGGATTAATCCGAGATGCCTCGTTCAGATCAACAGCATGCTGCTGTGGTTGTTAAAAGAAGAAAAAATACAGTCAGATGGTCGGTCAGATGCAGTTTCTCTAACATGTATTTTGCCTGAACATAGTTAAATATTAACAAACTCTCTTTCCAACAAGGGCAAAAGTAAAGGACGGATATTAAAGAATAGCAAGTGGCATTACTCAGACATCACTGCAGAATTTAGAAGATTGCACTTAATACAGGCAAATACTAAACTATTCTAAACAACCTCGGCTAGGAGACAGAAAAAAAAGAAAGTTCTTTCAGAGGCGATGTAAGTTGTATTACATTGTAGTGAACAATTACAAGACAAACATTTTCTCTTCTGAATGAAGTGCATTGATAAATGGCGCACAATATAACACAAGAAATGTGTATTAGGAATATTGATTTCATTGGGACTTATTAAAGACCACATGAAAACAATTGGTAACAGTTTCTTTCAATCAATTAAGTTTGGGCGGGATATATTGAAGGGGCTTGTACATTTAGTTTTTTCTTTAATTAGTTTTGAGTTACATCGAATATATTCTCATTCTATCTAGAGATTATAGAAAACTATGTATTTTTACATTGTTTTTCATGACATGTACTACTATTCAAAAGTTTGGAATCACTATGGAATGAAATAAATTGGTTCTTTTCTTCACTTAGGACAGATGAAATTAAAATGAATTAAAATATTAACTAAGAGGGTTGCCAAACATAAAAAAGTTGATGGTACCAGCATTTCTGCAGTACTGGTAGTACCGACAGTACCAAGTACTGGGTCTATTCGGTACCCGCTGTCAGATGCTGCTTTCAAACGCTCTCATTAGTGTTTGTCTGAGCGCTCTCCGAGTGTCAAATGTTTCTATGCAAAGCATGTTTTTACAAGCGTTAAGTACTGCAGCCAAACTCAATCATATCTGTTGACTGCGTGAACGCAATGATATCAGAGTCAGTAAGTTAGTCAGAATCTGCGTAACACGGCTGAATTCTTTCATTGTAACCTACAAAGTGTTAACACAATGTAAATAAGAGATTCGTTGTCCAATTAACAATTAAAAATTATCTTTTTTTTTCTTCTTTTTTTTTTAGTTTCTAGCCACCGCCAGCATTTTTTATCATTTTCAATTCAATTGCCCCTAGAATATTTTGTTGTATGAATATCTAAACATGCAATGTATCAAACTAAAGAACCCTCTTCTTTTATACAACAACATAACAACACATTTTTTTTATTCTAGCTTCATGCATTCTTTTTTATTAACACTTGAATGTGGGTAAGTTTCATAAAAAAAGCAACATTTTGTACAAAAATACTTTTTTCAAAGACTACAGCATGCATAAGCAAAGCTTTTATTGCTTGTTTCTGCTTTTTTGCAGAAAAATTCAAAAATAAAAACATTTATAATATGTTCTTAGCTTTGAATAGTGGTGAATAGTGGCTGTTAAAACTGTACCATCACAGGTAAAAGTTTAATTGTAAAATTATATAAAAATAGAAAACAGTTATTTTATAATACATTAATAATATAATTTCTTTACTGTATTTTTATCAATGAAAAGCTGCATTTGTGAGCAAATACAAAGAAATATAGGTAACTTAAAGGGATAGTTCACCCAAAAATGAAAATTGCTGTCATCATTTACTCACCCTCAAGTTGTTCCAAATCTGTATGAATTTCTTTTGAAGAATATTTTGAAGATATTTTGAAGAATGTGGGTAACCAAACAGTTGATGAACCCCATTGACTTCCATAGTATGGAAATACTATGGAAGTAAATGGGGTCTATCAACTGTTCTTCAAAATATCTTCTTTTGTGTTCAGCAGAAGAAGGAAATTCATACAGGTTTGGATGGAACAACTTGAGGGTGAGTAAATGATGACAGAATTTTCATTTTTAGGTGAACTATCCATTTAATAACTAATATGGACTAAAAGCCACAAAACGTTTGATAGATTTGTTGAAAATGTCACCTCATAGGTCCCTTACTTGTAAAGTTTGGACCACAGACAATTGAAAGAGACGATTTTTGAACCAAACTAAAGTTATATCAGGATTTGTACACTGTAAAAAAAGAAAAGTTGACTTAACTTAAAATTATAAGGCAACTTGCTGCACAGATTTTTTTGAGTTGACTCAACTAAAACATCTCTATAGTTGAGTTGACTCAACTATAACATCTCCAGTTGAGTAAACTCTGTTAGTTGAGTCAACTCAAAAAATCTGTGCAGCAAGTTGCCTTATAATTTTAAGTTAAGTCAACTTTTCTTTTTTTACAGTGTACATATTTAAAGCTGATAGAACATAACAAAAATGACACACAAATGTCATAATGGCAATTCAGATTATTGGAGGCTGCAGATTTGAGAGAATTGAGAAACATGAAGCAGACGAACATTGCCGCTGTACTTCTTCGCCTGCAAGACATTGTGTGTGAGAGAGATTTTGGAGCCTGAATAAATGAATGATAATTTTCTTCCACAACACTGCTATCCACCTTTCCATTTTTGATGTAAGAGCAGGTGTGAGCTTCATTAGGAACTTCATTTATTTCAATTAGATTATTTTAGCTGTACAAAAACTGTCTGTTATTCTGCTTGATGTTGCAAACTGGTATTTATTATCACATTATTTTAATTAATTAACATAATCATTTACAAAGAGCTGAATTAGACTTTCCATTACGGTTTATTTGCTTTTTTGCTCTTCAGTTCTGAATTAGAGCATTTGGCAACAGAAAACGAGTTTTAATAGAGATGGAGTGTACAGCTCTTTGGGCCACTCAAAGAAAAAACAATTATAATCCACTTATGAAATGATGAATTGCAGTGCTGTTCAGTCATCATCACTTGTGTGCTTATGATGATAGCCCATTCCTGATTAGTTTGTACACCACCAAGCACTAAGTGTAAGATTATTTATTTCACAGCTTGGAACAGTTTTATTAGTCATATTTCATATATAAAAAGAGAGACGTCAAGTCAAATCACCTTTATAGCGCTTTATACAGTATAATAAAGTTTGTTTCAAAGCAGCTTTACAGTGATAACAGGAAAATGATGCACTTCGGCTGTTGTTCAGCTGAAGTCAGTTCAGTCTTGATTCAGTTCTGTGGTAAAGATCATCAATTATTAGGCTAGTTCATATCATCTATAAAGCAGTTATGCAAAAAATATGATGTCATGATTCATGTTAAAACTTCAAGAGGTCGTGACATAGATTTTTTTTATTATGTTCCTTGAGGTTCACTTATAATGTTAATAAAGTTTATAAAAATCCAAATATAGGCTATATGCATGCAGAAATGTTTTTATTTTTTAACTTTCATCCTAACCCTCTTTCTGAAATGATCCATTTTGAAGGAGCGTCTCGCTCTACTACGCTTCAACTGTTTAAAATCACTTGTTTTAAAACCGCAAAACTTAACGCATGCTAACGATAAGCTTTCATAACTGTGTAGCACAGAAACATCATGCGAGCGTAACAGCGATAGAGACGATAGTCCAAAATCTCTACCGGCTGAAAAATTTCAACCAGTCTACCTGTATATTGCCCACTCCTAATACTGTTCCATATATAATTCTTACTAGGTTTCTATCATTATGAATGTGCTTTGAAAAAGAACAGCTTTGGCTTTTTTGATAACTCCTTTGTTGTGTTCCACAGGAAGCAGATACAAGTGCAAATGACCACTCAGTATTTTAACTTAGGTTTAAAGTAGTAATTAACATTACTGCTTGCAGCACATGCTGTGTTTTTATTTTGTTATTGTTTTGTAAATGGAATTTTCCTCTGATTGTGGCAGTAACCTTAAGTTTTATTAAGCGAGGGAGCAGGAAATTCAAGAAAAGATATTTCGTTCCAGTGTGTGATGAAAAATCAATGATCCTGATTTTTGCACTTTCGTCTCAGTGCTCAGTGCCCTCCCCGCTGTCCCTGCTAGTGTTGGAGACCGAATGACTGTGGACTTGTGAATTGATTCGGGCAATTTTCTAGAATCACACATTACTTTATTGCCTTTCTTTTTATAACAAAAAGATTTTCTCGTTCTCCTGCAGTTGTGATGACTATTAACCAGAATATTATTTAACACTGTGAAATGCCTACTACTATAATTATTTTAATGAAATAATGTGGGTGCAGATTTCGTGTCGATCTAGTCCAAGCATAATGCTTAACAGATAGTTTATAAACATTAAAATATAAATGAAAGTATATAAATCAAAAAAAAAATAATATGTAAGATGTACATCATTCAAAAGTTTGGTGTCAGAAAGATTTGTTTAAAATAAATTAATACTTTCATTATGCAAGGATGCATTATTATAATATGTTAACTATATATCTTCTATAAGGCACACATCAAACACCTCATATTTTGTATGAATGGTGCAATTGTGCAAACATGGTTTCATAAACTGTTTTAAGTTGCTTGACTGGATACTGCCGGAAGGTTACAAGGAAACCTTTGCATGACCCAATTTAAAGTCACGCATTATGCTTTAATTTTGCATCCGAGCGTTTATGCGTTCAGAAACAAGAACACGTCCTGAGCGCCTCCTTTTGCACACTAACCATCCGTTAACATTTTGATAGAAGAAAAAGCAGTTGCTGAAACCTAGCAGCTGTTTGAATTCTCTTCAATTACAATCAGCGAAATCACATAATAAGATAGTGACACCATCTGTGCTCTGTTTTATACAAATTTGAAATTTTTCACTACCTCTGTGCTTTTTAGGGACTCTTTTTGATGTTTTGATGCAGTCTGCAGTTTCACCTTCCTCACTACATTTTCAAGGCGTTTCATCTCCTCTTGCAAAAGATGAAGTCATCCGCCATCCAGTTTCCTCCTGTGCTCTGCTCTGAATCTGTGTGGAATATGGTGAGACGCTTTGACAGAAACTATAACTAATGCTGAAAATCTGGGAAAGTCTGCCGTCTCCATTAAATTTGCAGGATTTGTCTTCAAAGTGTGAGGGAGGTTTACTTTCTTAGAATGCTCTTCCTCTTTGAGCCTGCAGAGAGCCTGTAGCCTGTGTGTGTGTGAATGTGTGTGTTCAAAACTGCATGTACCCTGAGGCCATGTGTTCCTTAGTCTCACGAGCCCAAACTTTCACTCTTAGCATGAAATCCAGTTCAGTTTTCAGCTTGTTCTGATCAAGTACCGCCTAAAAAAGGTCTGACTGACACAAAAACCACCAATCACAGTTTGTTTTGATGTGTTGTTTAAGGGCGGGTTCGTCTGAAATAGCTTTACTTTACAGTTGCATTCAGGATTAATGAAACTGTTTAATATTGTATGACGTTCTGACGTTTTGCTAATACTTCCTTTCCACTGCAGATGCATGACAGAAATCCATGTTTATCTATAATAAACCGAAATTCATATCAAAGCTAACATACAAATGTGATAGTAATGACTTTATCTTATTCAGACGACTTTAGCGACAGCAGATCTGACAGCATTGAGGAAGGAGCCGGTCAATGGCGTGACACTTCGCTCCATAAATTACAGCGTCCCAAAAGGGCAACGTGTTTACGCGCAAACATTATGATAATTTATTCTTGAGCTTGAATGTGAAATGAAGGAATGAAAGTACTGCAGCACAGAGTGTGTGAGGATCAGCAGGCTTTCATCAGTACACATCAAGTCCTGTTTATCCCGCTCTAATCTCTTAACAGTCTGTGAGGATGTTCCAGCACTGGCGGAGTTTGTGTCCCGCTCTGATCTTGAGGTCATGTAATATAGCACACTGTTGGGGTTTAAGCCAGTAAGCCACTTTTTAAGCTTTGAATAATTATCTGATATCATCACTCCGGTCACACATGACACAACCTGATGTTATCCATTTGGTTAAAATCCACTGGATGTTAGATAAGAAGGCGTGTGATTGTGCAATTGTTCAGAAAAAAACAGCAGAGATTAATCCTGTTGTCACTTGCTACTGGAAACAGAACATTTAAAAAATGCAACTAAGGTGTTTTAGTGCAAGACGGTAGAGAGATTTCTGTCAACACGATTCCCCTTCACACTGATCTGCGAAAATGACTATAAAAAGGCTGTATTATGCATGCCAGGCCAGTAGTTGGCGATGTCACTTTGTCAAGAAAAACCCTGCAAACATGTAATACGTATGTGTGAATATGCATGCGCATGATGTCACTGTTTTCACAAATTCATGTTTTTGTTGTTTAAACGGAGAAGGTAAAGGCATCGTTTTCAAAAGCTTGCCTATTCAGGCCCCCAAATCGCAGCTGTCGTGGAAAATTCAAGGAAAGATATTGAACTTTTTCACTACCTCTGGGTTTTTTGGGACTCTTTTTGATGTTTTGATGCAGTCTGCAGTTTCACCTTCCTCACTAAATTTTCTAAATGTTTCATCTCCTCTTGCAAAACATGAAGTCATCTGCCATCCAGTTTCCTCCTGTGCTCTGCTCTGAATCTGTGTGGAATATGGTGTTTTATAAAGTGCAAGAGAGTAGAGAGATTTAGGATATATTTACATGACAATGGTGTACTAAAAAAAGACGACAACGCTGTCAACACGATCCCCGTTTACACAGATCTGCGAAAATTACTAAAAAGGCTGTATTATGCATGCCAGGCCAGTAGTTGGCGATGTCACTTTGTCAAGAAAGACCCCATGAACAAGTAATACGCTTGCGTGAACACGCAATACGCATGCACGGACACACAATACGCATGCGCATGACGTCACTGTTTTCACAAATTTTTCACGTTTTTGTTGTTTACACGGGGAAGGTAAAGGCATCGGTTTCAAAACCTTGCAGTTTGAAACCTGTTTTCAAAAGCTTGCTTTTTCAGGCCCCCAAAACACAGTTGTCGTGTAAATGAATGGCCAAAATGCATACAAAGTTTTCCGTTTTCAGTTGAAAATGGTGTCGTGTAACAATACAAAATACACCTGAACAAGCAAATCAAGGTCTTCAGAGTTACTAGAAAATGATAGGTGGATGAGTTTGATTAGGGTCTGAACTAAACTCTGTAGGACAGTGGCCCTCCAGGGCTGGTTTTGAGGAACCCTGCCCTAAACCTAACCCTACACCTAAATCTAACATTTAAAAATAAAAAAATAAAAAAAACATAGATTTGTATAATTTGTAATTTTGACATTTTATAAAAAATTTCCCCACAAGGTAAAACATTTCTGATATTACTAGCCTTGTTGGGACATTTGGTCCCCATAACATAAGGGCAGGTGTTCTCAACTCTGGACCTCAAGATTGACTTTCCTGAAGAGTTTGGAACCAATCCTAATCAAACACGCCTAAACAAGCTAATCAAGATCTTCAGGATTACTAGAAAGTTAAAAGCAGGTGAGTTTGATCAAGGTTAGAGCTAAACTGCAAGAAAGTGGACCTCCAGGGCCAGAGTTGAGACCACACACACACACACACACACACACACACACACACTCTGACCACTGAAGTGAATAACATTGATTAGACCATTACAATGGCACCTGTCAAGGGGTGGGATATATTAGGCTGCAGGGAACTGTCAGTTCTTGAATTTTATGTGTTGGAAGCAGGACAAATGAGCAAGCGAAAAGATCTGAGTGACTTTGACAAGGACCAATAGCGATGGCTACTAGACAACTGGGTCAGAGCATCTCCAAAACTGCAAGTCTTGTGGGTTGTTCCTGGTATGCAGTGGTTAGTTGGTTAGTACCTACCAAAAGTGGTGCAAGGAAGGACAACCGGTGACTCAGGGTCATGGGTGCCCAAGGCTCATTGATGCACGTGTGGAGCGAAGGCTAGGCCGTCTGATCCAATCACACAGAAGAGCTACTGTAGTTTACATTGCTGAAAGATTTAATACTGCCCATGATAGAAAGGTGTCAGAACGTGCAGTGAATCACAGTTTGCTGTGTATGCGGCTGTGTAGCCGCATACCAGTCAGAGTGCCCATGCTGACCACTGTCAACCTCTGAAAACACCTAAAATGTGTACGTGAGTGGAACTGGACCATGGAGCAACGGAAGAAGGTTGCCTTGCTGAAAGTTTACATTGAAAAAATAAATAAATCATCTGATATCTACTATCTGATAACCTCTTTTTCAAATGGGTATCTTGACTGAAAAGAGGTAAACCTTTAAATTTAGAGTATGTTATAGCTTGACAAGCTTTCCCAATGGACAGTTTCTGTATGTAAACACAGATCATACATGCAGAAGTTTAGCTGTTTTCAGTCTGAAGGAATGACCATTGGGAATGTCTAAATGTGTCACCTTTACAGTTGCATGGATGAATAAATCTGGGTTAGAGTCTTGGCACTCAGCGTTATCTCACACACTAGAGACCAGAGCAGAAAGATTTTCTCGAGAGGGGAAACACACAGGCTCAGGCCCATCTCTTAGATGGATCCAATGCTGTATCGATCTCATACTGTATATTTTCCAGCGCCAGCTGCTCATTGATGGATAGTCCTTTCTGGAAGCTGGGTAATTTACCAGCCTGATCAGTTCAGTGCACAGAGCAGCTTCTCTCTCTTACTGTCGTAGAGTTAAGGCCTATTCACAACAAGATAACCATGACGATAACCATGTTTGTGCCAACACCAAGAGACGATAATTTTCTACAAATTTGACTTTATTCTATAATTAATTCATATAATTATAAATCCCTCTAAAAATCAAATAAATGCAACCAAAAATGGGATTGTTACTGATACACATCTACTTACAAGCAGTTTTGATTGATTTGAATTTCAAACGACTACAATAAATAATACTCTGACACTCATCCTCATAATCTCATGTTCAGATCCTGATCCCCCCTAAAAGTGTGGTCACATTGCAGGCGTTTCAATAGGAATCCACAAAATTTGCAGTGGTTTCAAGTTGGTAACAAGTATTTGGTGCTTGTTTTGAAAGTGATCTCTGTGTGAGCTGTGCTTCAGACATCACTATTCTATTGACGATAGACCATGAAATTACAATGTGTCCGCACCTTAAAGTTGGCATGAAACAGAAGTTGCGATTAGTCTTTTCTTCCCTTAATGTATTCCAAGTGAAATGGCTTCTCAAATGAGAAAAACTGTAGGGAAGGACTTAATTTTGTCCATCGGAAATTGATTGGATTGTTAGATTGATTGTCCCATCCTCGCGCCAGTAAATGCATCATCAGAGAAGAGAAGAGATTGCAAGAGAGAGGGGAACTTATTTTGATTATTAGGGCACATGAATTAAAAAATAATGATGTGTACAGATAAATATTTTATATTAAATAGTTCAATATTCCATAAAAAATTGTTGATTTCATGGTGTCTTCAAGACTGAAGTCCCTGCTTTGGATCCCTTCATCCAAAGGGATGAATCACTTCATCACATGCAGGCAGCAGGGATCCATTGCTGTTCCTCTCAGCCCTTCTTCCTTTCATGAGCTTGAACTTAATGACAGGAGTGTTTCTGATTTGAGCTGAGGCAAATATTCTGATTTATTTGTTATTCACTTTCGGTTTGTATGCGGGATTTACCTCTGTAATCAAATCCAATGCATATTTCTTTACAATGCGCAGTATAAGAAAGGCTGCTAAACCATCTTTTAGTATATTATTTATTATTTAAGTATATTATTTATTATTTTATCTTTATCAATAATTTATCCCAGTTTTGCTCTCTGAAACTCCACAAAAATAATGTGTATGCTCTTTGAGGCATTGCAGCCAGAGAGAGACATATTTCCCTACTTAATGTCCAGATGCTAACCATGACAACTAGTTTTGAATGTTTTTGTTTTTTTCTTTTTTACAAAATCTCAGTGGTGTTTGTGCAAAACTCTCTAGGTGTGTCCCAGTTTGCATACAAAAATTCCAAAAAGAAAAAGCACAAAGCACTTCAAATGCCATATGATGCACTTAATTAACCGCAGAAAAAGTTTGGAATGTTGGACACTTCATACACTCAACTGTTGCAGATTTCTTTACGTAGCGGAAGGGAAACGGCTATCAGACTCAATGCTGGATGACAAAATAACCTTCTTATTTATTCTTATTAGTTGCTAGGTGGTTGCTTAATGGCCCACTCCAAATCTCTATAATATTCTGTTCTCTAGATGGCTCTGGTTGCACTTGCATTGTTAGGTGCGGAACGAGTTTTTATGGTTAAAACGTGAGATGGAGGTCAGTGGACTACAGGTCTAGAGACACACGTTTTTTAAAAGTTGAGCTTCTTTTAACTCAAGCGCTGCATGTTTAGAACACAATGTCATGCATGAGACGCTGCAAAAGACACGAGCGCAATGGTCAAACACATCCGTCATAGAAGAACAATGGAAAAGTGTTGTGTGAACAGCCCTTTAACCTGCAGGGGTGGTCAGTTAAAGTTTGGTGAACTCTGATCTGTGAATTTGTATCAACATGAAGACGTGACCAATAAATAATTGATAGGTCATGGCGTGACCTTTTAGCTAAATTAAAAGAACATACATTTTTGACATGCGGTCACATTTACCATTGCGCCAATTGGAATTCACATGAGGGCAAAAAAGTTCACCACGCAGATTATATTTATGTTCAAGATGGTTATGTAAATTTGCCGCGTTGACCAACAGAAGACTGCTTGGTTTGAAAGTGACTTTGCAGTACATCTATATGACACTGATAAAGGACCATTTTTGCGTGAGATATGGCTAATATGGCCGCACCTTAAAGATGCAGGTTTGCAGGGTTTACATTTTTGATTTATTTATAATTGGAATTTATTATTACATAGAATTTATGTTTTTAAATAGGCACCACAGAGTGTGACATCATACAGTATCACATGTATCACTTATATTCTGTAGTACAAATGCTCGGGATAAGTTACACGTTGAAGATAAATGCTTATGTTTATGGGTTTGTTCAAACCCAAGTAATAATCGTAATAATAGTAGTTATCTTGCTCTTTGCACAATACACACAGTACGTGGCATGGGACGTCAGACAGACATTCTACCCTGAAGTTTCTGGTCAGTGCATGCATAAAATAGACATATTCACTTTGCACCGCTCATTTAGATCCAGAATTGGCAGAGACCTCATGCATTAGTCATCATTCCGCAGGCTTCAAGACCATGACTATTATTATTATGAAATCAGATTTCAGGAAAATCTCAAAGGGTAATGACCACTAGTTGCTTTTCAGTAAAGCAAAAGCCATGAGATTGATGTTTTTTTTGTCTTGTCTTTTCTTCCATTGACACTCAAGATTTGCCTTAAGCTGTTTTACTGATCGTGACATCAAAACTCCATGTATACTTGCAAAAATGACACAGTGAACCAGGACATTGTAGATCCATCAGCATGTCACACGTCTCATGTGCTTGGCAGTAAACCATATCTTGCTGCCTTTGTTTTAGAGAGCTGAAAATGATTCTCGCTCGGCCTATTGATCCGACGGCACATGAGTGATTGCAGTCACATGCCCTCTGCTTTAATGCGGTGTGATTAGCACAGGCTGTTGATCAGTCATGTGGAGCAGTTTCTGCTCAGATAACTATCCTGCTGTGAACCCTAGATCCATATGAACTGACCAGCTGTTCTGTGAGCAGCTTATGAATTAATGGCACTTTTGATGCCAAAGAGGGAGGATTTTATTCGCTCCTCCCCCATGTGTTGACCATTATAACAATATCATAATATTAGATCATAATATGCATGCACTGAAAATTACACAACAAATGTGAAAATGACTTCAATCTGTTGTGCATACAGTATAAAACTGAGACTAGTTTCCACTTGTTAAACTTCTCCTTATAGGGGTTTTTCTTATTTAATGCAATATTTTTCATTACTTATTATAAAGTTTCAGCATCACAATTTCAGTGATTGGTTAAAATTAGTGGTAATTCTGAAGCAAGAACATATCCTGTGCTGTTGTCACATGATCAGCCTCAGAAAGGTGCTTGTTTGGTCATGATAGTGATGTGGAAATAGTTTAGAATCTGATTTTTTATTATATATTTTTTATAAATCATTAAATTTACACTATATATATTTTAGAGTATATATTTATATATGTAATGTTATATATGTGTGTGTGTGTGTGTTTAAAATGTTTTTGAAAGAAGTCTCTTATCTTCTTATCTTTACCAAGGCTGCATTTTTTTGATGGATATATTGTGAAATATTAAAAATATTTAAAATAATTGTTTTCTTTTTTTATGTATTTTACAATGTAATATATTCTTGTGACGGCAAAGCTGATTTTTTCAACAGTTTTGATCCCTCGGGATCCTTCAGAAATAATTTAATATGCTGATTTAGTGCTCTAAATTTAGTGTTCTTCTTATCACTGTTGGAAACGGCTGTGCTTCTTAATATTTTTGTGGGAAGCATGATACATTTTTTTTTTTGCAGGATGCTTTGATGAATAGAATGTTCAAAAGAACTGAATTTATTTGAAATAGAAATCTTTTGTAACAATCCAGTGGTAGTGTACATTTATATTTATTTCATTTGAATAATTTTATTTAGTTAATCATTTCATTTAATAGTTCACCAAAAAACTAAAAATCAACAACAAGATTTTCAGTTTCAGTTTGAGATTCTCTGAAACGTGATATTCAGTACCATCATGTACTATTTGTCACTGCATGCATTTGTCTTTTAGCCAAACCAGGCAACAGTAGACAGGGCTTAACGATACGTCTTCATTGTTCAGTGCCAAACTGGTGGATTTGGTCTGATGCCAGTGGTCACTGTGGAAATATAGATGTAAAGTCTTACCCACACATCACAACCGTTGGCATGGTCACAAAATTGGGAGAAACTGAATTGCTGTCATGGTTGCAGCAGATGGTGGTAGAAGTTAAACTGCATTTAGAAGCAGATTTTGCATTGTCTCAGCATGGCATGAGCTCTTTGTTCTCCTTCAATGAATGCGTTTCATTATGGAGAATATTGGAGCTGATTTGTAATTGGTGATTTAACTTTTAACTGCTGCTTCTCATTTCCTTGCTTCGCTGCATGAGACTTGATGTTTTTGTAGTTCAATTAATATGCAGCAGTTTTTCTGACTGCTTAACGGGATTTCACCAAGTGGGAAGTTTTCCTGATCAACATCCTTGTTGGTTTTAGATAGAAATTCCTATTAACCAATCAAATTTCAGTGTTTGGATTAGACTTCAACAACATTTTTATCAACCCATTATTTCATTCCATTTGCCATCTGATGATTATTGCACACATAAAATGGATAGCATTTTCTTGATTTGGCAAGCTCATTGGACTTGACAACATCCAGGAGTTAAAGGCTTTATTTTATTTGTTTGTTTGTTTATACAGTCCACCGTAGTATGTCATACAAGTTTTGTTTTCAACATACTTAGTTAATACAGTGAACACTTCTGATGATAATCGTTGGATTTGCCAAAGTAGGTGACATCAAAGGCGGCAAATTTATGAGATTTATAAATTTATAAGATATTCATAAAAAAAATATAGAAATAGTGTATTTAAATTCGGCCATGGTAATCTTTTTCACACCTTTAGATGCTTTATTTACAAAAGTCGGCATTTTTTACCCGGGTCAGTTAACATTGCACTATTACTGTCGACAGAAAATGGTTAAAAGTGTAAGTTCACAGATTTTCAACCGGTCTGTAATGTTACAATTTCGGTAGTATATGTAAATAAACAATGTTTACTCTTTCTCTGTGTTACCTTAGAAATTCCTGCTTATTTGTCAGCAACAACTTTTGACAGCTCCTGGGCTTTCGTGAAAACTACAGATTGTACTTTTGCAATTGTGTATCCCCGCCCACGGACAGACGGATAAACAGAGGGTTATTAACAGAACAGTTCATCAAACTATGTCTACTCTATAAACATAATTATGGTAAAAATTCTATGGCAACAGACTGCGACTGACTTAACAGGTCTAATGAACCAGAAACGATTTCAGCGTGAAAGTAGGCGGAGCCTCCGCACACACCTACCTATTACGTAATCGCCATGGACCAATGGTAGTTTCTAATGTGTTTAGCAGCCGGAGCAAACTTTTCCGGGATGTTCTCTTTGGCAAGCTGTTTCGAACTCCCAAAACGAACTCCAAACGAGCTTCGTTTCGGCCTGATTTTGTTCGAATTGACATCACATCAGTTCGTTCTTCGATTTCGCTTAAAGTGTATCGGGACCTTTATCCCTTTAATGACAATTCATTTACAAGAGATATTTGTGTGCATTTTCTGTTCATCATAACAGTAGGAATTCATAAAATGATGATTAAATGTTTGTATTGTGAGTATTGACTTCTTATTTCTTTTTTCCTCTGTGTCAGATTTGGATTAGTGGTTCTTTCCATCATGCCGGTGCTGGTGGACAGACTTCAGCTTCAGAGAGTGTGAGCTCCACTGAACTGCGGGGATGAACATGCCATTGCACCAAATCTCTGTCATCCCTCGTGATGTCACTTCCTCCCGGGTGTCCAGCAGCGGGAAGGGAAAGGAAAAGGACAAACAGGTTTGTCTTCCACTTGACAGACATAGAAAAACAGGCGGCACTATAATCTGTGACCCTTAAAACCTTCATCCTCATTGCGGCTGAAAGACAGTATCCTGTTTTCACAGTTCTGAACATTTAGTTTGACCTCTCAGAACTCGACATGGAAAAGAATGGCGTTTAGAGACAAACCTTGTACGCACACATATTCCTCTGTCTGGGCTTTAAATGCTTGTTTCTGTGAACTCAACCTCAAGTACTGTTTATATTGTGCTTTCGTGGAACGCCCCAAATTGTGCTAACTACTGACACAGATGGTAATAAGGGAAGTAGGCAAAGTAGAGGAAGTTGCACATACACAAGAGCGGGTGCTTGTGGGTGGGGGGTGGTGGGGTGGTGGGGGGGGGTGGTGACTGGTTTCCAGTAAGTAATGCAGATAGGAATCTTATGTGAATGTTTGAAATGTTATTAGTGAGGAGAAATATTAAACAAAGTGTGATTGATATCATGGTGCCTGCTGGCTTTGTGTTGACTGTTAAAGAGGTCATTTTTCTATTTTTTAGGATTTGTTTCATGTATGTTAGTCAAAGGTTTCTGCACCAAAACAAGTCATAATTTAGTTAAAATTAACATTTTATGCTTCTCTAAACCTAGGAATTACTTGGGATGATATGCCTTTAAGACTTTTTTTAAGTGACTCAAGTGAATGAATCATCAGTGTGTATTATTTCATTACTATTCTTTGTTATCTTTCATTTCGGGATGCACCAGATTTAAAAATTCTGGCTGATTACTGATAAGCCGATAAACATTTTGGCAGATAACCAATAAATGGCCAAAATCAAATTTCTATATGATTCTTTCTAAACAAATTCAAAATAAAATACAAAAAAATGCTACAAATGAATT
The DNA here is from genome assembly GCF_963993115.1 of Abramis brama. NCBI lineage: Eukaryota > Metazoa > Chordata > Actinopteri > Cypriniformes > Leuciscidae > Abramis > Abramis brama. The sequence goes on along the minus strand of NC_139981.1, from coordinate 7,868,003 downwards.
TAGGCATCACAACATAATAATGTACAGTATTAAAAAATGGATTTTCATTTTGAGATTTTCGAAAGATTGTATTTAACAGTGTTTTTAATTTTTGTAAACATTTTACTCTTATCATTAGATATTCTAGTGTTCAGAACGAGATGTTTTTCAACTTAGTTTCAATAAAAACTAGGAATGAGTTTTTTTTATTTATTTTTTACATACACTGCCTTTCAAAAATTAGGGGTCGGTAAGATTTATTTAATAACTAATTTTATTCCTGTGACGTCAAAGCTGAATTTTCAGCATCATTACTCTTGTTACATTACTATTGTAACATTATAAATGCATTTGACTTCTTTACTGTTTTTAAACATTTTAATGCATCATTGCTGCATAAAAGTATTAATTAAAAACAAATCTTACTGAACACAAACTTTTAAATGATAGTGAAGTATATGGAGCTCATATATCTCCTTTAACGAGATATATTTTCTTTATAAAATGAATTTTATGGAATGGATATGATGGTTTCATTCCAGTGAGAGACTTTTGGAATCATTGGATGATTCTATGTTTCAAATATGGGGAAGCTCATCTTATCAGTATAGTGAGAGATAAACCGGTCGATAAACTGAAGCCCGGACTGGTGTGATGTTGTCCAGCCTTGTGGCTCATGACATTTACGTATCTGAAAGATATTTGGCACTAAGATTTGTTCTGAAATCTGAAGACTTATCTTACTGAGAAGTCTGAGTCATAAACACTTGGACCCAAAGGAATCTTAATATTTACCCTCATGATTTTTCAGCTTGTGCAGCTGTGCCAGCAGCTCTTTAGCAGTGCTCTTTCGCCCTCTTCTAGCCCAGCGTTCTGTTTGAGCAAGGCTGGACGGTGACACTAATGAGTGTTGTTTCGTTGGTGGGCCTGAAGCCGGTGGCCCATCAGCTGTTTGTTTGTCAGAGCCAGGCAGGAAACAGGAGACAGGCTGTTTTTATTCTCCTTTTTCTTTTTCTTTGGCTAAACGGCCTCAAGTGACTTGGGGTGCAGGAAGTCTGTTAAATTCTAAATGGCATAGTGTCAATCATCATTCCCAGACTACTTTTTAAGAATAACTTCAGCAAAGGCTCTGTATGTGTAAATTTATAGCGTTTGGCAGTTGAGTCTGACCTAGAGGCATTTTGATTATTTTTGTAATAGAGTTGCAGTTCTGCGTACTCTGTCCAGGTATGTGGGGTCTTGGCAGTCTGTCAGTTTGGTTTGTTGCAGTTTTATTTGCTGCCTCACTTTTTTGTGACAGGACCATCACAAGTTTCTGCCTGACTGGCATTGGCAAAGTGCCACCCATTATATATATATATATATATATAAATGTTTCTTTTATTATGGATCTGTAGACTAAAGATGCTACTGGTAGAGATTTAGGCAGGTGTGTAGAGTCTATGAGTGAATATCATGAAGAACATGTCCATCAAATTGTTTTCAAATTGTTTTCTAAAATCAGAAGAATATTTGTAATATTTATAATTCTATATAATAATATCAATTAATTTCAGTAATATGTCTGAATGTTTTAATTCTGAGTTTTTTTTTTTTTTTTTTCTTTAATGTTTTTTTTTTTATTATTATTCTCAGATTCTCCATGTAATATATGGGGCACATTGATATATGTGCAGTATAAAATGTTACCACACACACACACACACACACACACACAAAGTATTATTTATATACTATTATAGTATTTATTATTAAGAATGAGCTTTTTTATATTTTCAGGTTTCATTTTAGTTTTAGTCGTTTTGTTGTGCTCGTTTCATTTTTATTATTTTTTGTTATAAATTAATTAATTATTTTTAATTAGATTTAATTTATGTTTATTTCAATTTTAGTTTTAGTAATTTTAGTACTTTTCATTTTTAAAATAGTTTTAGTTAAAGTTTTATTTAACAATAACAACACTGGTGTATGTAATATATTTTATATTAAACATATTAAAGTATATTCTATATAAAATACAATATATTTTATATAAAGTAAAATTCTCATTAAAATAAGCATAAATTAATAGCAGTACATTAATAATTACTTTACAATTTATATATATATATATATATATATACACACACAGGTATACACATATACACATATACAAACATGTTTCATTTTCTTTATGCAAAAATGTACTCTCCTATTTCTTTCTTTTGATTTTGTGCTGAAATATGATGGTCATGTTCCTGACAGGCTTCGTGAGACTCGCCCTATATCAGTCCTGACACTCAGTGTAAGTTATGAGGCTCTTTTGATTGATGTTGATTGGTCAGATGCATAGAGCTGGTTGATGGGCCATTAAAATTATTCACCAAGACACGATAATCAAACCCCACATGAATTTAATGACCATAATCTTTCAAAGCTCCATCAGTGGATTATGCTGCGTTTAGTATGACCCTTTTTATGCATAAACACAAAATGTTTTTCAGCAGGTTTGAGGAGATTTTTCTTAATTTTTCTTGCCTAATATAAATGATTATGTTTCCCTTCTTTCATTAATAATTTCCTAGAATTGAGCTTCACACTTCACACTCTCTTGGAGTCTAGACAATTCTTTGCTCTTAACACCTAGAGTTTGTCTTTCATACAGACTGAAGAGTTGGCACCAGCCACAGTATGGTTTACCTCTCACTCAGCATACAGATCAGCTGGGAGGCGTATCACCATTAGGCAAAGAAAGCACAGCCCATCTGCCTGTTGCAGACAACTCCTCCTCTGTGTCTCAGTGGAAAGAAACCCTCATTCCCACTGCTTTAGATTCAGCGCCAGCTGCCATTGCGGATGCAGTGCTGTTGAATGATCCGAAATGAACAAATGTCAGAAATATCAGGTACATAAAGCACGCTGTTATTTCTTTTGCTGGTACAATCTGTTCAACCTCACATCAATGTCATGTTGGTCCTTTGAATAAAATCGTGTCTAAGGCTGTCAGTGACTGGTAAAATCTGCCACCATCTTTCTTAAATGGATGTCAGGAGGCATTAGTATATCTCAATGCCTTAAATACACCATTAACAGGCACAGATGGAGTCTGCAGGCTAGGGTTCTCGTTTTTGCCACTTTTATCGAGAGGGAGCCAGACTCAAACTTTGATTACCCACACTTACAAGAGATAGTTTTCATCAATTAAAAGCATCCTTGCTAAATAAAAGTATTAATTTATTTTTTAAAAAGTAATTACTTAACCCAAACTTTTGAACTGCAGAGTACACTTATAAAAATGTTTGGTTACACTTTATTTTGAGGTGTCATTGTTACGGTGTAATTATACATGTAAGTACTGAGTAATATTAATTAACTACATGTACTTACTATAGGGTTAGGGTAGGATTAGGATTTTGTTGAGGGTTAGTTGCATGCAGTTATGCATAATTTACAGTTATTACAATGGTAAGTACATGTAACATATGTAACAAGGACACTGAATAAAGTGTTACCAAATGTTTTTATGAACGTGTACTATGGTAATACCATAGTATTGTTTGAGTCCAATGTAAATACCATCATATGTGATAATTATTCAGCTGTATAGTTTATATCAAAGTACCATGATATTATCGTCCTACACAATCACTGTATCATGACACTGCCTCAGCAGGAGGGGTATGTGAAAATCGCACGAAAAGCATGGAACTGTTCTGAGGTTTGTGATCAAACACTAACCCTAACCTCTGGACACAGCAACTTTTTGGAAGCTGTGTGCTGTACAGCATGACACTTTCATGAGCAGCTGCTGTGCACAGTAATCTCTCATTTAATAATCTGACAGACGTGAACAGAAGGAGACAGAAATTCAACTGCCAATTTGGCATTAATGCAAACAACTGTATTTAACTGTGAAAAAATGCAAATTTGCCTGTTTTGCAAGTCTCAGTATTTTGAAAAAGCATTTTGTTACCCGGAGGGCAGGGAATCTGGCCAAACATTAACATGGCCATATTGTCCAAATCTGTCTTCACTAGAATGCTGTGGTTTGGAGGGGTTTTGGATGTTAATAATATGCTAATAAAGATCAGAGCCTCACAGCTCTGTAAAATAACATGAAGCCACCAGGATGCTTCGAGGGAAACGACAGGATTCTGAGGGAGCGACAGGATTTTAAAGCCAGCGCTATCTTTGTAGGATGCTTTTAAGCTTCGTCAACACTCTAATCTCCTCGAGAGAGACCAAGGTGCCATGTGATTGCTAGAGCAACTTGTTTGTGTCAGTGTTTGACATTTGCTGTGATATCAGCATAACTCAGAATGTGGTGTTTAGTGCTGCTTCAGAGTAAACTGTCAAATCTGGAATTTCTTTTGAATCAAGCGTACTGCACGCTTGACTGGAATGCTTATTTTCCAACATCCAAAGTCTAAAAAAGCAGACTTAATGAGATAACTTTAGGACGTACACTGTAAAAAAATATTTTTTCGAAGTTGTAAATAGAGTACATTGTACAAGAAAATACTATTTCAGTCTTTCTACTTCAAAAATGTAGTTTAATTCAATGCTACTTGCCATTTCTTTGTAATTAATTGTAAAATTTAATACACCGTAAAAAAATATATTGTTGGTTTAACTTTAAAAGTTTGAGTTCATTGGGAAAAAAAATTGAGTTAATACAATGAAGGAGATTTGTTTATTCAACAGAAACTCAAAATATTATGTTATCTGAACCTCATAAATTATCTAAGTTGATTTGACAAAAGAAAAAATGTTATGATAGCAAATCATGATTATTATTATTTTTTTTACAGTGTAGCAATTTCTGAATGAAATTTGTTTCTACCAATTTGTTTTCGGTGTATACAGGCTCCCTAACTTCCGGTGCAGGATCCTTCAGGGAAAGAGGATCACATTCCCATTTGAAGGACTGTTAAAGCGAAACTTGACCCAAAAAGTGAAAATTGTTGTCAATTACTCACCCTCATGTTGTTCCAAACCCATAATAATTTTACAAAAGAAGATATTTTTAATGAAACCTGTGAGATTTCTGTCCATCCATTCTAAGTCCACACAATCAAAAGAGATCGTAAAATCACATATTAATTGAGCAGTTTAATCTTTTGAAGAGAGATCACTTGATATGATGAACATATTTAATTTAGGCTTTTATTCAAATATAAACATTGACCACCGCACATACATAGATCTCATCATACAGAAGCTAAGCCGTACTTGCTTGACGTGCAAGTGCAACCTCATTGGTTCCCGTGCATGAACTCTAAAAAAACATGAAATGCAAATGCAAGAAAAACATTCTTACTGCCTTTACAGAAAGGATAAGTGGAAATAGACAGGAAACTATTGGAAAGAGAGTCAGGGAATGATTGAATTTGCATTCTGTGAAACGAAGACTCTTTCACGCATCATTAATGAGCTCTACCCACAATGCTATGGCAATGCTATAGCTTTAAAAAAGCTTTTATTTCTGACCATTTGCATTTAACTTAGGATGGGAAAAGAGGATGAAACCGAAACATCCATTGATTTTACCACACTTCCCAGATTGCGAGCTCCTTCTCGTCATTTTGACAGAGCTCTCATGATTGTGTCTATGAGCAGAGAAACTGACATCTGAACGCACACTGCTGCAGGGCTCAGTCTTTCTGGCCCTCATAGGTCACATCGTTCAGAAAATTCTCCCACTTTAAGCGCAGCCTCCGGGGGAAACCTTCAGATGTTGCATGTTGCCTTAGATAAAACAGGTGGAGGTTGTGCTTTCAGAATATTTTTTAACCTAGGGAGCATTCGAACTGGGTAAACTACCGTGGGAGGATGAAAGCACATTTGGTGTGCTAATTATATTCAGTGATTTAGATGATGGCATATTTGTTAATTAGAAAATTAAAGTAGCCTTCATGGAACTAAATGTGAGCTAAGTGCACAATTAGGCTCTGTTCCAAAGCCCAGTGAGCTAGCATGAAATAGCATGAAGAAATATTGGGTAAATTGTCCATTTTTCATTAGATTAAACTATGGGGTGCCCAGTCCTGTTCCTGGAGATCTACCTTTGCATCCCTGGATTAAAATACAATAATAATACAAATCATTTAGTTAGCTAACATGTATTCAGTTAGGGAGAAACAATGAGCTCATTAAAGCTATTAGTACAAGTGATCTTAATCATTGCAGTATATGGGAAATTTGGTGGTTTTGTATGTTAATATTTTTGTGGAAACTTATACACTTTTCAGGATTCAATGAATAGAAAGTTAAACAAAAACACTGTACTGTCACTTTTGATCAATTTAATGCATCCTTGCTGATGACAGTAATCATGTCTTTAAAAAAAGATTGACAACAAACTTTTGATTGGTGGTGTGAATTCAACATTTCTCTTGCTTCATCGGCCATCTTGAATTTGTACTTTGTACTTGTTTTTTCACTGTTTTGGAAAAGAAAATTCCTTACTGATATGTTTGTGCTCTGAATATTGTCATACTATACTCTTTTTGGTAGGCGATTTGCTCATCCTTGGGGCTAATTGGGACAAAAAACCCCTGTAATTATTTTACAGTGTTAGTACATAACATTCCCTCATGTTCCCAATATAATCACTTGAGATTTCTGATGTTGAAAAACATAATTAACTTGTAATGAAGTAAACCCTCTTGGCTCCAAGCTTCTTGGCAGTGAATTATTACAAAAATGATTTTAAATATAGGTTGTTAAAGGTTTATTACAGAAGTGGTAGTTTTGCCTTTCATTCATTTGGTGATTGTCTTGCAACACTGAAAGTGAGAATTTTGTGAGATGGTGAAAGATATTTTCCATCATGTCTGAGAGGCTAAAGAAGGACTGCCAGTCATGCAAAATCAAAACTATTCATTTGGTCTGTGTTGTCAGGCCCGATTGAGCTTGATGACATCACTGAGGCAGTCAGACAGCAGGGGTTTCTGAAATAAACCACATGTGCATTGTACCCTGTATTTTTCCCAGGCATCCTAAAGAAATGAAGTGTGAAAATACCAATGTTGTTGTCAGTATGACTTGTCTGTGTTGTCCATCATTCTGTTGGCGAGTTGCTGCCTTGCTGGTGTTTCTTTCTTTCTCACACTCCCTTACTTTTACTCTTTTTCCTCCCTTATTTTCGAGGTGATGCGGCAGTTAAAGATGTGGGCTGAGATGCTAATACCCCCTAATTAACCCCAAAGCATAATTTTCTCTGTCTCCTGCTTTTAACTCGTGTCCAGTGAGATGTGGTGTTGGCTTCTGCAGCACTGCCTCAGTCCTAGTGTCATATAGCCAGGTATTTGGCTAAAAGTCATCGTAGCGGGTTAGGGTTAGGGTTCGGGTTAAGGTTAGGGGATATTTTCTGGCCAAAAACCAGCCAATTAGACAGGAAGAGGCCACTTGACCATCATGTTATGCTGCCAACAATAGTTTGTTTTGTTGTTATGTGCCAGAGTTATCTGAAATAGACTATTCAAATTCATTGTACTTACATTAGGAATGCACTGATAATAAAAATTCTACTACTTCAAAGTCTAAATTTAAAATAAATTGCTCAAAACTAGAAACTATCATAATGTATTTGCTTTCAGATTTGTATGTAGTCTTAACTCTTTAGTTATATTGAAATATTTCATTAAAAATTATTAATAATGTTATTAACAAAACATGAAGAATGCTATTTCAATGATACAAGTGAATTTAGGCATCTTAACAGTTTTATGCGCAGTATCAAAATTATTGTTAATTTTTCGATTTTCTAAAGATTATATTAACAGTGTTAGTGTTTTTAAAGATGAACTTTTACGTGAGTGTTAGATGAGAGCAAAGGTAATGTTAAAGTAAAATTATTTAGCATATGCAATTATATATTAGTATTAATCAGTAATAATTATATAATTATATTATCAAATTAATAAAATTAAAATATTAATTATAAAATAGAAATAGAAACAAACTACATATAAAATATATATGTGTGTATTATATGTGTGTGTGTTTAAATTATATAATTATTATATTTGTATAATAACTTTTATTTTATTATCATTACAATACGTTATTATATTATAACTAATAACTATTTATTTAATTTAAATATTGAATTCTTTAATCAGTAAAACATATATCAGTATCGGATGATAACTGATATGAAACCGATATATATCATGCATCTCTAACTTCATTGCCAAGTGAACTGTTGAAAAAACCTGTGTGTCTTTACTCCTGAAAGTTGCATAAAGTGTCTGTCAATCAGAGATCAATGAACTTTTTGCAGTCCTTGTGCTTGCTTTCTCAGGTTGAGACTAATTCAGTCCTGGCCTAGCTGATGTCAGGAGTCTGAGATAAGACAGCCAGTCCTGTCCAATCTCTCGCAGCTCAGGCAACCCTCCAGCTCTGGCTCTAAAAAAATGCATTTTGTGCTTTCTTTTCCACCCTGGCTAAGCAAGCACAGTTTCACAGGCATCTCCGAGTGGCGCCTAATTAACAGTGACACGCTGATTGCCGTTTTTTTAGACTCCCACGACCTAGCTGATTTGCTCACTCGGAACTCAATTGCGGTGTTTCTGAATGCTGTTTAAGAGGGACTCTGCCAAGACAGGGGAAGAAGGAGACGCTTTTAGACGCCCCCTGCCTCTCTGCCATCTTCAAACACTTGCCTCTGAGAGAGTGTGCCTCGGAGGTCCATCATTTTCCCAGCATATAACTATGATTATTCGATCTAATTGAGAAGATTAGGGTCGTTTTAAGAGTCTCGCATGCGTAAATGTTGCAGTGTCAACTGTTCACAGATACAGATAGCCCTCCTACTGAACAGTTATATAACTTCATGGCAGAACATACCTATTTTATTCTTCAACTTTTAATCTGACTTTCATAAAAATGATGCTTTCGATAATGACTTCTTGCCCATTCTCTCCATTAAGCTTGATCTTACGCCCTGAAGAACGGTTATTTGTCCTTAGCTGCCTATTTATCAGCATCACAACATATTAGACATGACTGAACATAGTTTCTCTGCACTGCCTGTTTTATCAAGAAACAGTTTATTCTGTAATTTAATTTAATTTAATTTGTTACTTTGAAACTCTTGTGAAATCAGGCTTCCGTTGTCTCATCAAGTCTCTGATGATGAAAGGCTCCACAATGGTTGCTATTTATGCCCTCCGGACGTCATGCTGGGTTAGAAAACTATGGATGGCAGTCAAAATTTGATCTGTGCTCAGTTTGTGCCTCAGGATACTTTTCAGTCTGATTGTAGGTTTGCTGCAGGTCCAGGACTTTTAAGGAAAAGAAAATGTCAGCAGGGATGACTATACCAGTCTCAATTTAATATGCAAACTTATCTAGACTTATCACAATTCTGTATGCATATACATTACCGGTAAAAAATGTGGGGTTAGTAAGATTTTTATTTTTTAAAGAAATGAATACTTTAAGGGCCCTATTTTAACGATCTAAGCGCATGGTCTAAAGTGCACGGCGCAAGTTCACTTAGGGCGTGTCCGAATCCACTTTTGCTAGTTTAACGACGGGGAAAATGGTCGGCGTGCCAGGCGCATGGTCTAAAAGGGTTGTCTCTATTCTCATAATGAGTAATGGGTGTGTTTGGGGATTTACGTGCATTAAACCAATCAGAGTCTCATCTCCAATTCCCTTTAAATGCCAGTTGCGCTCACGCCATGGCGGATTCGCTATTTACATGACTGAATTTGATAGTGGAAAGGCCGAACGCGTCTCCAGAGCGCAAACGGAACTGCTCGTGCGCGAGGTAAAAGTGCGCAAACAGACCATCTACGGGACAAGCCGGATTCCACCATATCTTTATGTACACAATAATAATCTTTTACATTGTAATCCTTTTATTTTAAATATTTGGCATGTTTGTGTGCTGCTGTGTGTCCCTGTGTGTTTAATAAGCAGACTGTACACGCGTTGTGGACCCGCCTATACAGTAGGCGCACATTACTAACGCAAAAAAAATATTGCGCCATTGACTTTAGACCCGGTTTCAGTTGGTCAATGGGGCAGTCTATTTCTGTTGCCTCAAAATAGCAAGGACGTGAAAATGATAACTGCGTCGGACTGAAACTAGCAAAAAACACTTGCATCGCACTCGGCGCTGCATTGCGCCAGATGTAAAATAGGGCCCTAAATCAGCAAGGACAGTAGAGACAGTAAAGACATTTATAATGTATTCAAAGATTTCTATTTCAAATAAATTATGTTCTTTTGAATGTTCTATTCATCAAAGAATACTGGAAAAAGTATTTTCATCATTGATAATAATAATAAATGTTTCTTGAGCACCAAATCAGCATATTAAAAGGATTTCTGAAGGATCATGTGACACTGAAGACCAAACATTTAGATTTTGCCATCACAGGAATAAATTACATTTTCAAATATATTCAAATGGAAAACAGTTATTTTAAAATGTAATAACATTTCACAATATTACTGTAAATATTTACTGTGTAAATATGTTGATGAGGGAGTTTTGAATTTGTTTTGCCATGTCTCCCTCATGCTAAATATTCTCATCTGTTATTCAATGATATTGTAGTATTCGTTCTTCAAATTCACATAATCCTGAGTGCGTCTATTGGTGGATCAGGACAGTTGATTAAAAACTTCTGTTTGCTTCGGGAGGCTGGCGTGTTGTCATGAAGAAAGAGGGAGTGGGAAGGTGCGGGAGAGAGATAAAGACAGAAATGAGAAGAGCAGCTTCAGACACGTGAGCTACACTGACTTTGGTTGTTGCTGGAGTAAAAAAGGGTGTGAATTTTTACCCCCTTGAAGTCAGCATGAAATGGCACCTTTCTTCACGACGATCAAAAGTTTGAGAACTAATTTAAAAACACACTTTGTGTACCTTTAAACTTTTTTTTGTTCAAAATTAACAACATTGATATAGTGAGTCAATACATCATAAATCTTTCTTCTAAAACGTGTTTCCAAAACGTTGGTGGTAAGCCTATTATAAGATTATCTTTTAGACCGGGTGGAATGGTTTTCATGGGAAATTGCATAGATACGTCACTCACCCATGTGTGTCTCGTCATATGCGTCAGATACTTGAAGCGTATATGGTGTGGGAGTGGCATAAGTTGGCTGTCACAACAAACACGTGAAAGCTTGATACGGAGCAGCTAAATCTCGAACCTCCAGATAATCACCTGTTTAAAAAAAAGCCAAACAGAAGAGAGTCTGTTGGAAAAAAAGAGAAAGCGACAGAGCTCGTAATAAAGAATCAACATGGAGATGGAGAATTGAGGGATTTGAAAAGCGACACTTTTTTTAAAACTCAGCCGGTCATAAGGTATTTTATTGAACATAATAAGTTGGCATATGTAGCTCTCTAACAGAGTTCATTGTAAAGCATTATCTATTGTGAGGGGTCATTTCATTATGGTTGTTGTAGCGCTGTGCAATTTATTTTCAAGGAAGTACCGTGTCTATTAATGGGCAAAGTTACAGTAACGTCTTCAGATAGTCAGCTTGAGATCATTTCCATCTAAACTGGTTATATCTCTTAAGCCTAGTTGTGAATGTTTTATGAGCAGTAGGATAATCTCTTTTTATAGTTATGAGAAAGAAACATACTCATCCGCACAGTCACGCAGAGCCGAAGCACACCCAAAACAATGTTCTTCCAGAAAAGGTTGTAAATGCTAGAGGGCCAAAAGTTACATAAGCCGTTTCTCAATACCAAGTACGCAAAGTTCGGACCTGAGTCCTTGGTAGTTCGGACTTGACAAGTTCGACTCAGGAGAACGAACTCCCGAGGACGGAAGGACGCAAGTCTGATAATTCTGAAATGGAACAGCGGCGTACTTGACAACGTCACTCAGCTCGCTCTGGCTACTCCGGTTATCTCTTTATGTATATCTAGGCTACAAATAAAACAAAATATGTTATAAACCACCACTCTGCCTCTTTTCATTTTCATTTAAAAAAATCTTAAACATAATGGCCACACAAATGTGGTTCAGGCAACGCAATTGATTATCTTCACTGCATATTTATACCAACACAAAATATAAAGCACAACCCTGACTCTTTTTGTTTTCATTTTAAAAATATGATAAATAAAAATCATTATAATATTGATCATTAAAACTAACATTTAGCAAAAAGAGACAGGGTTGTGTCATTTTATTTTATTATATATGTACATACAGTGAAGAGAATGTAGTCAACATGTATAATACAATATTTTATATGTTTTAAATATCTAAAATAAAATGACATAACCTTTTTTGTTAAATGTCAGTTTTAATGATCAATAATAGCCATTATAAAAGTATAAGTAGCCTAAAAGGTATAAGAAGCTATACAATAATAAAGCATAAAGCAAACGATTCAGTCAAACATAAGTCAGCTCTCTAGGCTACAACATTAAAGTTAAATAGACTAAATAAAGCTATGAAACTTCACTTTGCCCTCAGCATAACGTTTTGCCAGGGAACAAATTATAGATTAATGAGACAAATAAAATAAATAAATAAATAAATCGCCCGTTAGATACACAAGACGATTTATATCTCATGTTAAACCACTAGACTAGAGACATCCGAGCCAGCGGCAAGTCAGCAGCACTAGCCGAGGAAAGGCTGTTCTCGGCGGGGTACATGAGCCCCTATCCGTCCTTCGGATGAGACGTTAAACCGAGGTCCTGACTCTCTGTGGTCATTAAAAATCCCATGGCATTTCTCGTAAAGAGTAGGGGTGTAACCCCGGTGTCATGGCCACACACCATTGGCCCTTACCAATCATGGCCTCCTAATAATCCCCTTACATTGAATTGGCTCTATCACTCTCTCTCCTCTCTCCACTATAGCTGGTGTGTGGTGAGCGCACTGGCGCCGTTGTACTGTGGCTGCCGTCGCATCATCCAAGTGGATGCTGCACACTGGTGGTGGTTGAGGAGAGATCCCCTGACATGATTGTAAAGCGCTTTGGGTGTACAGTAGTACATATGAAAGCGCTATATAAATGCCCGATTCTATTCTATTCTATTCTAGCGTCCGATTGCCTGGTTCTCACAACTCCAAAAAAAGCGGGATCAAATTTTCAAATAGGTGCTATCTTTATAAATAAACCAAAGATTTGAGCTTTAAACAACTACATTCTCGCCTGAAATACTCGTAAAACTACATTTTGTGACACAATTACAGCAGTATTTTTAAATTACGCGGGGTTTCTCCTCTGCTATTGACGCTTGCTGGTTGGTGTGAGATGCATTCTGGGATACCTGGCTGTCTCAAGTTCGCACAAGTCACCTCTCGATGCATCCTCGGTAAAAGGGGCGGATCAAGAACACATCCGGGGATTTGAACTGGACTTGGAACAGTACTTGGGCAGCGACTGATGACGTTTCACAAGTCCACAAGAACACAAGTATAGACAAGAACGCATATTGAGAAACGGCTATTGTGTACCTTTAAAAAAGGAATATTGTTCATCAAAATGTCACTAGCATAATAATATGACTGAAAGACTGATTTGTGTTTTTTGAAATACTTAAAAAATAGGCATTTCCCAGTTACAATTGCTTTAGAGAAAAAAAAAAGGACATTCAGTTAACCAAATGTAGGTTGGTACTTGATTTTAGTAATTGGGAACTGTTTGGATGGTGAAAAGTGGGCGTTACATAGAATGGAGTCGGATGATTGGAAAATAGAGGGGTTGATGGCCAAGCTTTTTTACAATGTGTTTTTATAATGTGCACCAATCACACACACACACGCACACGCACACACACACGCACGCACACACACACACACACACACACACAGACACAGGAACATGTATTAAATAGAGTAGATAGAGTTACAATGCTCATGACTCAGGTGCATTCAGTGAATTCAGTATTAGTGCATAATTTGTAAGGACATTAATAGATGATACTTTGCAGTAGTATTTTATAGGGTTTACCATAGTTGTTTTTGTTTCATTTAAAATTGATCCCCCCCAAATTACTGCTCCTCTGAAGCAGTTTGGATACTCTCTGCTTTTCCCCTTAGAAAGAAACTGCCATAGAAATGAAGGGTTTGTGTGTCTGGTAAATTGGGTGAACCGGGCTGTGATGCACATGCTGCAAGGTCTCCACATGAGAAATGACAGCAATCAGGATGTTACAGTCCACTCTGCACATAAATGCAGTAATGGACAAAGCTGCTGCCAGGCCTGAGAAGTATGAATGTTTCAAAATATCATTTTAGAAATGGAAATATATCAATTTAGGAGCAAGAATTATGCATTGCAGTGGAGAACTGAATTACCATGGCAACCACTTCCATATCTGTCTCATAAATTCTTTAGAAAATGATTCACCAGAATAATAAAACAGCTTTTTTTTCTCTCACATTAACAAGTGGCCAAACAAAATCTGAAATGTATTGTGAAGAAAGTGTTGTACTTGCCTATGCAAGCTTACTTAAACATTGCACTGGTGTTTGGGTGGATGCAAACGTGTTGCTGTGTGGTTGCTATGGTGTTCTTTGCGGTTGCTAGGTGGTTGCTTATCAAAAGAGCCTTCTGGTCTCTTAATATGGTCTGGGTCCTCTTCTTCAATGTAAATCTATAGGATTTTTTGAGCAGTTTAATCGGTTTTATTAACCAGATGAATTAGAAAAATAATATCACACATCCCCTTACACATCTACATAGAATAAGTGGTGCAGGATGAGCTATTCACCGAAAGTCTGAAGTCTGAGTTTGGTGAATGTAGCTTGATAGCTGGAGCTATAATAAAAATCTTTTGATGTAACTATCTGAGATTTTTGGCAGTGTTATTTTCAACGCAGGCTCATGGGAAAAACATGCCCGTGGTGATATTACGTTGCTTTATGCATGTTTGGCGACACTTTAAAACTGAAATGTCCGGTGCATTTCGTTTTATCCAAGACAGATGAACGTAAAGTTGTAAGTATCATGGCATTTGGTAAATTAAATGTCTGGTGAGAGGCACTAAAAGGTTAATGCTCACGTTTGAAAATATGTCCCACCTACACTAAACCATTCCCTTAACCCCCTGAGGTCGGCTATCGCTCCGGCGCTCGTTTTTTTCCATATCAGTGCAAAAAATAATCAAAATACTAATATTAATTTTTATCTTATATGCTTGTGTTATACATCAATCGATCCTGTTAAGTGTGTATTTTTTTTTTGTATACTCATAATAAAAACAAAGTGTTGTGCTTTTTGCCAAATAAAGAAAAATAAACACGAAGCGAGCTTTCTCTCTGTCAGTGAAGTCCATTCTGAAACGCGTCCGAAAATGAACCATAACTCAGCGAATACTTAGTCAAACAGACATACAGACACACAGGCATGAAGCTTGAATTCTCTTCTTTTAACCCTCTGAGGTCTGAGCTGTTTTCTGGGCCCTGGAGGTGTTCTGACATGCTCTGACATTTCTGGTTATTTCTGTTACTTGTGACATTTTCATGGCTAAAGTCTAATTACACTGTATTCAGCACAAACTCTGCTACAATAATATATCAACAGCATGTATGTAAAAGTTTGTAGTTTTGAGATAATGACATTTATGCGTGGTTTGTGAAAATACAAAAAAAAATTCTCACTGAAATAAGGCCATGAAACCCATACTGATTATTTCTTCACAAGACTTTTGAAAATTGTATCACGTAGCCTAGAATATTTGCTCTAAAACTATGTGAAAATCACCCTGATTGCTCATTCAGATAAGACAATATATTGATTTAAAAATTTTACGACGTGTTTTGTGTGAAAAAGCCTTATGCGAGAGCTCATTAATATGTAAGCTTTTCTCACCTGAGAAAGACAAAGACCCTCCCCTAATGGCCCTATTAGGAGCTATCAGGCCCTGCCATTCTGGGCAACCTTGCACAATACTGTAAATGAGGAGATTTAAAAAAATAATGGCTTTTAAATTGTTTGGATTTATTTACAACACAACATAGTCCAAAGATACACACAGCAAATGCCAAAAAAGCACTTATTGAAATCAATGATCCAAAGACAGAGACCTCTGTGCCATTCCTAAAAACATTGTACATACCTTTCATTTCCAAGGTGTTTGATTTTCACTTTACCATGTTCATGTTCACTGAAGTCCTCAGTGGCATCTGGGCCCTGAAAAAAAAAAGTGAACATACTGACATCAAGAGAAAGGCCTGCACGATTTTGGGAATAAATTTTAGATTTTTCTGGTTAAAATTGCTTTTTAAAATTCACAGAATACACACACACACACACACAAATGTTTCCAACAATATATAATATAATGAACAGTGAACACCAGGTTTGTTGTGCCTTGTAGGCATAAGCTATGCGCAGTGCTGGATAAAATATGATACATTCAAACGTGATCACGATCCAAAATATGATACATTCAAACGCGATCGCGCTGCAAAATATGATACATTCAAACGCGATATGATACATTCAAACGCGATCACGATCCAAAATATGATACATTCAAACGCGATCACGATCCAAAATATGATACATTCAAACGCGATCGCGCTCAAATATAAAACATTATGGTTACCATATACATATCTACGTTTGAGCAGATATCCACAAACACAGTAACAGTAAACACGGGTCTAAATATTATAATATTCACCATATATCTAGCAACAGTTCAACTGCAATGTGAAATTTATGCAACAATAGCAAACTAATATGCAAGTATATAATTTCTTACCTTATCTTTCTTGTCTTCAAATCGGGTTCTTCTTCTTCTGATGTAAATCCAATGTAAGCTCAGGCACGTCTTTCAAACTCAACGAAAAGTGAAGTGAAGTGTTTTGTTGTTGAGGTAATGAGCGCGATCGCGTTCCATGTGGAGATTTGCATGTGAATATCTTTTGCGCGAGTAGGCGTGGTAAATTAAAAAATAATTAGGAAGCGTTTGAGAAGCTGGACATCTTGTTGGTTTTATACAAATTACTTAAACAGAGAATATTTGTTTTCGTTTTGAATCCGATCATTTAAAAGTACACACTTAAATGTTTATAAAGGTGTATGGCTCATAAATGTGTGACAAGTATTCGCTGAGTTTTGTTTCAGTTTATAGACGTGCTCAAGAAAAAAAAGTTCACCGCGACGGAGAGGCAGAACGCACACCCTGTCTATTTTCTTTATTTTACAAAAGCACAATGTTTTGATTTGATTGTAAGTGGACACATACAAAAGTAGAAATATCACAGATTCTTTTTTTATATTTCTTTTTTCTGTATGACCATAAATGACGAAGAAATTTAAGTTTATAGTGCTACAATGTGGAGAAAATCCAGCAAAACGCGCCCGCGCGTTTGTCGACCTCAGAGGGTTAAATTAAGTCATTTTTATAAAAAACAAATATTCTCAGTTTATGCAATCTGTATGAAAAGAGCGAGATGTCAGTCATTCTCATCTCAGCTCATTATTTTTAATGTGACCCCGCCCACGGAGAGCACACGCTATTCAAACGCAAATGACTGAGGCATCCATGCAACCTGTGAACGCCCCCATATCAGCGCGAGAAAACACATCAAGCTTATTCAGATCATTGTACTTGTTTACACAGTCTCGCAGCGCTGTGAGGAATAATACTATAATGGAAAATGTACCTCAGAAGTGCTGGTATTTCGAGGAGCAACAGATCCTGAGCTATGGAATACTGTAGTAAGTTTTTTTTTCATTCTCAAGTGAATCGCGTTTCTGTGTGTGAATGAATGAACGGCAGAGATGCGCGCTGTTTACCACAACTGGCAAAAGACGGTTTAAATTTGAATCGCGTTTCTGTACGTGTGTGAATGAATGTTTCGCTTTTAGCAAACTGTATTGCTATACTGAGTAAAAATCGACTGAAATATGTTGAAATAAAACGTATTTGTATAAGCAATATTAAACTGCAAATTAACATTTATATTTCTTATAATAAAAACGAAAGTTACTATGTTACAGACATATGAAAGACAACATTTCGTTGATTAGTTTTGGATAGATTATACATTTTTACTGTAAAATATCTGCCACCTCAAATAAGCTTTTGTTTGCCATTTTTTGCTCATATGTTAAATATAGTATGTTTTGTCAAAAATAAAGTAATCAAATAATATGTTATAGTGTTTATTCCAATGTAGCCTAGGCTATATTCAAGTAATGAATCCTTAACTTTGAAATATGTATGATAAAATGTATACTTTAGTTTTTACAAAGAAAGATTACACTTGAATTGTTGTTGTAATTGTAACCTTTTTAATAAAAATAATAATATTTACAAGGTAGATGTAAACAAACTATTAAAAGGTAAATATAAGCCTTTTCTTTAAATAATTTTTATTGTGTTTTATTAGTGACAAATTTGGGGAGAGGATAAATATTCCAAAACTGAAAATACAGTATGAGAATTAACTGCACAATTACTAGACATGTTTTCCTTGGATATTATAGGCCAATTTGCAAGCACAATTTGTGAAAAAAAATAAAATAAATTGAGATGCTTCCAACTGTTGCTCTTGCATTATTTCTTGTGACACACCTGAATGAATGCCTCATTAAGTATGCGGGCCCCATTGTCTCCTCAGGTGCGAACCACTAAATATGCATGATGGTGTTGGATCGTTGACGCCCACTCCGCATATTGCCTTTCCAAACAGAAAGTGTTTTGCAAAATTTAAATCAATGTATTGTGTTATGTGAATGATTAGGCAGGGTGATTTTCACATCATTTTGAAGAAAAAACTCTAGGCGACGACATCCATTAGTCAAAAGTCTTATTGACACATATTTAGTATGTGTTTTGTGGCCTTATTTCAGAAACTTTAGTTTTTAGTTTTTTCAATAACCATGCATAAACATTATTCTCTCAAAAATACAAACACGTACATGCACGTTGCTCACATATTATGGTAGCCCTGTTTGTGCTAAATAGAGTGTAATTACACCTTTGCCATTAATATGTTTATAAGCAACTGAAAAAAGCACAAATGTCAGGGCATGTCAGAACATCTCAAGGACCCCAAAAACACCTCAGACCCCAGAGGGTTAACCTAACCTTTAGTGTTATCAAAAGCAAATGCACTGTCATAAATAGGGGTACAGTAGGAGTCCATTTCTGTCCCCCAAGGTACAATCCACACCTACGCATAGGGCTTATTATTGGACCTCAAGGTACATATATGTACCTTTTTGAGGGTCAAAAAGCATTTAAAGGGACATATATGTACCGTTTCTTTTAAAGGTTAAGGTATGATATTGTACCCTTGAGGGTACAGCCCCAGTGACAAGCCATTGTACCCCTAAAGGTACAATTATGTACTTTATTTTCTGAGAGTGTGTGATATAAAGTGCAATGCTGTACCAGGTGGGCTACCGAACAAGTGAACTACGTCAAAAAGCCATACATATGGAGATGGTTATGTGATGCAAATGTCAAAATGTTTCATATATAAAACAGACACTATGGTAAAAGTGTTTTGAGGTCAAATCATAGTATTGTGCAAGGATTTTCCCCCATAATCATAATTTGCTTGAAAAGGAATAAAAGTGGTTGCCGTTTTAGTGCCTCTAGTGTTTATTTTAGCTGGAAAATGTAGTGAATTTGATACATTATAGAATTTTTGCAAAAATGT
Organism: Abramis brama; assembly: GCF_963993115.1. NCBI lineage: Eukaryota > Metazoa > Chordata > Actinopteri > Cypriniformes > Leuciscidae > Abramis > Abramis brama. The sequence continues at coordinate 7,848,420 of NC_139981.1, read as the reverse complement.
AGGTTGAGGCACGTTTTCCAATGTTGGTTATTTTACTATTATTTATACATTATATTGTGTATTAAAGGTTTGAACTAGCTTTTGTTTTTTATATTTTTAGTTTTTAAATTCTAGTAATTGTGTTGTTTTTGTCATTTTTATTAGTTTTTTTCTTTTCTAATTAGCATTAATTTTTTAATGCTTAAACTTATTTCAGTTAGTTTCTAATAAAAAAAATTTTTTTCATCTAATAATTATATTTTATTTCATCTCAGTTTCAATTACCAAAAAATATTTTTTATTAGTTTTTATTAACAACGCTGAAAATTTTGATCATCCGCTACAGGAAAACCGTAAGTTTGATCAGTTCGAAAATATACAGCACACTGAACAGGCTGAAAGCTCTAGGATTTTACATTTTAAAATATTGGTCTCGGTGCAGGAATTTTGAAAACGCTTACAATAACAGTATGCTGAGTTTGTCTTGCGAGCATAATTACCTTCAGGTTCTTGTTGGAACTATTAGGCTTGAGACTCTGAGCTCTCTTACTTTCTAATTTCCATTCTGAATATGCAGACAGATTCTTCTAAAAGGATTTCTGTTAACGCCATAATGCAAAAGTGCAGCACAGTCTGAAAGCTCTGATAAGCAGTGTGGAACAAATGAAACTGAGGCTGACTAAAGAAGAGCTTTCAGAAAGATGTTAGAGCCAATGCATAAAGTAGAATGTATTAGACCCAAACACAGGCACTCAAAAAATAGTGTTCTGGAAAAACTTTCATGCTTAATTTTTTTCTCCTCACAATCTCCAATGCACTTTGAAGTAAAACATGTAACTGGACTGCAGCTTTAACAGTGTCCTGGGCATCACTTGGGCCCTGCTGTGGCGTTTTAGGACAGCAGACACATTGTAAGGTTTAGTGCATGATGATGACATGACCAATTATTTTAGTGGAAGGCTCTTGAGAATATGTCTGAAAAAGATTGAACTTTGAGACTGTATGAATGATAATGCAAACCCTGCAATGATATTTTAAATATTGATGCATTGCGCAAGCAACATCTTCAACATTATGTCTTTCAGATTTCTACTGAATCGGTTATGTGATGATTAATAAATATTGTTGACCTGAGAACTGATATCACTGCCCTTTTATCTTTTTTATATACCATTCTAAACCATAAACAAATCACTGTGTACGTGAGTTGTTTGCCAAACCCGACATGTACCAGGAGGAGACGCATTCCTGAATTTTGAGTTATGAAAGGAAGACATCTTTATTCTAGTCTCTTGTCTGACTGCCTACAGTTCTCTGTGTCTGCACCAATCGCTATTCAACCGAGACAAGACAATGGAAGTCCTTCACAGCTTGCTCGAACAAGATTAGCAAAAGGACTAACCACCCAGAGGATGCCAGTGCATGTCATTAAGAAAACATCACAATCTGCTCTGGCTCTAGATCGAGATTGTTTAAAAATCTAATAGGAATGCTGAATTATAAGTGCTGTTTGTTCTGTCAGAGAGGAAAAGACAGGGAAGTATAGGTACAGTTATGGATGGGTTGCAACAAGGTGTTGCACTTCTCTAAGGCAAGGGCATTGGACAGGGGGTAAAATTAGGTCACTGTAGGTCTCATGTAGGGAGGGGCCCTGAATGCGACTTCAACCGAGGAGGAACCCCGAACCAATAATATTTACACAGAATCACCCACAATCCCTAGCGACGCCCCTGCTCTCAGGCCTGGTAACCTCTAAACTGACTTCTTGACATAATGCTATGGTCTCGATCCAACTGTCCGTGAGCGGTGGTACAAAAATATACAAATAAAAACAGGGAAATCTGGTTGCTGGTAACATGGAGGAAGAGGACATATTGTTAATTTACATTTATGAACCAACATAATAAAAAGTAGGGGTGGGAATCTCTAGGCGCCTCACGATGCATCTTGATGTATTTTTTTTTTCTCAATACATGATTTCTTTTTTTCTCACTGTGTGACTACTTTGTACTTTCAAAGCAAAGTATTTGTAATGTTCTATAATGAATTTACTTCCAAAAACTGGTTGAAAAACAGCAAACTTGTCTAAATATTCAGAGCAATGTTCAATAAATTGCACAAAAGGCAGTCGCAGTGAAGCGCACAACTAAAGGAGTAGATAACAAAAACTCTTTAATGAATAGTTTTTGATTAGCCAAAAAAGGGAACACGCAGGAGAATCTAAAAAAAATATAACTCTCAACCAAACATTGATGATACCGGACAAAGGAAGAGAATAAAACTCAGGGCTTAAATATACAGGGAACTTAATAAAGGTGTTCACACAGGAACAGGTGTGTGGAAACTAATTCACAGCCAGGGAAACAGAACACAGTCAAAACTGACTATACTGTACATTACAATTACATTATTTTACTACTGTAAAAAGCTGTACTATGGGGAATGCAACATTTCCATCAATATGTCCAAAAATCACGGTGGCTCTGAGCCATCAGGTCTTTCCTATTATTGAGGTGTGTTTGTGCATGGCATCAGTCACGTGCCTCAGAGACAACAGCACAGACCAGACAGACCAGGAGAGCTGCTTCATAATGACTGTGAGGCGTAAACCTGTCTTTGAAAGAGAGGGTGTGTGTGCACGTGTTAGAATGGATTGTCCATGGGGGGCCATGATGAACCTCCTGCTGCGACGGAGAACAATTTGTGTTCCATGAAGTCACATGCAAGAATCTCAGCTCAGCCTTTATGGCTAATCAGGCACGTGCACAGATAGACCTCAAGTGGTGCTTAGGCACCTGCCCTTCTGTGACTAGATAAGTGATACTAGATAAGTATTTTTATGACTAGTTAAGTGCCCTTTTCTAAGTCATAAGGGCATTTTTTTGAATACTTTAGTTTTATTTAAATTTGACCCATGGCATCAATTCTCAATTACATGTGTGCCCAAAAAACGACATGAAGATCTAACTGTGCGAGACCGCATGAGCCGTCTTTCCCTCCTCCTCTACATCCCTCATCACAGCCACCGCGCAAATAAAGCAGCCAGTGACAGCCAGCTAAGTAACCATAGTGTTTACCTTAAGTTTCGCATTGTTTGTCTTTGCTGTCAAATTAAACCACTGTTAAAATATCTACATAGAGGCAGCCTAACTAGGCAATAGCCATACATTAAGCTTAACAACAAAAAGCAAATCTGACGTTGGTGTAAAATAATGTCATGCTGGGTAGAAAATGGCACCAAATAAGAAAAAAAATCTGCAAAATTCAAGATATGAATTTATGAGTTTTTTTCTTTAATATCATGTGATTTAGTTAAGCAATATCACACAAGCAAAAGTGCTGTTTTTCCCGATAATCAGCACGATTGCAAATGTAATTTTAATATTTCGATTTTAAAACTTTACCACATATAATTTTAATAAAAATAAGTTCAATAAACAATATGTTGATATTAATTTACACTTTTAAACACTGTAATGTAAATTTTTACTGTTTTTGACTGTTTTCACAAAAAAAAATAGTTCAGTGCAAAGCAGAACAGTTGCAGAACTCTTTGAATCACTTATTATGCCTTGCCCCCCCCACTACAGTTTCATATAAAAGTATTATATACAGAACAGTAACATTTTATAAAAAAAAAAAAGTCATATTGTAACATGTAACAACACAATAAATCAGCATGACTTAAAAATGCTATATTTGGAAATAATGAATCATTCTAGAATGTAATTTCTATTTTTAATATTATTAAACATATATACACAAAATATGACAATAATATTACAATAATACTACTTGACTTTAAAATAAAAATCATTTAATAAAACTAAAAAAAGTAATGGTTACATTGTGTAATTATATATTTAAGTACTGAGTAATTTGAATCAACTACAGGCTGTGTGTAGCGCGCATACCATACCCTTCAACATACCCTGACGTGCACCTCTCCAAAAATGTAACAACGCTTTCAATTCTACGCGGACCGCAAGCGCTGTGATTGGTCTGCTAGAACCCCTCCCTCGGGTTTCACATGCTCCCTCTGCATGCGTCAACGCGGACAACAACGCAGAAGTATAAATGAAAACCAACTCTGGTTCTGGCTCTGGCGTAGGTCCGACGTGTAAATCAGCCTTTAGTTGCATGTAATTATGCATAATTTACTGTTATTACTATGGTAAGTACATGTAACATATGTAACAAGGATGCTGTAAAGTAAAGTGTTACCAAAATACTTTATTTTATAATACAACTGTAAAGTTACAATACTAATGTTTATGCCTTAATTTTTTTCATTTTCAAACATTAAACTATTGAGCTTTTATTTTGCCGGTTTGTCTCCAAAAAAATAAATGCACTGTAGGTTTAGAGATAAACCTGCCTATTCTCTAAACCTTCAAACTGTGTTTATTTATCAAGCGAATCAAGCCGCTCTGAGACTCTGAAACACTGTGAGCTGCACACGTGGAAATGAACACAGTGCTCCTGCTAATATTTTAGCTTGTTTATATTAACATTCTGTTCATTAAAGTCACATCAAAGGCATCAAGTTTTCATCCATATTGCAATAATGATTTTATTTCAATATCATGCAGCCATATTACAATTTTCGCAAATTACTAGAGCATCTGAGCATTGCTGTGGTGATTTTTGCACAAGAAAACACCATTGTAAAAATCGAGTTTTGATTTCTGAAACTCTAAACAGTATGGTTTCATAAACACCTTTCATTTGCACGACTTATCGTCATAGTTTAAACATCTGGGATGTGTTTAGGTGGGACGCACCTGCACTGTGCTGAGGTCAGTCGTTTGCTGCGCTCCAATGGGAGTTGAAGGGTGAAGACAGCTGCTTGAGTTATGCAAACTATTACAGGATCACACATTCTGCAGTCATATGTCAGGTGGCTGAAATCAGCGCCAAGATCAGTAGATGAAGGTACGCCAGGGTTTACGCCATAAAGAAAAATGAGTTCTAGAGAATGTGACGTTCATTCATTTCCTGAGGAGTTACTGAGAAGTTTGTCATTCACTGAAATGTTGTTTCTTCATCTAAGGGAGGATATGGTTTGATAAGAAGATTGTTTTTGTTGTGAGATTTGTATATACCAACATTTAGAATGTTAATGCATGTGTTCCTCAGTAGTATTACAGTTTTTTAATATGCTTGGTCTTAATTCAAATGTACAGGCCGTGCAGAATTATTAGGCACGTTGATTTTCTGATCATATTTTATTCCCAGGAACATTTTGCCAATTCCAAACAATATTTGAATATTGAATATAGTGAAATGCTCATTGGGTCAGCAGGGTCAGACAAAAACAGGTGGAGAAGAAAAGACACATGCTAACTGCAAAAGAATGAAGAATTAAGGTGAAGAATTAAGTGTGAAACCATCAGGAACCCTTTAGTCTTCAGCGCCACCATTTTCCAGAACTCCAACCTACCTGGAGTCTCCAGAAGAGCAAGGTGTCAGGGTCTCAGAGACTTGAGTTAGGCAAAGAATCCTAAAAAATGATCCCCACTTAATAAGAAACACAAGCTGAAGTGTTGTGAAATACATGAAGACTGTTTTTTTTATAGGCTTTATAGACAGACAGATTGAGAGTGACTCTTGAAGGACCAGCACCACATCCTCTTCTTCAACTATTTGAAGAATTCATCTTCCAGAATACGTTTTAATAAGTTTTGTGAGTTTATTTTAAGTCCATCTCCTACCCTGAAGTCCGTTTTGCAGAGATGTTCCCCTTTGACCCTGTTATTGTTTGGACTGATTACCCGGTTTTTATGACCTTTGCCTGTTTTCGACTACGATTGTGGATACCCTTTCAATAAAACTGCATTTGGATGCTCAACCTTCGTGTCTCGGAGCAGTTTGGGACAGAATGCGCTGCAGATGATGTATTTGAGGAATAGCAAATGAGAGTGGACTACTTTAGGAGAGAGATGACATTTTCATTACCACTCTGTTAATTTATGGAGGCTTGGGTCTGGATGGAGTAAAGTACCTGTACAAATCCAGGTGTCACTCTCTCTCTGGGTTTTCTCTCTCCTGCAAGAGTTTATTCTAATTAGACTTTTTCCATGATAATTCCACATATTGCAGTGCAATCAGTTACATTCATGACATTGGCTTAGTTAGCCTCATTGTTCCAACCACTGGTAGCTTATGGCACCTCATAGATTAACTCATTATTTTCATTAATTGCAGCAAATGAGGTGTTTGACCTTTTTTCAATAATTTTTGCTCCTTTTTATTCACCAGATACTTTAAGTGTGTTTCACTAATGTGTGAAAATGAAAGAGTAATGGTGTCTTTGTCTATAATAGGTTCCCTTTGTAAAGAGCATTTTATGCACAACAAATTTCTTGTGCTTGATACATTTCAAAATTATACTTGTGTGAGAGATACATTACTGGTTAAAAGTACTTGACTGAGTTTCTATTTCTTATCTTAAAAAATATTTTAATCTAAAGATTTGTGCATAAATACAGTTCTTGAATTTTTTAGACAAATGTAAATGGTGCCTATGCATGTTTTTCTTTAATTGCGAGACAAATAAAATGTTTTTATTACCCTAGCTGGATAGCCGTTTTGTTTTGTTTTTTGTTTTGTTTCTTTTAATTTTTGACCCGATAGTGAAAGAAAAGCAACTGAGCTGGAATCTAGACAAAGGGTGAAGCCTTTTGTCTCTAGGCAAGGCAAGGCAAGTTTATTTATATATATACTGTAGCACATTTCATACACTATGGCAATTCAAAGTGCTTTACACAGAAAGGAATTTAAATAATCACAAAATAAAAGCAAGGAAAATAAAACAGTTATAAAAGGAATTAAAGAGATATGTGATACAGTTCTACATAAGTTATACATAAAATGGATTAAAAGAGTAAAAAGATGATACATAGATAAACTTCTCATCTGGTAAAACACCAGTGTATCATATTTTTCACAACTCCCAGTTTTTCTCTGAGATTTTCCCATGGTGATTATTACATTGTCTCTACATAATTCCCATTCTTCCATTTGTGTTATTTCATAGTCGAGCAGAAAATAATAATAATTATTGAATGAAAATGCTTTATCTGCGTGTTTGGATTTTAGTGTACAGTAAGTAAACTCTGGGAATGAACTGACTGGTAGAATTAGTAATGGCAGAGACAGATGGAGACAGCAGTATTGGCGTGTGGGGGATGCTGGCATTCTTTAGCAGTGTGCGGAGAAGACATCTGCATGAGATGTGTTGTCAACCATTTCATAGAGGTTCACGGCTCTATGAAGCCTTGCACAAAGGATGATTAGGCTTGAAATGACTTGTATTTAGTGACATGAAATCAGTCCCTTTTTACCTTTGAGTTTATTCACATCAATTTGTTCATGTTTCAGCTGCATTTGATGTTTATGGTTTCCTGATTAAAAGCTTATCCAACACCATTTATCTTATACTTGGGACTATCAATAAGAAATGAATACTTTAAAATTCCTTCTTGTTTATATTAACATCATATCCACATCAAGTCACATCAAAGGCATCAAGTTTTCATCGCATTTAATGAGTGCTCATTAAAAACTCACCAACTCACTATGTGTTGCAAGTGATTTCAGATTCATTTTGATGTGCCTGAAAGTGGTGTTGGGTTAATTGTTTGCTCTCTAAGTCTGAACCATTTAGCCCAATTTGTGGACCTGTTGTACACTGCCTCGTGTCATGTGACTTTTAACCTGTATTTTGCTGCTTTTAGGTGCTCAGTGAGAACACAGTACACCAATTCCCTCTCAAGCTTTATTCACAAGTGGAAATATTAATACTTTACTCAGTATTTTTTCATTTATTAGTCATTTCTCATCCTAATGTTTCTGAGAATTCACCAGCTCTTGCCTTTTTATAGAAAACACCTCAGGTCTTATTAGATGATTTACAAACATTGCACATTTTATTGTGGTTCTTACCATATATAAAAAACAGTAATATAGGAACTGAAAATCACTGATTTAGTTTTTACAGTAAATGACTGTTTGGTTGATGGGAAGTGAGTCTAGCTATTTCCACTCTAGAGAGACACTGTTCGATTCTCTCTCAAGGCCTTTTCATTTGTGTGGCCTTGAAATGATGAGCAATTCCGTCGTATTTAATCAAAGGAGTTCCTTGCCGAATCTCCCTTGTGAGTCTCATGACTGATCTTTATTAATGACCCAATCTGGATCCTAAAACACTGCCCGCAGACTGTACCGAAACACACACAGTCAGAGGCGGACAGAGTACACAGCTACATTACTTGAGTAAAAGTATAGATACCCCTTGCTAAATTTTACTCAAGTACAAGTAAAAGTACTACAGTCAGATGTCTACTTAAGTAAAAGTACTAAAGTACTTGTTTTTAAAAGTACTTGAGTATCAAGAGTACATTTTCTAAATATTGCATTACTACTGCCACAGTGCTTACATTGGTAAACACAGCAAACACTTGAAGCGAAAACTATCATTAACTTGTTCAGAAAATTGAAATAGTCTGGCGAGGTGGGGCCACGGCTTGGCACATTCCCGGGATGCGATATTTTTTTTCCCAGGATGGTAGGGGAAGACTCATGAATATTCATTAGGGAAGTCATCTCTGATTGGTCTGATGACCTACCCCTAACCCCACCCCTAAACCTACCCGTCACTGGGGGTCTTATGACCTCCATAACCCCGCCCCTAAACCTGCCCGTCACTGGGGTTAAGACCAATCAGGGATGACTTCTCTAATGAATATTCATGAGTCTTCCCCTACCATCCTGGGAAAAAAAATATCGCTCCCGGGATGGACCTGCTGCGTCTACATCCATTGTTTCGTCCATGGTTTCGTCTCTTATCTAAATCTGACCATGGAGTTGACTTTGGCGGAAAGCTGAAGGTGATTGCTGATAGGCTGTCCCAATCAGTGGCGCCTGCACAATCCAATCACATTTGAGAGGGAAACAACAAATTGAGGGTTTCCGAGATGTTTCTTTTTTCCTTTTTTTTTTTTTTTTTAGAAGAAGTAACGGGTACTCACAGTTATGGATAGAAATGTAGTGGAGTAAAGAGTACAATATTTGCCTCTCAAATGTACTTGAGTAAAGTCATGAGTACTCCCCAAAAATGATACTCGAGTAAAGTACAGATCCCTCAAAATTGTACTTAAGTACTGTACTCAAGTAAATGTACTCAGTTACTGTCCGGCTCTGCACACAGTCCCTACCCGGCTTTCTAGCGTAGTCATTGTAGCAAAGTTAAAATAAGGTAAAGTGATTTGAGTTCTACATTTAGGTGCAGATGGCATTGATTTCATCCAGACAGCCTCAGGGTTTCTTGTCTTTGCTAATGCAAGTTGTTTCACTTTCATTCAGCCTGAGTCAGTCAGATAGACAAGCTTGCACAACTACAGTGCTATTTCACTTCCTTTTGGACTGTTAGCCTAGCCCTAGAAAACATTACTGGCAGGACTCAGTTACAACATTTCAGACACAACATCATATCACTTTTAAAGGACAACATGTACAGAACATTTTGACCCTTAATCTTGCCTTAATGTCATCAAAATGAATGTGAATCAAAACTGTGGCTTTTAATCCACGTCTAATTCATGTCTACCCTTACGAAAAAGAAGTTTATTCAAGTGTTCTGTTAGTATACTTCTTTTAAACTAAAAATAAGAAAGTATACTTTCAGTCTACATTTTGTATACTTCTCAGAAATACACACTTAAGTGTACGTCTTGTACTATGTCTGAGATGCGCCACGCATTATGCCTTCACATTGGAAAGGTCACGCGTGACGTAGTTGGAAGTACCGACCCAGTGTTTACAAGTTTGGAGTAGGAGGACCATTCAAAGTTATTGTATGTTGAATGACACATATTTATATGTATTTGTGTCAGTTTATTGTTTAAAATGGTCCTTATGTGTGCATATCCTGGATGTTTAACGATGTCACGCATGACCTTTCCAACGTGATGACGTGATGCGTGGCGCATCTCAGAGATGGTACAAGATGGGCATTTGTGGTTAAAAAGTATATAATTATTATTATTTTTTTAAATGACCGATCATTTCGCTAGCTAAGATCCTTATTTCTCGACTGGGATTGTGTCGAGCCTTTGAAGCTGCATTGAGACTGACATTTGGACCTACAAACCATTGGTTGCCATTGAAGTCCATTATATGGAGAAAAATCCTGGAATGTTTTCCTCAAAAACCTCAAAAATTTATTTTCGACTTAAGAAAGAAAGACATGGACATCTTGGATGACATGGGGGTGAGTAAATTATCAGGACATTTTAATTTGAAAGTGAACTAATCCTTTAAGCCTTTTATGGGAATTTAAAGTCAGCATGAAATGAAAGTTGCGATAGTATTTTCTTCCCTATTGTGACGTATATCCATGTCCGGGACTTATATCCTTGTCTATCGGGACGGGAATTAATTAGATGATTGGATAATTGTGGTTTCCTATTGCTGTGTCCCACCTTTGTGACAGTAAACACATCATCAGAGGAGTGAAGGGAACTTAGTTTGATTAAATATTACAAGGGTACATGAATTAAAAAGTAAAAATAATGATGTGCACAGATAAATCATTTATTATAAATACTGCAGTATTATAAATCGTTTTGATTTAATTGTGAATTTAAGGGTTCAAAATGTTTAATCAGTTTCTGGTCAATTTATAAAGTAGGGAAGATTAGGTGTGTGAAGTATTTTTGGTAACTTGTCAGACCTCTTTTTTTATGTCATTTTTAGTTTTGCTTTTCCCCCCAGAAATGAGACAGTGAAAATAGCTAAGAATGAGTCATAAACAGGGACAAGCATTTGACATTGAGGAAAGATTCAGGCTCTATACAGTAATCGACTGCATGAATAACAGCTCCTGACCTCTTGACCCCTTAGCTTGTATTTGTGGACGTCCTTCAATCTGCCCCCTGTGCGGATTGGCTGCATTCAGCCCGGGATAGTGAAGATGTCCATCTGTGTGGGTTCAGCGTATAGACACAATCTGCCAACCGATAGGCCAGCGCACAGCAAGACCAGTGCCACAATCTTCAGCGGAGTCTGATTTCAAAAAGCTTTGTCATACAGTTTCAGTCTGCATTACGGCAGGAATCATCATCATCTGTATGGAATGGAGGGGAATTCCATCCCGAGCCCATATGCAGTTCCCGAAAGCTCTCATTACTCTGTGCTGGCTGCTCTCAAAGATCACAGTCTTGAGTCTGTGAACCCAGTCTACAAGCCATTCCCATCAGCGGGACTTTGAAAACTTTCATTCTCTCCACCATAAAGGCTTTGGGATAAACACAGCCTACCCTGGGAATGGAGATGGAACGGCTCTTTAAACTTTGTTTATGCTCATCTCACTGAAGTAGGCCATTTAATAGTGTCTAATCTCCCTTAATTACACTTATAGGCTGCCAAGGTTAGACATACAGACAGAACTGCCAAAGGCCCTTATTGATTTCACTTTAAATTAGGGAAATTTCATGCAGTCAGGCCAGTCTGTGACTTAACAGGAATCAGCAGGTAAAGACACTTCAGAGATGTTATCCGTTCTTTGTGATTTCACCTCAAAGATGCCCCAACAATTTGCTATTCTCAACAATATTGGCATTGTTTTATAACCTTGTGAGCTGTTTTGATTTCTGCCTTTATTGTAGGCAGTCCTAATGGAAATGTAATCTTGTAAGTGAGGGTTTTGGAACATTCTAACTGTGCCTTGTTCAAATTGCTTTCCTCATGTGAAGCGCACAGGAAACTTGATGCCCAATCCATTTAAAGTTTGATGTAGCATTTTGCTAAGCTAACAACAATTGGGAATTTGGAAAATAATAGAAAATTTTAAAAATAATGATAATTAAACATTTATAAAAATAAAAGATTTTCTGTAATTAATTATTTTTTACATTTTACATTTGCTTTTTGCTTCGTCTGCCAGTGTCTTTCGCAATACATTCTGGGATTGATTTGTGAAGGGTGCATGCAAAATAAGTTATCTTAGAAGGGAGGTTTTCGAGCAGAACCGTAGTGCCTCACCTTTTGCTAATTATTTCTCAGAAATCTAAATAACCTCAGCTAACCCCTGTATTATGCATGGACTTTTTTTATAGATTGTATAATAGCGAAACTTCAGAAATACATTGATTAAAAAACCTATTTTGAAAAATGTTCAGCTCCTGTCCTGTTATAGATAATCTCTGTAATAATCTTTATAGGGCCCTATCTTGCACCCAGCGCAATTTACTTTGTACACCGACGCATGTTTCATTCCTATTTTGCACCCGCGCAAAGCGCGCTTTTCCCTCCACAGAAGCACGTCGCTAAACTAGGGAATGAACTTGCGCTCCCTGGGCGGTTCAGCGCAAAAAAGGAGGCGTGTCCCGGCGCAAACAATCCCTGGTGCTATTTTACAGGTTTAGAAAACAATTCCGCCACTGGCCAGAAAAAACCTAGTCTAAAGTCAGTGGCGCGTTGCGCGTTGTTCATTATGCTATTTTAAGGGCGCATGCTTGACCATAATGTATAGCGTGCACAACGCGCATACACTTTGATTCTCTAATCTACACAGAAGCAGCAGTTTTCATTTTTGCAAATCATATTATTACAAACGATAGATAGATAGATAGATAGATAGACAATTTATTATAAAAGCATACATCTAGCTTACACATTTACCCACATTATTATATACCTGTTTAACCAAAGCTAATTTGGGTGTGTTTCTCCATCCCCAATGTCACTTCTCTCTCTTTTACGGCCGTGACGAGAGCGTTGCTCTCCTCGGCTGTGAACCGCTCCTGGCGCGCGCCTGGCAAATCCGCCGTTATAATAGCAATACGCCAAGGAAAAAGCGCGTCTGCTCTTAAAGGGAATGTGAGATGTCGCTCTGATTGGTTTATTTCACGTTACGCCCAAACCACACCTATGAATAATGAAGCTACTTCAGACTAACCCATTTTAGATTTGCGCCTGGCGCAAGAGTCATTTATCCCGCCGGTATAATAGCAACAGCGCCGAGACCCGCCCACAAAGTTACTTGCGCTTTGCGCTTTGACACTTGCGTTTCAGATTAAAATAGGGCCCGTAGTGTGTTGAGCTTTTTCATGTTATAAATGGCAAAAATAATGCTTTTTCCTGAATGTTAAATGTCAGTGTGGGATAGAAAAGAAAACAAACATCATTGTTCACTTTCCTGTTCTGTTGACGGGAATCTCTTCCCTATTTAGTTATGATTAAAAAAGACTTGTTTCTCATCACTTCCCATAACATCAGTTTCACTTTAATATACACTGCAAGCTTTTTGGATGGAAATGAGCTCTCAAGAGACCTCATACTGGATTAATGTGCTTATAAGGCCATGAAATGAAACTGTATCATAGAGAGTCCAGTTCGCCTGTACGCGTTTTTAGTACATCGTTGTCGTGTAAATGTACCCTTAGTGTTAATTTCCTGGTTGAGCTGACTAATCTCTCTGATGTTGACGCTTTTGATGAGAACGGATTGATGGGAATCGAGTGACTGGCATTGATCCATATGCTCGACTCTTAGTAAACCAGTCGTCACTGGGGTGTAAGTGGGTGACCTGCTTCACATGTGCTTTCCGCTCTGTCCTGCAAAAATAACATCCTATTATTCATCTATTTATTGAACGGTAATACTTTCCCTGATTTATGCACCTCTGCGAGTTACTTAAATATTAAAATCCACACACGCTCCCTTCGCATACTCCCAGCCTTACTTTATCAATACATATGTAAATGAGAGCTGAGATTAAAATGCAGATTTCAAAGCTGCTGATGTAAGAAGTCCATCCAGCTCTTCCTTTCAGTCAAACTTAAATGAGTTTGGGCTTATATGGCCGTTTTGTTGATGGTATACACAACCTCATCTTCAGTCTCCTTCTCAGTTACTGTGTGGATTGGCAACCCCTGGACCCTGTGAGAGGGTTTGACTTTCTTTTTGAATATGAGCTGAAAGGACTATTACATCGCAATTTCATGCCCCAGGGGTTATCTGATATCCTCTTCACTACATTTAGCTCAAAGTGTCTCAGTCTCCTCACCTACCCCTGATTCACTCAATGCCTCATTTCACTCTCTCTTTGCCACCACCCTTTATTTTTCAGCAGTCTACTGAATGACTTATCTCAGTGCTTTTAGCACCGTCTCTTTTGTGTGTGTGTGTGTGTGTGTGTGTGTGTGTGACCAATAGCTGAGCACAGAGTCCGAAGTGTACTTTTCTGTACCTGCTGTACCTGCTAATTTCATGGAAATCTGATTTCAAGGAAATCAGCAGCTAAAGACACTTCAGGGATGTTATCTGTTCTTTGTGATTTCACCTTAAGGATGCCCCAATAATTTTCTGTTCTCAAAAATATTGGTTCTGATATAGAAACTAGTGAGCTGTTTTGATATCTGCCATTATTGTAGGCAGTCCTAACGGAAATGTAATCTTGTAGGTAAACGTTTTGGAGCATTCAACATCATACTGTAGATCATTCAAATTGCATTCTTCATGTGAAGTGCACAGGAAACTTGAGGCTCAGTTGATGTTAGCGTGTTTCTAAGCTAATAACATGATGCTCTGATTGATAAGCCTAAAAATTCATTACACACAAATATTGGTTAAATAGTACTTTAAAAATGATTACATTTAAAAATAATGATATTAAAAATGTATAAAAAGAAAAATATTTGTTTACATCTCACATAATGTATCGGTATATTTGCCTTTGCCACTCACTAGAAAAATATTATTTAGAAAATAATACCACACCAACTGAGAAACTTTTCAGGCTTTAAATATTTCTTACTCACCATGAAACCGCATTTTGCATTTTTTATATTATTTACCATTATAAATAATACTTTTTTTTTTAACTCACTAGAAAAATTATATTTTAATATGAATATTATTTAGAGAATAATACCACACAAATTGAGGACATTTCCGGGTTTTAAATATTTCTTACTGACCATGAAACGGCGTTTTTCATTTTTTTTTAAATAATAATTTTATAATTATAAATTTATTATAATAAATGATATTGATGCTCAAAACTCCTGTATGGATTTTTTGCTGTAAATTCATATTTTAATATAAATATTAGTTAGAAAATTATACCACACCAACTGAGAGAATTTACCAGCCTTAAATTAATAACAGCTTTGAAAGTGCATTATTTTAAGTTTCCATGACAATGGATTATTTAGCAGTTTCCTCCTTGTGACAAACAGTACAGTCATTATATCACTCTCAGCATCACGTGAATGGTAAACCACATCTCTGTGAAACTGCACCTGTTACAAAAGCATTGCGAGAGACTTTGTGATTTTGTTCAGTTTTGGGGGATTTATGCAAGGAATACTTCACATACCTGGATGTGTCATCACTTGGAGCTCAGGAGCAAAAAAAAAAGCCATCATACTGTAGATTATCTTGCTTATAGATAATCTTGCTTGAAATATATACTTTCAGCGGTCATTGTGATGATAAAAACTCATTTAGTTAATTTGTAGCACTTTAAATTGCATTTCTAGTCATCATAGGAGGTCTCATTTATTTTGTTTGAAATCTTTGATTACAGGTTGTCACATTATATGCAAATTTTGCTCAGCACTGTATGAAACCTGAAAAACAAAGGATGAAGTATTTTATTTTGAACTGTGACTCATCTGAATGTAATTATTTTCATTAAACCCCTCACAGCATTGAAATAACACCGCAGACACAGTGAACGTTCTTCTTTCAATCACTGCAAAAATCTCAATAGCTAGTCAAGTATTTGAGCAGTATTTACCAACTTCACAGCACACAAAGAAAACACTGGATGTTTTTCATCTTCTTTAATGAGTAATCTTCACTGTGTTGACTGAGCAAAGTCCATAAGCGACTTAAAAAGCGAAAAGCAGAGCCATTTAGCAGGGCAAGCGAATGAAAGTGAAAGGTACAGGACGCCCTTAGTTCATTATCCAGCTTTATAAGGGCTTGCACTTAAATAGTGGACCTCAGGTGAACGCACGTGACCCAGCCAAGAGCAGCAACACCCTTACGCCCACTTTCTCACCCTGAACCTCTCTATGAGGTATTTTAAGCAGGATTTTCTTAGTACTGTGCGTACGGCTCTTTGTATAGTGTGTCCTTTGTACCTGCTTTACTGGAAAGTGCATAGTCATTATTAGTCCAGGGCGGTCGTGACCACAGTTTCCTTATTTCAGTCATGTATTTCCTCCTCTATAACCCTGGAGGGTGAGATTGTTCACTTCATGAAAGTTGTAAATAAAATATATATGTAAGAGATGATCAAAATTTTGTTTGTCATTTTATTTAGTACTGGCCAGAGCAAGTTGCATAACAGATATTGAAGTATATTTAACAAGACAAAATAATTACTGAAATGTAGGCTGTTGAACCGGGCAATTTGTGTACATTTTAAATTAGCTGCGCAAATTATATATATATATATATATATAATGTAAATATCTACAATGTTAAAAAGCTTCATCAGTGCTAAATTAAAGAAATAATAATGGACTTTTATGACCCTTCTTATTTCTATTAAATTATAATTATTTTTAATTTCATTTTATTTCATTTTATTATTTATATTTAGCTTCATCAGTGCTAAATAAAACTTTTAACCACCCTTCTTATATTATATTATTTTATTATATTGCAATTTTTATTACCCTTCTTTAATTTATTTTATTTTATTAGCTTCATCAGTGCCAAATAAAAACAAAATGCAATTTTTTATCACCCTTCTTATTTTTATGTTATTTTATTAGCTTTATCAGTGCTAAATAAAATAGAATAAAAAAAAATGATGTCATCATTTCACTCAAAGTGATCAAAATTACAGTTTTTATTTTATCAGTGATAAATAAATAAATGCATTTTTTATTACTCTTTTTTATTTAAAATATAATACATAATCTTAATGACAGTGAAATGAATTCCTAATGTAAGAAACCTGTTTTTCTGGCATGGTCTCCTCAGCTTCAGCAGAATTATTTCTCTTACACTTTCGATTCTGCAGTTTGTACTCCCTGACGTGGCGCCCTAATGACCCCAGCCTCTCTACGGTCTGTCTTTGACTTTGTTTTTCCCTGTCTATCTCTCTGGTGCTTTGTTGTAAGCGAGCCCTTATAATCAGTGTTTCTGGCTAAATTAGAATAATTGCTGTGGGTGAGCGTCTGAGGTTCTTGACCTTTTCTTTCGGGAGCGTGCAGTCTTATAACTACATTACAGCCAATGAAGTGAATCCACTGAAGGATGAGAAAGGAAGGCAGGGTGCACATTTACCAAGCATAGAGACAAATGACAGTTTGGAGGGGGAGGGACTGTGTGTTAGGAGTATGGGGGTGGGGATTTGAAACGCAGACAGCCAAAGAGCACGCTCGGCTCCGCCCCCTCATAAATAATGCACAAAGCTTCGGGTTGTCCCTGCTGATTGGAGTCAGCTGGAGGAAGTGGCTGGTTGCTGGGTTTACCGGCTGAGAGAACAAGTCTTGGCTAGTATTGTCTCATTCGCTCTGTGAGTGTGTGTGTGCGCGCATTTGCCTCTGTCTGTTCCAAAGAAGGAACTTGGATGTAGGACAGTTGGATCTTCATTGCATCTTGTTCCGCACCACTTCCGTGTTTATCAGCTTCACCTCTCCAACAGGATTTACACAGGGGACATGTAACCTCTCCAGCAAGGCTTTGTCTGTCTGTCTGTGTGTGTGTGTGTGAGTGTGTGAGTGTAAAGGAGGGGACCACCTCCTCCTAAAGGATTCACCAATGCATTCCTGTTGGAAAATGAAGATTCAGGTACAAATGCTGCAATGTTTTGGTGTTGTCTTTCCTCTGTTTGTCAGCCTCCTGCGGCCGAGGCTGTGTTTGTGTGTGTGTGTGTGTCATTGTGCTCATGTGAAAGGGGAGCTGTGCGATTGCTGTCTCCATGGTTGCTATTGAGAGGCCTGTGGTTGTGTTATGGAGATTAGGCAGCTTCTGTTCACTAGTCCCAGTTTCAGCATCAGCTGTGAGCAGAATGCTGTTTTCCTTAAATAAACAATGCCGACATTTATTGTGCATTTTTGTGCTTTCTATTCCCTGGTTGTGATTCCCTTTCCTCTCTCTACTTCTCGCTGTAAATGTGTGCTCAGGTGAGGGCTTTTATATTTGCTAGCATGACAGCACTACTGTTGAATTTGTTTTGTTTTTTTAATATCATATTATACTGACCTAGCAGATGGGCCGAGCTTATGCTTAGCCACACATATAGAGCACTTCCTTTATTTTCAACTCTGTGCCTCAGTATAGGAACTGTAGTTGCATGTTTTTTTTTTTTTTTTGTGGTGTTGCAGACATGCAAACAAACTCAGTAATCAATCATAAAGTGGCCGGGTAAGATTCATTAGTTTCTGATGCAGATTAGTGTATGGTTTTGGCACTTATGAACTTACTAACCAGGCATATATTATATTGAACCTTAAGTGGTGACTGAACGCTGCGCCAAATTTTTTTAATCATACAAAAATATCCTTCATTTTAAGCATTGACATTTATCAATATTACTATGAGACTAAAAGGCCCAAATAAAATTATTAACATGACACAGGCTGAATGTGCCTTTTTTTTGGTTCATGTAGGGATGCACCAATATTTATATTCTTGCAGAGACTGATAAGCTGATAATTGATTTCATGTTATGGCTGATAACTGATAAATGACTGATATTAAAATCCTGAATGACTTTGTATAGCTTTCTTCTGTCATGCACAAAAGAAGATATTTTAATGAATGTTGATAGCTATGGTTTCAGTTCCCACTGACACTGTGTGGACAAAAAATACAATGGAAGTCAATGAGAACTGAAACGATTAATAGTTAAATATTGACAGTACGAGTTAATGTATATTCATTTATATCTCAAATATCTTCCGATAACTAATATGGTACTGAGTTATCTTGCATTCCTAGTTTTAATGCATTTGGTAGCCAATAATTCATCAATCAAAACACACTGTTTGCGTCCTAAAGCTTAGGCACCACACCAGGCAATGGCTTCGCAGGTAGCAATTGTGTGCACTGGTATCTCACAAAACTTTATTTTTTTACCTTAACTGTTACAGAAAGGAACGCACAGGATTGTGGGATAGCAAAATCAGTGAGGGCCATATCTATGCTGCATATATTGATCAGGTGAAGGTATCTCATGAAACAGGAAGTGAACATGTTTTACAACCTGTCATACTACCTGTACATTATGGCATTTGCCTAATTTGGCTTCTACCAAGTGACTAAGATGAATTTGCACCAGAATTTTGTAGAGTTTGATTGGACATCAACACTAAAAGATATGGGACAAGTTTTCTCCTTTCTTTTAAAGGTTGATAAGCCTATTTTGTCATATTTATGCTCTATTATATGATTAGTTGTATTATATGATTTCCATTTAGCATTGCTGTCCACGACCGGAACTTCAGACCTGCAACCCATTTGCAACCAACTGCTTTATGCGTGTTTGCAATGACAGACACATTAGTTCGGTGATTGTACTTTCTCTCATAGCCATTATGTGTCATTAAATCTCAATGATGGTCTGTTAAATGAGGCCTGTTAATATACTGGCTAAGTTCATCATTACACTCAGTACTCTCTGACTTCGATTTTTGAGTTGTTCTGACTGAAACATCCCAGCAATGGAGACACACGTGTCTGTGACAGTGCACGAGCAAATCGCATCATTGACAGACGCACAAAATCGCAGGCTTTGTGTGAAATCCCCTCGTTGGAGGGGGCAGACTGAGATTAGCGGTCACATGCCCCCCCTCCCCGCTTAAATCCCGTGGGATAGAGGAAGTCATGAGCGAACACAGGAAGCGTGCCTGTGTCAACAACAAAAAATGATCCGGCCATCTTTGTTCCAGACCAGAGAGACGGACACAGGCAGATAGACATTCTCATTAGGGATGACTCAGTGATTTAAGGGAGATGTGACTGAAAAGCCTGAGGGTTCTGCTGTACACTACAAATGATCCCTATTACGGCCATGCTGTTTCTCTTCTACCACTCTGCCATCTGATTCACAGGAGAGCCCTACGTAGTGCTCAGTTCTCCCTTACACACTGAGAAGATAGATCTGTAGAAGATCACTGCACTTAGCAAAATCTGTTCGATTGGGTTGACCTGCAACATCATCAAATTTCAACATCAAGACAGTACTTGAGTTGTGCAGGGTCTCAAAAGGCGAATTTGATAACATTAGCGCGCTCTCTCTCCTCTCTTTTACTTCTATATATGACCTCTGAAGGCTAGGGCTGGAGCCTATCCCAGTATCTTAGGCCGAAGGTAGGGAAAAGCAACCTGGACAGGTGGCCAGTCCATCACAGAACATATAAATAATTTCATGTGTATATCAACGTGTATCTATCTAATAAATATATGTGTGTGTGTGTGTGTGTGTGTGTGTGTGTGTGTGTGTGTGTGTGTGTGTGTAAATTGATATAATTTGTCATACCCCTGAATTTAATATTACATTTCTGGTAAGATTTAATCTGTAGTTTAGAGGGGAATATTATCAGTGAATAATGGCTTAAATTTAGCTCACGCAAAGATATTGTATGACTTGGAATATAGCGCACAACTTAAATGATCTATGTACACTATACTTTTCAAAAGTTTGGGGTCGGTAAAATGTTTTAAGGTTTTTGAGAGGTCTCTTATGTTCACCAAGGCTGCATTTATTTGATCTAAAATACAGTTAAAAACAGTAATATTGTGAAATATTAATACAATTTAAAATAGCTATTTTCTATTTTAATATAATGTAAAATGTAATTTATTCCTATGATGTCAAAGCTGAATTGTTAGCATCCAGTCTTCAGTGTCACATGATCCTTCAGAAATCATTCTAATATGTTGATTTGCTGCTCATGAAACATTTATTATTATTATCAATGTCAAAAACAGTCATGTTGCTTAGGAATTTTTGGAAACCATTATTTTCAGGATTCTTTTATGAATGGAAAGTTCAGAAGAACAGCCTTTTTTTTAAAAATAGAAATTTTAAGTAACAATATAAATGTTGTTATTGTCAATTGATTAATTTAATGCATCCTTGCTAAATATAAATACTAATGTCTTAAAAAAAATCTTGTAGTGTACATCAATATGTATAATATGTGTAAAATATAAATTATATAATCCATCATACCCCTGCATTTAGTAATAAATGACTGTACTGTTTAATCTGAAAATATGTGAAATATTATGCAGTAAATAATGACTTACATTTTGCTCATTCAAAGCTTTTTTGTCACTTGGATGGATATAGCTCAATTTATATGATCTATTTTTGTTGTTTTTGTCATTTTTGGAGCTTGACAGATGTGTTAACTGAACTTGCAAAAAAGCTCTTTGTGATCAATAGGAATACATTACAGGTTTAGAACGACATGAGGGTGAGTGAATAATGACAGCGTTTTATTTTTTGACTGAATATCCCTTGAGCTGAGGCACAGCAAATGCACAATGATGTCATTTATGCACTCAAACCTCATTATCATAAATATTTGCATTTTAACTTCCTTATATGTCTGATTATGTTTGCTGCATTTCCAGTGTCATCGTGTTGTAGATAATTATCTAATACATCATCATGTGGTTTGAGAGACTGAAGCAGATTGTTTATCTATGAATGACCTTACATTTGCATTTAGACATGAGGGAACCGTCCAGCGGGACACTGGGGAACACAGAGGTCCTAGTGTCAGAAAACTAATTAGTCTTGACTAGCCTGAGTTAATTAGGAGTGGATTTTATTCCAACATCAGAAAATAATAAATAATCTGAGTGGTTTTTTTTTTACATAGGAATGTAGTTTCTCTTTGAGATTCGAACAATAACTGGACTGCAGTTGTGGGCTGTTGTATTTGGACGTTGTATTATAGATGGATTTTCAATATTACTCATACTCAATTGCATTCTCTTACCTTCACTTTCATTTCACTTGTTCATTCTTTCAGAGGTTTAATGTTCAGAATTCCTAGTTCTTGTATAATAATGTATTCAAGAAATATAACGTTTGGTCCGGACCAAAAAAAACCCAATTAGTCCTAGTCCGCTTAGCGTTCAAATTGGCATTTTTAACACCTAACCTAAAGATACCAAACCTAAATTCACAACCTTAGCTTTTATGACTGCCTATTTTGAGACGGAGCTTACCGAACATCCAAAACAACGCTGTGTGCTGGGATAAATGCTCTCATTGTATATGCATAGCCTACATATGATGGTATTTTGACCAGCTAAAAACTCGTGAAGAGCTTATAAAATGTGTAAAGGAGTCAAAACAGTGGCACGAATCCCTCCATTACACACCCAAACGAAGATCTTCTGCAAGGAGACAAGGTTCTGAGACCTGTACCGAACTATGATTGGCAACATCACGACTATGACGAGAAAAAACATTCTGTCCTTTTTAGGGTCTCATCTTCCTGTTTTTGGTTCATTTACTGTACATCCGTGTTGCATTCAGATTTCATTGGAACCGCACTAGAGTTTGTTTGGAAGCGGACCAAGACCCAACTTTTCCCATAGAACCAAACATGCCAAGTGTGAACACACCCTAAAGCGAATATTGTGACACTTGCAGTCAGGAGACACACACACACACAGACACACACACACACAGACACAGACACACACACACAGACACACACACACAGACACACACACACAGACACACACACACACACACACACACACACACACACGTGTGTTTTTAACTGCAACAAGTATTATCTCTTTTAGTTGAACATTTACTGTCTTCCATGTCATTCTCGCTGCTAAATATAATTACCAGTTATAAATACCACTGGTTATTTCAGATGTGTTTAACAAATCCACATTTACAGCTTAATGCTTTAAGTGTACTTCTTCATTCCTCACTCTGGTGTAAATGTAGTTTGTAGTTGAGTATGGTTAAGTGAAACAGATGTGTCGATGTTACGTTCAACCCTGTTCCCCATTTCAGTTCCTGAGAAATGACCATTTCCTGTGATTCAGTAGAGAGAGTGCTCCGGTGCTCGGCCTTCAGTCAGCTGAGCTGATTCTAACTGTTCTTTTCGGATCATGTGATCTCGGGTTCATGGGCCTCAGAGGGCTGGCGTTTGTTTGACAGGTCAGATGGGTAAACTGCTGCTCTCAGCTGAAAAGTGACCCATAATTGTTGTCATTGCCCAGTATATGAATCCTTCTCTGCCTGTGTGCTGATTATTTGATATGGAAATTTGAGCTACCATTGTGTAAATTATGAGCTCAAACAGGAAAATGCTTCCAAGCACACTTCCTGTAAGATAGGGTTACATTCCCAGTGTCCCTTGGCTTGAAAATCATTCCAGGCTATTTCGATCTTTCCTGCAATCACATTATCCTTTTATAACACATTTTAATGTTATTTAGGTTGTAAATGAATCCTATTTATGCTGACATGTGTCATTTTTGAAATCATAGATAATAGAAAGCAGACTGTACTGTGTAGCCTAATGTGTGTGTGATTCAAAGCTTTTGATTCGTTTAAATTATATGTTTGAATGGGGTGCAATACGCTGAATTGCAAATCTAATCACTTGTTGAAGTTAAATACTGCATGAAATTCAATGCAGAAGTGGATGATCCCAGCATGCTTTGCTTGCGCGTGACATGACAGGATTTGAAAGTTTCTTGTTAAGGCTGGTTTGACTCTCACTACTGCTATTTGTGAAATCGCACTGATCGGCATGATAAACAAACAAACTGTGTTTCAGTTTCAATGTGCACTGCATAATCTCAACTAAAACTAGATAAAAACTAGAAAAAAAGACAAACTTTGTCTTGAGAGAGCCTGACCAGAAAGTTTGAAGTTTTAAAAGCTTGAAGTTTGAAGGTTTTCAATTTGAAGTTTAATGTAGTTTGTAATGTTGCTTAAAGTTTGAAGGTTTTGAAGGCAATAGTATATCAGAAAAACAGGTTGTTGCTAGAATGTTTCTACCATGAATTAGCACATTGCTAAAATGTTTTTAGCATGAATTAGCACATTGCTAGAATGGTTGCTAGCATGATTTAACACATTGTTGAATTAACGCATTGCTAGCGCGTTTTAACATGGCTAGCATGTTTCTACCATGCATAAGCACATTGTTAGCATGAATTAGCACATTGCTAGTATGTTTTAGCATGTTTCTAGCTTGAATTTGGCCAGATCTAATTATTATACAGCATCTATTGTGGTTACGGCCCTGCTGTGATATAAGCCGAAGGCTATTTAAGCCTATATGTTCTACTTCAACTTCCTGTTTTAGTGGGATTTACGTCAACACAGGACAGAAAATTGTATTAAACTATTTCATGGTCTTTAATGCTGTTTTGCTCTCTGTTCCTCTGGACTCATTGTTGGCATCATAATCAGAACATCTATTTTTCCTGTATCTGTTTACTGTGCATGGCTTAATTTTGTTGTGGTGGAGGATGTTGCTGCCTTGCAGGAAGCAATAATATGAAATATGACGTGCAAGTTGCTTGATTATTGTCTCCTGAAAGGAAATATCTATAACTAAATGTGAAAGCCGAAATTTCATCAACCCGATATTCAGGCTGCATTTCACCCTTACTTCAGATCGTGATGTTTGTTCTGTTGATTTAATTCTGCTTCCTTTTCACGGTCTTCCTTTTATTTTGCTCTCTCTCTCTCTCTCTCTCTCTCTCTCTCTCTCTCTCTCTCTCTCTCTCTCTCTCTCTCTCTCTCTCTCTCTCTCTCTCTCTCTCTCTCTCTCTCTCTCTCTCTCTCTCTCTCTCTCTCTCTCTCTCTCTCTCTCTCTCTCTCTCTCTCTCTCTCTCTCTCTCTCTCCACACAGACAGTAATAACTATTAATAATAAGTAAGGAATAATTGACACCTTAGGTGGTACTGTGGCCACGACGCAAAACAGAGTGTGCATTATTTTCTAATAATTCAATGGACAGGAGTCAATTGTTCTAATGCTACGGTTACCTCATCTTAAGACATTGTTCAGAAGTTGTATTTCATTGTCCTTAAAATGCTCTTGTGTGCAGGAATTATTTTAAATGCATCTCCTCCCATTCCTCTGTTGTTAATTTCAAAACGTCATTTTAGAGCTAGTAACAGAGGCTTGAGCCAATGATAGCAAACTAATGCAATCATTAATGCAGCTATGAGAGAGAGAGAGAGATGGAGAGAGAGAGAGAGAGAGGTTAAGCATAGTCTGTCTCTCAACAGTGTTCGGCAGCAGCGTATCTACTAAAAGCTAAACTGTAAGTTTATCTGCTCCAAGAACAGCATTGTTATTACCTCACTAGTGACAAATGTCATGTAGCTTTTAAGTTGCTAAACTATTTTACTGATATGTCAGACAACACGTTTCTGTGCAAGCGTGTGTCCGTACAGTATTTGTGTGCGTTTGAGTGGGAGAAAGAGAGTAGCCTATTTTTATCCTGTTGTTTGCTATATTTATTTGCTTGGTCAGTGTCCTTATGGGTTTTGGTTCTTTTGTTGTTAGTCTGTAAGGACCTTTGAAATAACTGAAATCATTTGGCGAAGTGATATGGAACTGTAATGCGGTCAAAACCTGCCTGGAATTACTTTAGCCGTGGGTTTCCCTGAAAATAATTGCACTCCTTCGAACGTTTCAGATTTCAGAACCAATCAGATTCAAGCATTCAAGAGACCCGTAGTATAAGAACCAATAATCTCAGCACAGATGATTTGGTAAATGCATAGCAGTTGTGCTCTTAAGGAACGAATAGTTAATGCAGTAAATATTAGTTAATTAATTATTAATAATATAATATTAATAATAAAATTAGTAATAATTAACAGCCATGTCCCTGTCACATCAACAATCTGAACGTTTATACTCTGTGAACTGTTAAATTTTCAGAATACTTTACAGTAAGATGGGAAAATTATACTATGCAATGTCTTGGAAATTGACCAGGGTTGAGTTTGTTATATATCATTCATTGCACTTACAGTTTCTCAAATTATTACACTTTGTTGTACCCAAATGATACCTGAGATCATACATTTGTTTTAGAAGAGATCTATTGTTACTTTTCAAAGGGTCCACTATCCTAGCAACCCCTCTGAACACCTTAACAACAACATTACAATGCTCTGGCAACCAGCTAGAAGCAATGTGGTGCCAAGTTTTGCACAGGCAAGAGCCACTCACATTTTCTTTAAACAATGTTTTTTTCTTTTTTTTTTTAACTATGATGCTATCCTGTCAGTCAGAGTCAGTCTTTCTCTTGCACCAGATGGCTTAATATTCGAAGATTTAAGTCATTTGAAAGTTATTTACTGGTCTAAATTTAGTTTAAGATATGTTGTATTATCTTTTATACTTCCACAACCCAGCTGTTTGATTTTGAAAAGTGTACAATAATTTACATTAGGCATGTATAGTTGTCAATTTTTTTTTCCTCAAGCCTTGCTTAATTTGTGACGCTGGTACAGATGCTGTTTATTTATGCTCCTTAATCTCCATAGCTGAACCATGATCACGTCCTTTTACCGTAATGCTTTGAGGAACCATGCGTTTCTTGTTTTGGTTATGAGAAACCAGTTCTGGGAATGTCCTATGAATTTGATTGTGAAATTAAGGCCATTCAAACATTAACTGGCAGGAAGTGCAGAGTAGAGAGATGAAAACAGAAAGACCGTGATGGTGGTGATGTTGTAGCAGTGCTGTCTCATTTGCGGTCTGTTCCCCCTGACTGCTGTTGAGCTGTCTGTTGAGGCAATGAGACATGGATATGGGGAATCTTAGAGATGGAGCCAGCCAGCCAGCTGAGGAAGTGTTAGATGGCCATCTGTCACAGGTCTCCACTCACTCAGTGCTGATAACAACCTCTGCTCACCCAGTAGGATAATTCAATCTTCTCCATGAGCCAGTCATGGCCATCACTCTCTCCTCGGAGACGGCCCAGATACCAGAAACTCTCAACAAAGCTTTACCAAAGTGTGATTGTGTAAATTCTGAGGTATTGATGTGCATTCCACAACTGAGACTTTAAAAAAAAGTCTCCTGGCATGTACCTGGCATGACACAAAGCGACAAGCGATAAAAGCTAGTCTTCCAGAGTTTCTGTTGACATACAGTATTCTTGCTATTTTTACTTAAATGGCCTTATTCAGAGTAGCCCCGTCCTGCTTTTCATAACTGCAAGGAACCATTGTGTGTGGGGGGGTAGTTTTAATTTTGGGGTTGGGGTATTCACTCTTAATCGTATGCCTAACATTGCTCTGTTTGTTTCTTGTCTCTCACATTCAATTGCGAATTACATTACACAAATAGCATAAATGATATACAGTAGACTTTTCATTTTAAAATTTAGAAATTTGGCAAAACTGAAATAGTTCACATCATTGAATATTATTTGCAATTCTCTCTCAAAACACATGGTAAATATTAAATGTTTAACAACTTACATTTTACCCTGCTCTCTTTTACTGTTAAAACGGATGCATCGCATTGGAATTTGCGCTTGTCTTCTGTAAACAGTAAAGCCCGCCTCCTTTGATTTGATTGGTCATCTCACCATTTTGACATTGAGAGCTATTAGACTGCTGAAGCAGGTAATCCTAAAAAAATTACTTTTAAAACTTTTTGTCCTGCTAACAACGAACATAGTGGTGTTTAGAGAAGTGCAGCAGAGAGCAGCATCAAGAATATCAAATATTGGGGGAAACATTTGGTCTTATTTGAATATTGGGGGAAAACTTGTTCCTTTCAAGGTAAGGGGATGATTCACGGGGCAACTTTTTGAGCAATGTTGCTGGGCAATGTTGCCGTCAACAGGCAAGTGAGACGCAAGGCGTCCATTGTTGCCCATTCTCAATGGGAAAGTGCCCAAGCAACATTGCTCAAAAAGTTGCCCCGTGTATCATCACCTTTAGTCTCGCGTAGCCAGACCTTCAGACTGATGACAGAAGGTCAGGACTCCATAGCAGCTTTCATTGGCCAAGGACCGAAAATCCAACGTTTAGCTGATCCTGATAACTTCTCATTGTCACAGTTGTACATGCGACGGCTTTCTTGTTCCATAAGGGGTTTGACGTCATGACTGCTTTGTTTCCAGGCGGACCGTAAAAGAGTGCAACACACACTTTTCCCGGAATTCCTGGAGAAATCAACCAATCAGATGACGACTTCGTTGATGATGTCTGAGGCTGAGACTACCCTAAAGTTGATGTCTATGGTAGTTACTGCATAACTGTGGTTGAAAAAACTTCTGATTGGCTGTGTTTGTGTAGCTTCACAAAGCATATTTATGTTTGATGTAGACAGACTGATTACATGTTGCTTGAAACTTCTGGGGTGCGTTTCCCATACAAAGACATAACTCGCTGCTGAACTGCCATAGTATGATGCATCGTTGAAGAAATCAACTTAGCTTGTCACGACCGTTTCCCGAAACCTTACTGTCACAAATCTGACGTTCAACCACGTTGGTTAATGATGGCACACATATGGTGGAGTAAAAACTTATTTTAATTAATCTGTTTGAGATGTTATTAATGCTCAATTTTTTGCTATAAATTATGGACATGGCATCTGAGGACTAATTTTCTCAGTTATTTTGCTTTATTTCCAAATTCAATCATAGGCTCGTTCTTACGTACTAGAGCATGTACGCACATGCTTACTCTTCAAAAACAGCACTTTAAATCTCTTGACAAACTAAAAGACGTAAATGGCATTTGTATACAGTATATTCAAAATAAAAGATATAGATTGCACTGAATGTCAGCTTGCTTATTTGTCTCAAGATAAGGATTTATTAAGTCCACTTGTCATGCAAACAAGAAACTATGCTTCTAACCACAGGTCGAGAGCTGTCGTTCCAACCACACAACTGTGCGATGCTGTTTGCGAGTGTTCGTTGGAACTATGGTTTCAGGGAAACACAGACTCGTTGTATCATGCTGATTACGACGGGACTTGCGACCATAGATGGCTAACGATGCTTTTGGGAAACGCACCCCTGGTTAGGACACAATGAGTCAGGTAAATTTCCCAAACAACTAAATTCAGGACTGTTATTAGCAGTGTAACCTCAGACAGTAAACGTCCACAGACAGTTCAAGGACCATTTGATGCACACTGCACTCCAAAACTGCAAGAGTAACCTGAAATCACCCTTTCCAGTAGATATGAGGTTTTCAAACTTTTTGATGGCGAGGCCATCAATGGGAATATGATGATATCCTATTGAGGACTCCCTTACCTAAAATATAAAGCCACAATCCTTAATTTATTATCCTAAATTAATTTAATATAATTTATTGTACTAAAACCAAAATAAATTAAATCAGTATGCCTATCTTTCAAATAAATAAAAAAAGAATAAAATATTTGTTAGTAATCTCAAAAAATTAAGTTGCACTCGCATACGATTGCAAGATCTGTTGCTACTTCCATTTCATCGCAACTTTTATTTAAAGACAAGCATTTTAAACCTCTGATTTATTTTTGTTTCAATGAAGTGAGTAGAGCTAGTAGAGCTCTGGATTAGCTCAAGTTTCCAAGGTTCTTGCCGTTTGAGTCTGAAAAGCATATTTAAGACTTTAGTTTAAGACATTTATTAGAAAATAAACAAGCTATCATTGACCACACCTATATTCTGCTTAGTTTAAAGCTAGTCCCAGACTAAAATGCATTGTGCTGTTTTAGCTGTAAGCAACTTGCACTGTCAGTGCCATTGTTTTATCTCAAGATGTAAACCAGTATTGCTTTTTTTTCTATGGTACATTTATAAAATCTACTTAAACGTCCTAATTGAACTAAGGCCTAATCCTGGCTTAATATAAGCCCTATCTGTGAAACCAGGCCTACATGTTGGTCAGATAGACTCTTCCAGTCTAAGTGATTGGTTGTGAAGCGACCTATGAGAAGCGTTTTCCCCAATATGACAGAGTATTGCAGTAAACACTGGCACATTTATATCCATGGTTCTATCTAGCAGTTCCTCAGGTTTCTATGGATCATATGCCACAAGAGTGAGACTAAATGGGACAGGATGCCTAACTAAACCTAATTCAATGTAGTCTGAGACCAGGAAGACGCCTCACACGCTGATAGGAGCAGACAGAAGCCTCAGAGACTGCTGCCATGTTCACTGTTCACTGTACCCTGCACTCTTCTTTAAAAGCTTGACATTGTTATCAGAGGCTTATGTTAACATGCGCTCACTGAGATGGTGGAGGGACTTTGTTTATACCTCAAACTTCACTATGCTGTTTTCTCCTCTAATCGTCCCCGTCAAATTACATTCAAGCAGCAGGCATGCATTTGTCATCTCATTATATTATCCTTGCACTCATGGCAACCTTGGAGTCTGGCTCATTATTCTGGATCTGCCCACACACTTGATGAAGCCTGTGCAGATCCATAACAACAATGTATTAGCACTTGATTTCTGCTGTTGCTGTTTACACAGCCACACACCTGAAGTGCTTGTAAACATCCAGCCACATATTCTGCATTTTATGACTTATTAGTTTATAGTTGTTTTTGTAAAAAAAAATTGTTAAATCATGTGCTGCCATGTCCTGTTGTGTATGGGGAAACGCCAAAAGCAGGACAAATCAGTGCAAATCGATTAACCCAAACCAGTTTGCAGTGCTGTGTGACCCATTTCAATTCGGCACGATCTCTGTTATGAAAGTCTTTGGGAACCTCAAATTACTTTACTTATTGAAACCACATCAAGCGTGTTGAGGAAAACGGTTAAATTTACACTACCATTCTTAGGTTTGGGACCAGTACGATTTTTTTTTCTTCCTAAAATTAATACTTTTATTAAGCTAGGATACATTAAATGGATCAAAATTAACTGAAAAGCACAATTTAAAAGCATTTAAATTATTTTATTATAACATTTGATAATGTTTCAAAAGATTTCCATTTCAAATGCTGTTCTTTTAAACTATCCATTAATCAAAGAAAAATTATGGTTTCCACAAATAAATTATGCAGCTACTGTTTTCAACATTGATGATAAGAAATGTTATAGCATATCAGCATATTATAATGATTTCTGAAGGATCATGAAAAATTCAGCTTTGTCATCACAGGGATAAATTACATTTCTTTTAAAATTATTACGTTTTTTACTGTATTTTTGATCAAATAACTGCAGCCTTGATGAGCATAAGAAACTTCTTTTTAAAAATCTAATGGAATAGTGTATGTAGTTCTATTTAGAAGCTATATTGTACATTTAATTTCTGAATGAGGTAGGCTATTTTTTTTATAACAAACACCATTATTTGTTTTATATCTTACCATGTTTATATGGTCTCATGAAACATCCTGTCAAATATGTGTTTCTTTGAGACAATTAATATTGGCAATTGCACTTAGGGTATTTATATTAGTAATCAGTACTATTATTGGTTTTAGTACACATACATGAGAAGTGTTTCTGGTAGTCAGAGCAGCTGGAAATGACGCGTCCTCTTATGTGTAACTGTAGGGCTCTCGTCTCTCTCCAGTGTTCTGTCTCACCAACTGATACTGACTGATCTCAACATTTCTTATTTCCACCTTTCCATACAAATCCTTCATGCAAGATTAATTGTGTTGTCACTAACACACAATAAAAACAATTAATCTTAAAATTGTCATAATTTACTCCCCCTCATGACGTTACATATCCACATGACTTGGTTTTTCTGTGGAGCACAAAAGGGGAATTTTTGAAGAATATCGTGATTGCACATTTATATTAAAAGTGAATGTGGATGGGTGCTGTTGAGCTCCAAACTGACACAAAAGTACCATAAAAGTGGTCCATCTGATTCGTGTGCTTTAGTCCATGTTTTCTGAAGCCAATCAATATGGTTTAATGAACCAGATTGAAATTTAATTTATACATTGAAAGCTCTCAAATCATTAGATGTTCATCAGGTTTGACGTCAGTGACATCAAACAACATTAGTTCTCAACCTTCACTGAAGTATTGTATTGAATTAAAGTATTCCTTTAAAATTAACTTCACATCCAGTCATTTTCTAATAAAATATCCCTTGTGTATGAAAATGTGTCATTTGAAAAATGTTGTATGGAAAAGATGAAGTGTTTTGATTTCTAGAATGGCTGATATTAATAACTGACTACTTAACAACAGAAAGACAGTAACCAGTAGAGATTTAGCGCTCGCCTCTTCCTCTGCCATCTCCATGGTAACAGCACATGGCTGGAGACATGAGTAAAAAGCACAGGAATGATTAAAGATAAAGTGCATGTCCTTCTGTTGCTGCACATGCTCTCACACATTGGGTCCACACCATTACAGTTCAGTTCAGAGGAAAAACAATGAGCTCTCACACACGCACACACTCGCTAATCATGGCACATTGTGCCAAAGGGCTCTTTGTTGCAGAGCTTTTCTCTGCCAAGCACTGATATTAGCACCATTTCTGCCTCATAATTCACACAGGACTGGAAATGCTAAACGAGCATGTGCTAGTTTTCTTTTGTTCTAAATGTAATGCTGCTGGTTGTTTTGAAGTGTTTTTTTTTTTTTTTTGTACTATAAATGCAAGACTAAAAGAAGATTTTGTTTGGTTGACTCTCATGAACCCTCTCAAGAACATGATTGAATCATATAAGAAATTATATTTGGTATATAGGCATTCAAAAGTTTGTGGGCAGTCATTTTTTTAGGAAATAAATTACTATTTTTTTATTTATTTTTATTCCAGAAGCATTAAATTGATTAAAAAGTGATATTTAAAACATTTATTTGAAATGGAAATCTTTTGTAACATTATAGATGCTGTTCAGTCGACTTTATATTCATGAAAGTACTTTAGGAAATTGGATTAGAACAAGATGTTCCATCAAAAATGTTAATTTGTAATTGATTCGTGTAAGTGATTTTCTGTGTAGGAATGCATTCAATCAGCCTGTCTGTTTCCTTGAGCCACTATTTCTAGACAGTCTTACAATCTAGAGCTTAGTCTATTTTTAACTTGCGTGATTTGAAACAAAAAAAGAGTAAATATGCCAAAGACTGAAAACAATGACAATCTGTACATGAATAGACATCATTTAGTGTCATGAAAGGGTGTGTTTGCTCATGGTTTCTCTGTTGTAGTTATTTGAGTCTAACCACAATTTAGCCACTTAAGGGGAGACACTACAGTGTTTTTTCATGCATCTGTCAATTGAGATTTTGGGCTTTTCATTAAATGTTTTTTCAGACTAAGTGGACAGAAAACATCCAAAATACACTTTTAAATGTATCTTTTAGAGCACTATCGATTTGCATCTGTAGATTTCAATTACAGTCTATATCTTTAAAGGCCATTTTCTCAAATTGTGTTTTTCCTCCTACATTGAGCCAGAAATCTCCACTTCAGTAACACTTACATACACCAAACTTTAGTTTTATTCTTATCTATATTCTGAAGGTTTTTACAAAGGGGTTTGTTCATATATAATTTTCCTGATTTGATACAACATTTTATTCCTAAAAAAATGACCTGAAGTTTATTTATACAGTATTGTCTCATTGTTAACTTTCTCTGCCAGCGTTTTTGATAATTTTCACAACAATTTCATGGCCCCCAGAATATTTTATGAATATCTGTGCAATATAGCAAAAGAACAGAGAACAGAGCCTCTGCTTAAAACAAACAAACAAACAAACAAACTAGCTTTTATTCTAGCTTTATTCCTTATTTTTTATCAACA
The DNA here is from genome assembly GCF_963993115.1 of Abramis brama. NCBI lineage: Eukaryota > Metazoa > Chordata > Actinopteri > Cypriniformes > Leuciscidae > Abramis > Abramis brama. The sequence goes on along the minus strand of NC_139981.1, from coordinate 7,814,684 downwards.
CTTGAATGTGGGTAAGTTTTTATTAAAAATGCAACGTTCAAAGCAAGAATGTTTGAGCAAGCAACATTTTTAGCAAAAAGCTTAGAAAATCACGTACAACGTGTATAAGCAATGGTTTTATCGCTTGTTTCTGCTTTTTTTTTTTTTTTTTTTTTTTTTGTCTGTTTTGATCGGTGATTCACTACTCTTTCAGAAACTGAATTGTTTACTATCCATTGACAAGGCTGTTGAGAAACTGTTGCAGAGGAACAACATCTTCTGTTATTCAAACAAGTGTCCCAAAATGGTGAAATATCAGCCATTTAATCATCTATCACTATTACAAGCCTTTCTCTGCCCTTCTTTAAGCACTTAAAGGTGCAGTAAACCGAGCACCACAACCCACTTGTAGCCAATCAGCAGTAGGGGGCGTGTCTACTCATGATGGGGGAGGAGAGAGAGTGAGATATGAAAAACTGTAGAAAGAGAGGGACCAGGCCTGAAAACGGATGATGAGGTTATGTTGTTTCTGCTCTATACGTGATGAACATTGGTTTTGCTATGTTTCACAGAATCAAGATATGCTGTTGTTGTAATGTTAGCTATAGTAACAGGACAGTTTTGAGTGCTATTGTTTGTCTGAAGCTGGAGTGCTGCTGGCGACTAACAACCAACACTTGTATGTGTACTGTATGTTCATTTTTGTTCTTCCTTGTTATTTGCTTGTCATCTTATCTTTTTTTCGCAAAGTAATATTTTCCTTCACTTCAGCTTTGATAAAGAGACATTCACTCTTGCATTGTGTGTTTGTGCATTTTGGGGGCGGAGCAATGAAAGGAAGTGTGTGTTTGTTTGGGTTGATTGATTTCAAATATCAACAGTGTTTCTCAGAAATCACTTACTGCACCTTTAATTTTCATTATATTGCAGTTGAACAAATCAGTTTCTCAGAGAACAGCTGTGGTAATATAGCAACCCTCTTACATTACAGTCACATCTAACCTATAAATAATATAACACAGCAGGAAAAAGACATCTCTTCTCAATGCTTAAGGGTGGAATTAACCAGCTGAGAAATATTGAGCACAAAGACCATTAATTAACGCAGTCATATAGTTAAATCACACAAAATGTATTTCCTTTCTGTGTAGGTGTATTTTATCCTTTTAAAGATTCTCAAATTTGCAGTGTTATTAAATTTTTTTTAGCAGTCAGTTCCAGGAGACTTTGTACTTGTTATCATAGTTTCTTCTGAAAGAAATGCTAAGCACTGTTCTCAAACTTTTTCTTTCTTCCACAGAATGAGAAAACGCTTGGGCATTCTGCAAGCAGGTCCAGCAACATTTCAAAGGTATGAAAATCCATTTCCTTCTCTTCTACTGAGTCTGAGCGAGTGGCTTAGCTTTCTAGGGGGTCTGCACCTGCTATCTAAAAATACTTTTTTCATTTTCCTCAAACTTTGTTCTGTCAGGATTTCTAAGCATTTCATACAGAAATATATTTATTTGCCTGATGCAAAGGAGATAGGAAGGACATTTTGTCTGACCTAGAAGCAAGTGCAGCAGACAATAACAAAATCTCAAGAGCTCATTTCATGCTTATGTAGACTCTTTCACTGTGGTTATTTTTCAGGTTGAGGAAGCTTTGTACTTTATTATCCAATCTTGAATTCCCATTTTCACCTGTTTATCTGTCTGATATTTAATGAATACCATGTGCCGTAGGCTTAAAACATTCTATGCAACTATGCAAATGAGACCTGAATGCTTGCAGGTCCTCATTCCCACTGTATATTTTAATACGAGTTCTTGCGTTGTTGTAATGAACCTCTGTACTAAATGGGGCAATAGTTGCCCTTAAATGTCTGTGCCACTTAACTGGATGTGTTATGAAGGTTTCCAAGTTTAAACATGTTGACAGTTTAACTAACTCCCACTTGCTCAGCAAGATTCTTCTCAAATCTTTGCCCTATAATATGACAGTAGTTGATCTGAAATGGAAGACTAGAATGTATATGGTAATGCACTACAATGGCCTTTGTACCCATGTTGAGAATATAGTGCGTACTTGCATTGTCACATTTCAGAAAGCGTCATTAGGTAGCTAGAAGTGTCCCTGCACTCATATACTTGTGTAGAGTATTTCCACTCTAATGAAAAAACAATGCCACTTTTGGTCTTATTTCTTAGTTTATATATTAAATGTTCTTGTGTTGCAAAATGAACTGCATTTGGACACATTTTAAAATACATTGATGAGTGTAATCCAGCTTATATTGCTAGCATTCATGTATTTGTGTTTTTTTTTTTATCTAGTTATGTAACAGTGTTCCTTTTTGGCGTTTATTTCTAAAGATAAGATAACTTTGGAGTTGGATTCCGACTAAAAACGCAAACAGATTTGCTCTCACCCTATTCAAATACCCTACCCCACATTGGTATTGATTTGACTATTTATAGACAGGATTCACTATGTTAGCGAGTGAGTTCATGTTGGAAACATATCTGTCTGGCATTTTCAATCTAACATGGTTCTCTTCCTCTTAGTGGAGATTTACTGCACTTCTGCGTAACATTGAGCCTCTTAACAGATAAACCCTTCACATGAACTAATAGATGTCAGGGTCACCTGTTCTGAAAAACGCTCCACTGGTGTAGCTCAAGACATTCAGCTACTGAGGACTTTGGGTTCAGGCTCAAGCTTTGAGCGCTTATAGGCTGTTTTTACATTTAGTTTGAAATACATTTTCAACAGAATATCAGTTAGCAAACCTCCCGACGCCACCCAATCTGCTTGGACCAGCCTGTAGATGAAAATGTGCTACTTTTTTTTTCTTCTTTTTTTCCCTTCAGAATAAAAAAAAAAAAAAACGCACAACAAAAATGACTGGTGAGAAAACATTAGTTAAGAAAGCATCCGGTTATAGAGATGTGGACAGATTTCCACCAACCACTCCAGTCAAGTCACGTCACGTTCACAGTATTTAAATACCTCTGCATACAAAATATTGTTTTAAAGTATCTTTATAATATTATACATGAAAAAAAATGTCAGTGTGTCTTTTAATTAGAATTAAATCTTCAATTAATACTATAAAGCAGCTCTCCACAGTCCAGTGTGTTCATGTTTTCTTGCGTCTGAACTGAGCAGGACTGAACAAAAGAAATGAACCGGTGAACATTTCCATGTCAAAGAAGGCAGAGCCTCAGAGCCACACTTAACTATTACATGATCGAAATGACGTCCCACCAGTTAGGGAAAAGTTTGTCTTCATTTACTTTTAAAACCTCATGTACTGTAGCACATGTTCAATTGACTGTTTTGCACCCAGGAGCATCAGGATGATCTGCGTTCATCCCCAAGCGGAAAAAAACGTTTCATCATTCCAGAGCTCATTTGTTTCCGACAGGATTAATAACATAAGAGGTCCCATTACAGTTGTTATTATTTCAGTGTCCGACACGCACTCATGCTGCATGACAAGGTTTTGACTGCTGAGAAACCCAAAGGGTCCTAATAGGGGTCCATGGGGTGTTCCTGTCAGCTCTGTCATTTCAGCCACACATTAAGCAATCAAACAAAACAACACACTCAACTGATCCATGTGAGTGTTATTAATTATCCAGAATCTTTCTGGTTGAGTTAATCTCCCCAGCCTTAAAGGAATAATTCATCCAAATATGAAATTATTTTTAAATTACTTTTTTTTTATTCACGTTGTTCCAATCCCATATGACTGACAAAGATGATCTTTTTTAAATGCATTTTTTGCAAATCAATGGGGTTCAATCATTTTACGTAGATATACAGTTAAAATATCTTTTGTGTTTTACAACACAAAATCAAAGTACAAATACAACTTAAAATAAAATGAAATGCAGAGAACTTGGCAAACTTCACACTGTAAAAAAATGCATGATCAATAAGTTATGAAAACGTGTTTTACATTGCTTTAAACTTGCTTTAAAACTTTATAAGTTAAGCAATTTTCAACTTTTTTATATAAGTTGTACAACATTCAACTTTAATGTAATTTAAGTTGAAATAACATAAACATCCAAGTTCATTGTACTTAAAAAATTTAAGGCAGCAACTTTTTATTTTTTTATATTTTTTTTACATTGCTCAGCAACACTAGCTCAAACAATGGTGTGGGTTTGGGGCAGGAATATCTGTCTGTCTGACATATAGTAGGCAGGAGGACTGTGTAGGTAAAATACCTAGTTTAAGTACGTTTTTAAAAGAAGGGCAGAACATCTGTTGTGAATCCCTCTGCCTCATCACATCAAGTGTCACATGCAAGTGATTGACAGACCTTTTTTATGGCAGCATCTGCGTTCATTTCCATAATCATTCTGTAGACATATGCCTCAAATTGTGCAGATGATAATGTACAAACAATTAGCTGCAGAGTTGCTTCCAGAAAATTGGTACGGGTTGAACAGTCTGGAAACAAAACCTTGCCTATTTAAAGGCTTTTGTATTTAGTGCTGATTATCATTCTGTTTCTGTACGCAACTTTTTCCTTATTTCTTTTTGATTGCTTTTTAGGTTCAATCCAAAAGATCACAAGAAACTCAAATCCACCTCATTATGAAACATTCTTACTAACTGCGTCACACTGGGTTTTTTTATCATTTATGTAATAATGCTATCAACGAAAAACCTACAGTGTATAATTATTTATTTCCTCATTCACATTAACAGTCCATGAACTGACCTTTATTGCCAGAGTTACAGAGTTATCAAGTTAATTATATAATCTTCCGTTTCACAAGTTCATTCACTACATTTTATACCAGTGGTTCTCAACCAGGAGGCCTTTATTCTTATCCAGATAATCTGGAACAACTGGAAAAGTAATTGGATGTTTGAATATTGTGAACAAAGCTGTTCAGTTTGTGTATTAACCTTAGTTATCTGGCCCTTTGCACACTTGTGCTTATGTTGTCGGCTGAGGGAAGATTTTGGAGCGTGTAATCTTGGCCCAAGTTGCTAGGTCACTGTGTGTGTGATGAATGGAGCCATGGAGAGAGGACAACTCCCAGAATAACACTCGTCACTGGGAGCTATTTAGCCCTCCAGAGGCGGATAGCACACACAGACTTTACAGTAGCTTTGTGGAGAGAGAAAGAGATCAGAAGGTCTTATGAAGGCTTGCTGTGCAAGGCATGGGCTTTACTCTCCCTCTCTTGTTATATATCCTCATTCTTTCTCCTTTCTGTTCTCTGATAACAGAATTCAAGTCACAAACATTTACTTTGAAGTTTGGGTGATGGTCCTTTCAGAAAGCCTTGTCTCTTATGCTCATTAATGCTGCATTTATTTGATTAAAACGTAAAAACAGTAATATTGTGAAATACTATTACAATTTAAAGTGCCTTCTATTATTAAATGTAATTTATTCCTGTGATTGTAAAGCTGAATTTTCAGCATCATTACTCCAGTGTCACATGATCTTTCAGAAATCCTTCTAATATGTTTTTTTTGCTGCTCAAGAAACATTTTTTACTATTATCAATGTTGAAAACAGCCGTGCTGTTATTTTTGTTACCGTGATATGTTTTTTGTTTCTGTATTCTTTGTTAAATGCAAATTTTAGAATTAAAATATTATATAACAATGTTTTAACTGTCACTTTTGGTCAATTTAATGCATCCTTGCCGAATAAAACTATTAATTTCTTTCAAATGTTTAAAAAAAAAACCCTACTGACCCCAAACCTTTGAACAGTATTATACTTTCTCTTATATCAGCTTAATGTGCACTAAGTATTTTACAAATTCATAGTAAGCCAATTGTAGGATGATTCCTATGAAAGGTGTTAACATTGTTCATGGTTGGGCTATCAAAACATTGCTCTGTTTGTTTTGAGCATCCCAACTAGTCCATCATACTAACATTGGCATTCTTATTCGAGTCTGGTGGAAGTTAGTACACTGACAAAAATTGCTCTCAGCATCTGAAGGCTAGAACCCATTATATACCAATAATGTTCTCTCTAAACTGCATCTGTGCACTTCTGATGTTTTTCCTGTGCTGACCAGAAAAAAACATTCAAGTCTCGAAAATATGTGGGAAAGAAGCTGGAGATTTCTTGAATTGCTGCCCATTAAATTGAGCTCTAACATAAATTGACAGAGACAATTTCTAGACATACCCACACAGCATCGCCAACAGTCGCTATCACGACTGTTGGCGATGCTGTGTGGGCATGTCTAGAAACTCAACTCAACAAAGATGAGTGCAACTTTATGCAAATCAGCAGCAACTTGACGGGGTGGCCGGCTACCAATGGGAGTGAAGTCAGTGGAGATTATGTGATTCATCTCCTTACATCAAGTGGAGTAAAGGGATAAGACTGAGAAATGAATGTGACTGTGGGTGATTTACTGTTCAGTTTGTTAAAAATGAAGCGGGGAAAACCATATCAGAAATTCAGTTTTCTCAACGTTTAATTCGTGCATTGATAATCGTTCATCTTGTTAATGATATGATGCAGTTTATATACAAACACTTTCCCTTGCATCTTGATATTTTGAGGAAGACAAAATAGAATGACATCTCTCTCTCTCTTTTTTTTTTTTAATTGGCACAACATTTCATTTAAAATATTTAAATCTTCTGGCATCCAGCATCAGGAATGCCTGCTATCGACCTGGCAGCTTCCAGTGATAAAATTGCTGTCATTGTGAGCTGGGCATTAAAACATGCTGTCAACATCTTAACTAAAACCACATGCAGTGATGAGCCTTGTTTATAAAATGTCTGTTCTGCTTTCAGTAGCACTTGTCTCACAGGTCTGAGCTAATGTCAGTTCGATGTTTGCAATTGAGAATGAATGATTTTCCATTATCTCTGAAAAACTCCCATAGTGTGACAAGCTTTTGGCCTCCACAAACAAGTATTTTTATGTTTTTTTATGTTCACAAATGTACTCGCAGGTAGATTGAATCTGAACTTTAAAATGTGCTAGAGGCAAATTCCATAACTGCAGGACTATTTTCCATTGCTAGCATTTTTGTCGACACGTGTAAGACTGTGCCTCATCTCTTTCCAATTTTAAGCAGTCGCTATGTGGTTTTACCAAGGGTTTGTGGTTTTTTTTTTTTTTTTTTACTCAGATGACTGTGTGAATTCTCTTCACAAACACACACTCTGTCAAGCTTGAAAATTAACCTTATCTTGCTGACTGCAGTTCACTTTGTGTCCTCCGTGATTTTTCAGGTGCACTCGTAATATCAAACTACTGAATATTGATATAAACAATATTTCCTCTAGCTGTCATTTTTTTTTTTTTTATATATCGATGTATCATACAAACACAATATACTGCCCAACCCTGTGCTCTATTGTGTACCTCATTTGTGGAAAGTACCATTAAATGTTTGAAAATGTTACAGCCTTCATAAACGAAAGGGTGTGTATGTTTGTGAATGTAAACTATATGAAATCATGGCTAAGTTTTAATAGAAGTGCTAATGTAAAGCGCCGTTTACTCAGGCATACTTCCACATTTGTCGTGCCTGAACACAATATTATTTCCTAGTTTCTTTGAACATTATTCATCAAAAATGTGAATTTGTGTGACTGTGTGTCAGCTTGTGTGTTAGTGTAGAGGGCAGTTCCGGACACTCTATCCTGTATTGATCCCTGTCAGGCTCAGGGCTATAAATTCTCTGTTCGTTACAGATAGAATCGATATGTAATTAGTCTGGGACATAAATGATGGAATCAAGCATTGCGCATGCGATCCATGCTGCTTTGATTCGAACGGCCAGGTAATATTAGTTTGTCTGTGTGAAAGAGAGAAATTTTCAAAAGTTATTTATGTTTAATGTAAACTTTTCCCCCCCCACTTTTTTTTTCAAATCTTCCATTGACGTAGATAATGTTCAACATTTAAAAATGAACTTGCATCAATAATATGTAATCTTTCTTCGATCTGTTTACATACTGAATCATGATTGGTATTATCTTCCTTGCATATATTTAACCATACACGTATCACCCAAAAGTTTTTTTTTACTCTTCACTCTTACCAAGGCTGCATTTTTTTAAATAAAAAAAAAAATACAGTAAAAACAGCAATATTGTGAAATATTATTACAATTTAAAATAACTGTTTTCTATTTGAATACATTTTAAAATGTAACTTATTTTTGTGATGGCAAAGCTGAATTTTCAGCATCATTACTCCAGTCTTCAGTGTCACATGATCCTTCAGAAGTTATTCTGATATGCTGATTTGGTGCATCCTTGCTGAATAAAATGTATTATTTAATTTTTAATCTTTTAATTTAATCTTAGCACATATTTTAAAAGATGTGCTATATGTTGTGACAATGGCAAAGTGGCTGTGATGCATTTCATTTATGCCGAACCAAAAACAAAAAGCTAACTTTACTTAAAACATTTTGATGCTTTGCAAGGACTGGGATTTTTATCAAGAAGTGCTGATTAAGTTAATGTTTCTAATTTGCTGCTATGGTCTCTGTTTTGCATACAGGCAGGAAGTCCGACCTCTGTGAATGCTCCCTACAGCTTCCCCAGGACTTCAGTGACGCCCTCGAACCAGGATATATGCAGGTAGGTTTGCCCTCTCTCAATCCTGAAGCGTCTTTACGCTCCTGCAGTCTGATCATGTACTGAAAGAGAGAAAAAGATCTAGAGAGAGACTGAACTGTCAGAGCATCAGTGGGCAAACATTGCCATCCATCTTGACTCTGCCATTTTGTTTTCTAACTTTCCTCTTGGTTCCTCCCACCTGTCTTTTTGTAATCTTTCTCCATTTGTTCTCTAATGCATGTTGCATGTATCTTTACGTCCGTTTTCTCTCTTCCCATCTCTGTTTCTGCACCTCTCTTTCTGTCCCATCCCTCTCCTCTCTAATGCAGTTCTAATGACCTCGCTCAGGACCTAGGCTCACAGAGGCCCTTACAGGCCACTGTAGTGCTGTTGAACTCTAATGGTAAAAGCTCAGCATCTCAGTGTGTCACCATGACCACGCTCTGCCTGGACTCTCCCACTAAACCCAAAAATAGGACCTTGTTTGGCACAGAATGGCTCTCTCTACTCAAACCATCAGTCAACTTGAAACCAGAAGGAGGCAGTCTCAAGTTCTCAAAGTCTCTGAATGATGTGGGACAAAAGATGGACAGCCTATGCAGCGGTCTTCACTTTATAGACCGCACTTGTTCGGACGGGGAGCTGGGAGTGGAGAAGGAACAACTCATGCAAGACGGCCACATCAAAGCCCTCAATGGTCAAGCCAACTCTCCCCCTCTGTTTGCTACTCAGCCTCCATCCTTCCTCAACAACTACAAATACGTCTCCAACCCAAGGCCTGAAAACTGCCTGGCTCCTCCTGCTCCTCCACATTCAGACTTTCAAAGAAGCTCCAAATTCCTGCGCCTCATCTTTCCGCTCACCCGCTCTTTCACCGCCGGAAGTCTGCAGGCGTCTGAGATGGGAAGCTACACTTCAAGGCTCCACATCGCCAAGTCATCCAGCGCCATGCTGGACGCCGGTGAGTCTTGCTGTATGGAGGAGATGGGAGACGACGAAGTGTTTGAGGACAATTCGTCTCGGTGGAAGCTGAAGACGGAGGGGTTAGAGGCTCCTCTTTGCTCTCTCGAGGAGGACAGCGACTTGGACCATTGCTCCTCTCCGTTGTCGGACAAAAACGGGCCGCTGTCGCCCTACTCCCTGTCGGGGGACTGCTGCAGGTTGGTGGGGCTTACTCACTCCCGCCCTGCTCCTCTTACCCATGGGCTTCACCTCTAGGGTTATTCATCCTTGTAGTCCCTCTACAGCCCTCATCTGGATATTTATTTCCTACCAGTCCCTGTTTATCCTTCCTGTTAGAGCCAGAGTGCTGTGATCGTTTTGCTAATGGCAATCGATGATAAGGCTCGTATATGGGTGGAGTTGTGAGTGTTAAAGATCCACGGTGTGGAAGAGGAAGCGTCTAACCTGCTGTGCGGGATACATATTGTGTCACACAGCACTGTCATGGATAATCCAAGCAGATTTCCTCTGAGAGATCCAATCGATACTTATGGTATTTTCTTGAATGATGAAGTTTAGGTAGAATGGAGATTGAGATCTGATTGCAGTTTTGTTTGTGGCTCTCTGGCTTTGGTATTTGAGATGAAATAACTGATTTTTCTCAGTATTCATCTACAGGGCCTCATGGATGCCTCAGGAAACAATTAGCACGCAACTTGTGAAGGATTAAATGGCTTTGCCGATGACTAACTAAAACAAAAAATACCTTAGAAGTCTAAGTACTTAGGAAGTAATTTCAGGAAGTAATTTTCAAGTGAACTCCTCTGTGCCTTATATAGAAACATAATGTGGCTGCGTCAAATTAGTAGGTACTGAATACATTCGTCACGTTGTCGTTGTCGTGATCTACCAGTGTCAGTTGCATCGCTTCATTACCATTCACTTCTACTGTGGCTTCATGGGATAGTAAAGTGTTTATCAGATTCACATCTCGTCAGAAGTAGTATGTCATCCTGGCACTTTTCACCAACTATAACTACTGTGAATTCAGACATAGTATTCTTTTCACATACTATTTTTCACCTACTTAATAGTAGGGAAGTATGAATATTTGGATTCAGCCTATCATTGTTTGGAAAGTGGCTACATCCAACAAGGTTTTTGAGAAGATGATCTTATGTAAATTAAAAACTAAAGTTATTGCATGCACTTTACTAGACGTCTTATGCTATACCAATTGTGTACATCTTTCTTAAAGGACAAGTTCGGTATTTTACACTTAAAGCCCTGTTTACAGATCGTTTCTGATGAAATAGAACGGTTAAGATAAAATTTTGGACAAATGCTGCTGTCCCGAGAATTTTAGGTTTCTTTCGCTTTCCCCCCCACCAGTAGACTGGGTGTATAGGTGCACTCGAACACTCCTTCCTAAAACACATTAAACTTTCGTTTACAAAGACGTGAAACTCACCGAGTGGTCAGGGGTGTCCACTGATATGCTCACACAAAAATCGCTGCAAAATATGCTTTCCAACAGGTTTTATCGTAGTTTTTGTCTCCTCCATTGACTTGCATTGGATGTGCTGTGAGGTACGGTATTACTCCGCCGCCGGAAACTGAAATGGGGTTCAGGGGTTGTTTTCTTCTTCTTCTTCTTCGTGTTTTTTTTTTTTTTTTACGGCGGATCACAAACAATGAAATGCCAGTGGTTTGCTTGCAAAGGTGCATTATCGCCACCAACTGGGCTGGAGTGTCTATTATTCAAGCTCTCAACGGAAGAATCTACAGGTGTGAGACGTTTGGAAAAATAGGTCCACAGTTTTACAACAAATGGTAAAACACCTGTTGGAAAGCATATTTTGCAGCGATTTTTGTGTGAGCATATCAGTGGACACCCCTGACCACTCGGTGAGTTTCACGTCTTTGTAAACGAAAGTTTAATGTGTTTTAGGAAGGAGTGTTCGAGTGCACCTATACACCCAGTCTACTGGTGGGGGGGAAAGCGAAAGAAACCTAAAATTCTCGGGACAGCAGCATTTGTCCAAAATTTTATCTTAACCGTTCTATTTCATCAGAAACGATCTGTAAACAGGGCTTTAAGTGTAAAATACCGAACTTGTCCTTTAAGGGTGAGGTGAGGTTTCTTCCCACATGTATTACCACTCTCACGCGGTGCTGTGAAAACACATGTGCTCTTAAAATAGCTGACATTTAGAGATCAGCCAGCAAGACTTATTGGTTTAAATCAACCAGAGCTTGGAGATCTGCCACAAAGTATGCTCAGGTGTCTTGAGGTGTGACCCATGGCAAGGACACATTTTATGTGGGAGGAACATCCCATGTACTGGTGCATTTGTATATTTTAGTTTATAGTTTATGAGGGATCTAGTCATGGAATAATATACTGTAAAAATTGTATTCATGTCTGCTCTTTGTTTTGTGTTAAGTTCATTTCTGTAGTTATATGTGTATTATATATTTATATTTATATATAGAGAGAGAGTGTATAGAGAGATAGATAGATAGATAGATAGATAGATAGATAGATAGATAGATTTATATTTATAAATCTAATTCAATTAATCATTTGCACCCAAAAACATTCACTGAAGTCATGTGACATTTTTCATGTATTAAAATGATTTAGTGATAATATACAGCATGTTGAAAATGTATTGATAATATTGGTACATATAAATGAAAATAATTAATAATTGTTTCCCATATGTTAATTTAGTGAAAACTACATGGAAAATGTAAAAACACACAAAAAAAAAAACATGTATGAAACATTTCAGCCATGTCACTGCAAATACATATCATGCACCATACACATCAAATATCATAAAAAGGATTAAAAATCTATATAGAATTAATCATATAGGATCATCTTCCAGTGTATCTACTTTAATACAGTGCTATAGAGAGTGAATGTTTGTCTAATGAAATAATTTCACTATTCCAGAACATCAGGTCAGTGAACTCATGGGCCAAACCTTGTGAAAAGGCCGGATAGAATGTCTTAAATGTGGTAATTGGATTGATTCTTTCTGTTCTAATTTAATCTAATCTAGCTCTACATGATGGTTTTAATACAATCTGCTTTAAATAGGAAGTGAGAGAGTGAAATTAATCTAGCCTTTATAGTAAAAAAAAAAAAAGAAAAAAAAAGAGCAATCATAAACAAAAGGAGCCCATTAAAGCGATGTGCCTTCAGCCTTCGTGGAAGTTATTACACACTGTGCTCAGATGGTGGAGATAAAAGATGATGGAGATGTGACAGGCTTGGTTTTTCTCTTTGTCTATGCTGTTTACTAATCTTGTAGAGCCTTGACTGGATCAGGCATTTCTGAAAATAGTTATTATCCCGGTCATTCAGTCTGAAAAGCCTCCTCTGGACGCTGACACGGAAGCAATCTTCCCTCTCATTTGTGCCCACGGCAGCTAGTTAACATTAGAGGGCCAGTATCGTGAAGGATATGATTGTTACATCCATTACAATGCTAAACCATGTGCTGTTCCCATAATGTAATTTATTGTATGTTCTGTCAGTAAGTATAAACATCAGGGATTCAATTGATGGTTGTCTATATATAGTTTTTCCTTGTTCCTCTGGAAAGTACTGCTGCTTGAAATGCTTGGAATGTTTAATGAAATCAGCTAACTCTGTTTCATCTGTAAGTGACTTACAGAATTGAAAGTGTGCATTTTATCACGAGAAGCAAACCCATGACACTGACATTGTACTTTGAGATCTACTAGCACAGAAATGTAGTCTCTCTCTCTATATATATTCTCTCTCTATTTTAATATTTACCTTTATTTATTCTTATTTTATTTTTAATTTATTGATCATCTGTCTGTCTATTTGTCTATCCATGTATTCTTCAAAATTTTATTATTATTTTTATTATTAATTTTACCCTTTATATTAGTATTATATATGGAGTTGGTCATTAAAATATCAGTTGATCTCTATTTTAAAATGATGTCCTTTCGAGATTACCAGTCATGTGTGGTGTCATCTGAAGAGCACCAGTGAGATGTGAACTCATCTGTGATTCACTTTGAACTGCCGCTAGCATCAGCGGGACAATGGCGCTGACATCCTCGAAATATGAATCTTGACATTTGGCACACAATTGTTTGTACATGTTGCTTCCCAGATGACCTCTAAGCTTATTAAACATTGGCTGAGTCAGAAATTAAATTCAAATGCATAAATGCCCATGAGTGACAGAAAAAGCACAGCAGCCCATAGGGAAGAAAAAGACAAATCCAATCTCAATAATACATCTCATTTGTTTCTCAGCAATGAGATTACATGGAGAATAAATTGAGCCTTCGTCTTAGATCTTGCTCTCCCTCTGGACAGTCTCCACAAATCCAGCCTTCCTTCCACTAACAAACAGCTTTTGCTTTTCCTTTTCCCACTGCTTATGTGATTTAAAGTTTAACGGTTGTGCGCTTATATAGGTTCTGTTGAGAATTACTTTCCACGAATCCTTTAGGAACACAGAAACAGAGTCTTTCATTCCCAGCCACTGACCTCTGTTTTAGTGGTATGTTTATCCTGCAACAGCTTTGGTCCTAGTGTCCACTACATAGTCAGTCACTTTAAAAAGTGTTTCTTCTTTCTTTTTTTTTTCTTCTTTTTTTTAGAACAGAGTTATTGTTTTATTCAAGACTTGAAAGTCTTCACAAATATTAAAATCAGTTGCAGATCATGCATTACAAGACAACCAGTATTATAGGATTCTGGTGTGTGTGTGTGTGTGTGGTTGCTCATGTTGCTCTCCAGTGGTTTTAGGAGGATGACCGAGTGTTTCTCCCTCTCTCTCTCTCTCTCTCTCTCTCTCTCTCTCTGTAAATAAACTGCAGGATTTGTCACTGTGAGGGGGATGATGAGAGTCCACTGATAACCCCCTGTCACTGCACTGGGAGTTTGCGGTTTGTCCATCAGGGCTGCCTGCAGCAGTGGATCAAGAGCTCTGACACACGCTGCTGCGAGCTCTGCAAGTATGACTTCATCATGGAGACCAAGCTCAAGCCACTCCGCAAGGTAATGTCACAGACATATACATATATAGATAAAAATATATGGATTGAGCACCTGCTCATACTGCACATACACAACATTACAGACTCTACCAAGTGATAAACATGCTATGAAAAGCCTTTATATGGGGTACCACTAGGTCCCCTTAGTTAATCTCAAACCTCCGGGGAATCACCTGTTTAAAAAAAAAAAAGGCCGAACAGAGGAGAGTCAGCTGGAAAAAAGAGAATGCAACAGAGCTTTTGATAAAACGAGAATCAACATTGGCTTGGCTTTTTGAGTGGAAAACTGGGGGATTTAAAATGTCTCTCTCTCTCTCTCTCTCTCTCTCTCTCTCTCTCTCTCTCTCTCTCTCTCTCTCTCTCTCTCTCTCTCTCTCTCTCTCTCTCTCTCTCTCTCTCTCTCTCTCTCTCTCTCTCTCTCTCTCATAATGAAGTAATGAGCCACAAGAGGCTGTGAGTGACTTTAATTTTTAACACAGGTGTTACAAACCCTATTAGGTCTAGGGGAACTGGGCTGGTAAAACATGTACTGGGAGGCAATCAAGCATCAATAATTGAACTAAGTATTAATTGTATTTTAAGGGTACTCTGCTTTGCGTTATTGTATATGCAGATACAATAGCTGATCAGTGTAGATTAGAAAAAACCTGTCCTTTTGAGATGATTGAAAACAAGTTTCTTCCTCCTGTAGGAGGTTTTTATAATTAATTGTTATAATGAATTGTTTTTGAGTGGCATGAATTTTTTCAGCATGAAAAAAGTCTTTGTCCACTGCTTCCTCTTTTAATTAAATTTTATGATGCTGTGTGTCTCAAATGGGGCTTAAAATGGGACATCTGTAGGACAGCCTTTGTGTCACCATAGAGATTGTGCTTAAGCAGACATACGAGAGAAAGAGAGATTCCCAGGTGTCTTCAAGAGAACTCTTGAAGACGCAAACCCAGCTGACCATTAACCAGCACACTCTGCTGGTTGGATTCATTTCACTGTTTGTTTTTTATCGCTGACTGTCAATTGACATTTGAGCCATTGTTCTGTTGAATAGATTATGAATGTGGTTATGTTGGCAGGTGTTATTGTTGACAAATGAACACGGCATGTCAACGTCAGCATCCTTCCAGAAGAAATCTCAACTAGAATTAAATATGAATGATCACAGCCATAGACACTGAGGGAGAAACATCCCCCAAGTATTCAGATTATTCATTTACTGATGTGGGGCTTTTACAATGGTTGATTGTTAAATAAGTACTTTTGGTTCAACTTAATCCTCAGTACTTGGTTAAAGCATTGCTCGTGTCCCATTTAGTTGTTTTTTTCAGAACCTATTATTGAGTCCTCATGTGATGCATTTTTCAAAACTGAAATAGCTTAGTTTTAACATAGACGAAATAAGAAATGTTGAACATTCCATCCGTTCTCTGTTTGTCAACATTGTAAACATGCTGTCTGCTCTTTTAGAGTCTCCTGTTTTATAACATCATTTTATGAAATGTTTTATGGCTGTGTAAACAAAAACTGACATGCTTATATAACCATACAAAAACTGACAAGCTTATATAATCATTTGCCATTGACTATAACATGGCCAAAAGTGTGTGCACAGCAAAGCACCACATCCATATGTGCTTGAAAGCATATTTCATTTCAAAACCATAGATGTTACAAGGGAGTTTGTCCTTCCTTTGCTGCTATAATAGTTTCCAGGTTTCTAGAAAGTTTTTCCACTAGATGTTGAAATAAGTTTGCGGGTGTTTACTCCCATTCAGTTGCAAGAGCATCAGGGAGGGTCACAGTCGACTCTGTTCAAGTCTGGGCTTGTCATGTTTTTTCACACCAGTAAATCATTTCAATGGCAGTCACTGAGCTAGTGGCACTTCCCATTCTGCTGAAAATGTTTGTCTAAAGATTGAATGGTGATATGCTTGAGTTTATACACCTAAAATAGCCACATTAACACATTAATTAGGGATAGACATTTTTTCGCCCTCATGTCTTTCCAAGACTTTCTTTCTTCCTTTCTTCTGACATAGATTGATAGTTTTCTTTCATAGATTTCAACATGAGGGTGAGTGTTACACAATTTTACACAATTACACAATTATTACACAATTTTTTTTTTTTTTTTTTTTTTTGGGTGAACTATCCCTTTTAACAGGCTATTAACCGTGTAATATGTGTATAGGGCTAAACTTAAACAGGTTTAACTAATAGTTCCATTTTTGCATTTCATTAGAATTATTGTACTTTCAAATAAGCACAAATCAAGAGAACATACACTCGCATGGTTTATTTTACCTTATGTAGTTTCCTGACGTCTTATATTTATCATATAAATGACATACTCTTTACATTATATAAACTGGTACAAGCATTAGCTTCTGTCAAAAGCTAAACCAGTAAAATTCCTAATTAGGACTTCAGCAATTCCAAAGTATGTTATTAACATTTTTATATTGAAAACAACAACAAAATGAATTTATACTGTGGCACAGATGTATTTTTTTCAGCAATCACAAACAATACAGTCAAGATTTAGATTATTACTACAGTTATTATTACAGTTCATTGATGAGGTTTGCTTGCAGATTTAGTCTGTGTGAAGATTTAGAACGGCCGTGTGAAAGAAATCATACTTGGCTGTATTACACTTCCACTGTTGAGCAAAATATTACAGTGATCACTAAAATTTCACAGAGATCTCCAAACAAACAACATGCATGTTTTCCGGTGTTTTAAGGTTATCTGCACAGAGAATGCGTGCACATGGCTGCCAGGTTGGGAAGATAAAGCAAAGCAAGTAAAGCACTGGACAGAAAATGTATCCACTTAAGAGTAAAGCTCTGTTTGGGGGATTTAAACACTTGACATTTGGCAACCAGGCTTGTTAAAAATACAAGATATCACAAATGTCAAATCAAATTGAAACAGGATAAATAACCAGTGGCAGATAAATGTCTGCAAATATCGCAGACAGTTATGCTTAATTGAGAGAAGCAGAAATCGTGATCACTTTTAAAATATGATTTATCATGCAGCCCTAACTGTGTAGTATATTTGGCTTTTTAATTGGATTAAATATGTACTACAGTTTAAATAAACACAAATGATTTGATTATTCTTTGTTAATATAATGCTATTCTGGTAAATGTGGAAATTTGAAATGGATTCTGGCTCATAGCTTGACATAGAGACCAGAGATCACACATATGAAATATTTACTGAGCAGAAAGGCCTGGTCACCAATTTTGTTTGTGCTGCACTCTGAAAAATATAGACTATAATATTGGTTATAGTCATCAAAGTCCTTCTTTTACAGCAACAATTAAAGATTAAATGTGTTTTTAATATGTCTGTCTGCAGTGGGAGAAGCTTCAGATGACCGCCAGCGAGAGGAGGAAGATCATGTGCTCGGTCACTTTTCACGTCATCGCCATCACATGTGTCGTCTGGTCGCTCTACGTCCTCATTGACCGCACGGCAGAGGAGATCAAACTAGGTTAGCCACGCCCACCCTTCACCAGCCAATTAAACACTACTGTACCTCCCACTTCCTCATCCAGCACCGTCTGCCTGCTTCCCCCCTCCGTACCATACAGCTGTCCTTAAGTTCCCTCCGGATTGTTCTGTTGCTTATTGAACAATCACATTCCTCTGACTGACAGCTACATCTTGTACTCAGTGATGCATATCTTGATGTATTCATTACCTATATGCAGATGGTTTATCCGTTCTTTGAGATACGGGTAACTTTATATGGGTGTCTCGTTTTAATTATGTGTGAGCTGGTGCGCTCATAGTCTCATTCTCAGATGGCACATTTACAGCTAGAGCACAATTCTTTTACTGATCGTCTAATACATATTAGGGGCTGTTTACACGACACAGTTTTCAACTAAAAATGGAAAACTTTTTATGCGTTTTGGCCGTTCATTCACACGACAACAGCCTTTTGGGGGCCTGAAAACGCAAACTTTTGAAAACGGGTTTCAAAGTGCAAGTTTTTGCAAAATGATACCGTTATTATCTCTGTGTAAACTACAAAAACGTGAATCTGTGAAAACGGTGGCGGCATTCGCATGCGTTAAGCATCCTTCTTAAAATGCATAGACATATAGACTATGTCTATTAGGGCTGGACCCGAATATCCGAATATTCGTTCGGTGGGTTGGTATTCGATTTGAAAATTTGACATTTGAATATCCGTTGTTTTTTTTGTTGTTTTTTTTACACACCTGGGATCCCCCGCGAAACGGTTCTCATTTGCGCTTGAATAAGGCCGGCGACACACTGGCTGCGTGGCGTGAGCGTCTCAGCTGCGTGGCGTGTCCGTTTTTATTTTGGCTCCCATGTTAACAGGTTGGAGTTTGCACACTGCCTGCGTGAGACACACGTCTCAGGCGCGGCTCGAGCCACGCGGAAAACGCGTGCATGATAGAAATAGAACCGACGCGCATGCCTGACCTTGTGTTTTGGGTTAAGCTGCGTTGCTTTTGACATTGTGGAAAATAGAATAATAGAAACAAAATGTATTAGCCTTTTTACCCGTTATTATCAATCTAAATTAATCTCGTTTTTAAGTTAACATAATTTCGTTTTTCTTTATTTAAATTTCGTTTTTCTTTATTTAAATTTTGTTTTTACTTTATTTAAATTTCGTTTTTCTTTATTTAAATAAATATACCCTTTACTGTCTCAGTAATTTGTTAGTCAGAAAAATATTAGACTACCTTAAAAGTATTGTTTAATTTAACAGACCTGTGTGTGTGCGTTTTATGGGAACGGACACTAGTGCAGTGTCCGTTCTCGGAGCATAAGTGTGAGGTGTGCTGCTTCCCGCTCGCGCTGTTCTGTAGTTTATTAAAAGTTTATTAATTCTGAATGTGTCGCGTCTTGCGTGTCCATATATTACACCAAATGCGACACTGCACTCCCTTGTGAAGTCGATTGGATGAACGGTTCTCAAAATAATACAAATGCAAACGGACATATATAGAATCCTGCCTTTATTAGAGAGAAGAATATGTTCAGCCCCCTCTCTCCGAAGCTTCGAATATTCGATGTTCATTACTACCGAAGCTTCAAAGCTCAAAAAATGGTATTCGGAGCAGCCCTAATGTCTATAAGGGTGTAGTGTTTCTTTACAAAGTGACATCGCCAACTACTGGCCTGGCAGCATAATACAACGCTTATAATCGTTTTCACATATGCGTGTGAATGGGGATCATTTTGACAACGTTGTCGTCTGTATGCGAAAAATGCAAAAGAAAAACTTTTCTGTTTTTAGTACATTGATGTCATGTAAGCGTGCCCTCAGACACACAATTGGAAAACTCTAATCTGATTGGCTGATTTTACGAAATTTCCGATTTATACTTCCCCACTCTATTGTATTCTAAGAGCAATACATTAAATACATCTAAATATGATGGGGGTCGTTGTTCAATTATAAAGATAACTATAATGAGATAACTGTATTAGCTTTCACACCAACGGGTAATAATGTTCTCAAGCATTTCAAGTGGCAAACAACATAATTGCCGCGCGTACTTCTAAAATACAGATCTTTAAAGTTAGGCAGTCAATGTTTTTATCATTCTCCAACTGGAAAAAAAAACTTTCTGAAATAGATTACAGATATTGTTTCTCTATGTTATAGTTGTGGCTGGACTTACATATTCTCATAGAATTAGAATGATTATTAAAACTTTATATTTATAATTGGCATTCTTGATGCGAACTGGCCTTAAGCTACATGGGAGACTAGTGCACTAATAATAGAGTAGATTTACTCCCAGGTCATCTCTCAAACTCCACTGAATCGATACCATTAGGGAGCTGTGGAGCGCAGGGACCAGATGTCTTCAGAGAATATGACGGCAATGGATTTTATTTTCATATTGGATTTGAGCTGTGATGCAAGTGTGTGCTTAACTAAAGCACGCCAATCCTTTTACTGCACTCTGGGTGAGTTTTGACACTGACCTCGACCCGTACGCTGATGGGTGTCTGACAGCAGGCACTTTACTGATTTGCTCCTAACATTAAGAGCCCATTCACACGCGCCTCATTGTACAAGAACTGTAGCTTCAAAGGGAGATCTTTGATCACTGTTACCATGGTTACACCATTGACTTTCCTTCATCATGCATGGTAAGGCTTGAGCAGAGTCAAGAGGCAGTGCATGCACACACCTGAATGTTTCCACGTGTCATTCCTCATCTCTTTTGCCATTCGTAACCAGCAGTTATCTTAAGATATGATTCCCATCCGCCTGCACCCCTGACCCTCCTCCCCCTATCAGTGGCTTCACCTTTTGCCAATAGTGAAATAGTAACAAACTCTTTTTAACCATGCAGCGGGGAGAATACCAGGTAAACGCTTTTACATTTACCATTCTTTCCTCCTAACCCTTTCCTCTAACTGTAATTATTTCTTTGAAGGTCTCTCTCTCCTTCTACATCAGCCATCTCTAGCATGAATGCTAGTCGCGGCCTGAATGAAGGCAATAATGCTTCACAGCGAGAACGCGCTCCGAACGCAGTGTGCACGGCTGCCCCATACTGTCAGTTGCGAATATGCTGGACAAAGGCAATTTCAGGCTTGATGGCCACTTATCACAGCCTGACCTCTTTTTTTCTTAAATCTATTTTCTGGATATATTCAGGCACAAAGAAATTAAAGAGAAAGCAATTGTACGTGACTATGGAGGTAATGCGTGGAACAAAGAGGCGAGCGCTGTATTTGAATGCACTGTGGCGTGTTTTTATCGAATTTGAAACTGACATAAATCTGTATCGATGAGCTCTCCTCTGATTTTGCAAAGGCAAATGTGTAGTTGTCAGAGTAATGAATGAGATGGACCAATCAAACCGGTCCTTTGTATATAATTAGGTATATTGTAATACACAAGGTATTGATTTTGAAAAGGCCACTTCTATCAATAGAATATCAAGCAGGTTTGCAAAAATGCTAAAGACTGTCCCGTAAGTGCGTCACTAACCTATTTTTTTCCCCCTTTGCCTTTGATAAACATGTTAGGTGGACTAAAGCTGCACCCCAGCCTGACTTACGGAGCCTCCGAAAGTAGTACAGTATTCCTTGTCCAAGGCCTTGTGCTTGAACAGACCGTAGCATTTAGAGATGTACTGTAGCACATGGCAATTCCCTCACACTTGATCTTTCCTGACATTTCCAAACGCTTAATTCCAGAGAGGAAAGCAAGTGTAAACAACTCAAAGGTTGGCGGAATTTATTTCCACTGAAGGTGGACTGAGAAACACCTGAAATGTCTTTGCTCCTGATCTCACTTTCTCAGACATTTCTAATGATTTTGGTAAAATGGTCAAGGGTGAAAATGCTGTATTTGCATTCTGAATCATAGCCCTGTGTCCATTTCTGGCTCTTTAGAAGCTTGGGTGGGATATCAGGACTCCAGCCGTCTGTCTTTGCATCCCTGCTCCCGTGTTTGCCCCAGTGCTGTGTTTGACGCAGAGATTTTAGATTTTGTGTTGTAATCCAGAATCACTTCATATGCACGTAGAGTTTATACAGTATTGCTGTAGGGTAATGTATTACTGCAATCTTGGGTTAGGATTGCTGCATATGGGTCAATGACATTTTTTGTTTTGTTTTTGTCCAGGACAGGTCTTTTAATTTATTCAGAAATACATTAAAAATGCAATTTATACATACAACCACCTGAATACACCTCTTCTATGATGGGGATTGTTGTAAAAACATTTTTAAATGTTAACATTTTTTGGGGGAAATATCAAGATGGAACCTCATTAAAGCCTCATTAAAAGAATGAAAAGAAAATTCTTGAAAAGAAACCTTAAAGTAAAAGAAAAGTAGTTTGAAAATAATATTCATAGGAAAGAAAAAAGTTTCAACAAAACTGCTTATTAATATTTTTTTTTTTAAAACTCCTTAGACAACCAAATCAGTCATCTGATGTGACAACAAAATTCATGTGGTGTAATTAACATGCAGAAGAAAAACAACATAAAACAGGAAATTATATTGTAGGTGTCAAGGTCAGCAAGTTCCTTAAAATATCCGATAATATTATTTTTTTTATGACAAGGCAAGGTTTTAAAAAATATGGTGTGGTGACATATATACTCTTAGTGACAAAAGAAATTTAATGATATTTATGATTAATTCATAATATTTGTAAATATATAATTTAATATTTATTGAAAACATTTTTAAAATAATTAAAATTTTTGTATTACTTTTTTCTGCATTTATTTTAAACTTATTTATTTTTATGTGTTCATTTTTATTGATTTAATTTTTACTTAATTAATTATTCAAACATTATAAGCTTTTTAAAATCACATGAAATCAACATGACAAGAACTTAAATAAAGAAATTTCTTCTTTGTTATTATGGACCCTCTTATTTGTCATTGACCCTTATGTTTGACCCTTACGATATTCATGTCACAATGAAAAATAATCATTGTAATGTGTGTGACGTACTTACAGCGATTTACTCCCTTTCGTTTATCGTACAGGACTATTGGAATGGCCTTTTTGGACCAAGCTGGTGGTGGTGGCCATAGGCTTCACTGGCGGACTGGTGTTCATGTACGTGCAATGCAAGGTCTACATCCAGTTGTGGAAGAGACTCAAGGCCTACAACAGAGTAATATATGTGCAGAACCGCCCAGAGACCTGTAAAAAGAATGTTTTTGATAAGCCCTCTCTTCTGGAGCCCAACTTGGAGAACAAAGAGGCGCTCGGGCCGGCGCAGTCGGACACAAACTCTTCCCAGTACACAGAGACAGAGGACTACAGTATGGAGATCCTGCACGTGTGATCGCTCTTGGCCCACATATACCCTCCCCAACCCCCCTAGAGGACCGGCTGGGGCGCCGCATGCTCCGGGACACGTGGATGCCACACAGCACTGGGCAAGAGGACTGAGACTGGACTTGTTTTGTCGTTTAGATGTTATTTTCTCTTCGTTCGTTTGTCCGATCTGTTCCTGTAAGTTGTTGGCTAACCATAATGAATCAGTGTGCGCTAGATCTCGGATCATTCCAACCACTGCCATTGTACTGCTGTCGTACAAGAGTTGAAACCCACCGTTCGAGCTGTGTATGTGTGGACGTGTCTCCGCTGGTTCTGATGGAGTCGATGCATTTAAGCACTTTTTATTTCCCTGTCCTAAAGACCCCTGTTTTAATAATATATTCAGTTACTTTCTACCTGGATAAGACATTAAAACAAACTTGAAGTTTTGTGGGCGACATCTCACATTTTATAGGTGCATTTGTATCTCCACAGACCCCCTCGGATGGAACAAAAAAAGGAATATGAAGGAGCAATGAGGGAACATTTATGTACTGTTATATATCTTCTTTAGAAAACCATTTCAACATTCTGAATTTACACGACTTAGGCTTTATTTTATATCAGCTGATAACTAAATAATCTGGATCATCTAATTACGATATTTATCCGATCAAGGGCTAGATTTACTAAAGTGCGATGCTACGGTTCTTAGCATGTGCAGAAATGATACCATACGGTGACTAGTCACTGGCTATGCTGCTGTTTTTTGCATTTGCTGAAGACTTTAGTAAATCAGGCCTTAAAGTATATGTTGCGAATGTAAAGAATTAAAATTCCTCACTGAGCGAAATTAACTCCATTGTAGCATCTTGAATCATGAAAGAGATTTACCTTCATTAGGAATTTGACTGGCAGGAAACTTGGAAGTGAAATAAATCCAAGTTTTCCGATTTCTCTTTTCTTTCACGAAATGGATTCTCAAAGATCTGCCCGCTTCTGGCATTCCTGCACTTCTTCGGAGTTTGTTTTTAACTATAACTTGAATAACAGAAATGGTGTTTTAGCAATGATGACATGAACCACTTAGCAAGACTATTAAAACGTTCTGCTTGTTTTGGTTTTAAAAACAATCATAGCAAATTTCCCATGGGTGTAATTTCAGGTTATATTTATTCTGAATATTGTATAGCTTTTCAATGGCTTTAAATGTTGGAAAATAGCCATGTTAGTTTTGGCCTTCATTCTAACATTATGCTTTTTTTAGCGACCTGAAAAACACGACTTTGATTGACGTCCCTGGCAGTGATCATGTACATGGGCTGTGCTTCTTATAAACTCTATTGGGAATTAATAATTTCATGATCTTATGTTCACAAGGTATAGGATACTTCTGCCATCTAGAGCTACTGCACAGACAATGCACATTCAAATTTTTTTTAACCTCTTCTGACTGGCTTTGTGCCGTTTGACCAATAAAATATGCTCAATGTTCACAGTGCTAATTGCATAGCTTTTGTATTCCTTATCAAGTCTATCTTTTTGTGAAGCTCATCTTAAGTTGGGTCTGTCAGTGTGCGACCAAGCATATTGTCACAATGTATGCACTACAACAATGAATTAATGCAACCCTGTCAGCTCTCATTCTGTTGGAGATATGTGAAAATACATGGAATTAAACTACTGTCGTTGGGCTCGGCACTTAACTGGTTTGCCAGGCCTCATGTAAATCACCATCTCGAATTAAATCCCCATAGCTGCAGAGATATTTGACATTTTCTCAAGATTCAGTGAAAACAAGTTTTGTTTCTTTGATAGGACATTTGTAAAACAATGGGAGCTGGCTCCTTTTACTAGCTAGTGGTGGAAACACCTTAATAGATACACATTTTCCAAAATCTCTTTTTAGCACTGCACTGCATCATATTATTCATTTTTCGTTTTGTTTCATGGTTCATCATAGAAGTGTTCAGTGCATCAAACTGCAGTGTATTACTACTGAATTGGCTTGAACATGAAAACACGACTGTTTCTTGCATCTCCTTGTGATTTTTCTCAGTAGTAAATAGTTTCTCTAAGCATTTTTGAGGATAAAAAAAAAAAAAAAAGTCAACCAAATAAAGGAAATGTAGAATTTTTCACCAGCCTTGTGTTGTATAAGATGTTTTTGTTTTTTTTAAATGACTGTAATAACAGTGATTAAAGGTCTGAAAACTGCCTGGATATGTTAAATTATTTCCCATAGGAAAAGTCAATGAAATTCTCAGTTGGTCATTTATATGTGTCGTCAAGGCCTTTTATAAACACTGTGTCAAATAGATAACATCAGTGGATTTGATCAATTTCACTTAGTGTCTTTCTCAGTGGATAAATACTGGTTTTGTGAAACTGAAAAGGCTGTAATTTACATGTATAGTTTTGTATTTTATGTATGTTTCTCTTTTTTCTCCTCAGTATTACCACCTCTATCCGGATGATTTTAGTTCCTTCGCTGAGATATGAGTGACTACATTTGTGCTGTGTTTTTAAGGGAGACTGAGTGGAGCAATAAAAGAAATCTTAAATTAGCCTGTGTCGAACTGCACAGTTTATTTGTCACAACGGGTTATTCCGAATGTTTCAGAAACCCAAATAGTGACCTTAACCCGACCATAACCCGAATTTTAACAGCTTGTAAACGTAGTCACTGACTCGTGAGTTTTGTTTTCTCTGCTGTGAGATCTCAAGTTCTTACCTAATTTTAGAATTACATTGACATGCTAATTTAAGTTAATTGTCATAACAGGGCCAAAGTCTTGTTTTTTAACCAGCAATTTAAGAAATTGAATATGAAGCATTAAATTATCATTCACTGTGCATGAGTCATATACAGAAAGAAACAGAACTTATTGAGTGGATAAGCCCAGGGGTCATAAGGTTCAATCAGCTTACATATATAATCCTTTTAGCTCCATGTCTTTGTCTTTAGCTCCCCCTTTGACAGGACACCGGAAACCGTAAATTTAAGTCACATACACAATTACTAAGACATTTTCAAATAAAGTTTGGTGTGAAATATCTATATAAACATAATGTGCCTTACCGTAAAACTTTCAAATGGTCCTTCAACATTTTCAAAAGCACATGAAGAAAATAATATTCAATCCATAAAATGGCCACTGAAAACTGACTTTACATCCAAACTCTCCAGCATTGATCTAAAAGCATCTGGACTCTAATATCATTATACACTCAAAATAAAATATGCATCTGAATTGCATATCAAATTTGCACCTATTTATATTACACGTTTTTAACAAACTAATAAACTATTTACGTGATGCATATTTGTCAGTCATACATTCTGCACTCAAAAGAAAAAAAGAAAAATCTTGGCATGCTTTATTATTAACTATATATCTTTTTGATTTTAATGATAAAATGAATTTATTCAAAAGTGCTTAGAATCGGTATAAATCTCTAAAATATTCAGTATGAATTGTTAGCTGTGGAACAAGCCATATTAAATTAGATAAAATGTATGAGATTGAACGAAATAGGATTTGTTGATCATAAATATAAACCTGGTTACTGTGTGTTTAAAACACATTCAGTTTATTAGTACTAAATCTTACCTGCTTCTTATATGTTAAATTTATGTATGACCTGCAAATATCCATCACGTTAAGTTTATTAGCTTGTTAGTTCGGTTAAAACTCTTTTTTATATGCATTTCAAACACTTGAATGTTGGAGTGCATATTTTTTGTGTACCTTTATTGTATCAGCTTAGTCTCTAAAGATTGAAGTCGACATGAAACGGCTTCTCAAACAAGAAAAAATGTAGGGTGGGATTTGATTGTGTCCATCGGGAATTGATTGAATGATTGTGGTTTGCTTTTGCTGTGATGTCATGTGAGTGACAGGTTGTCCCGCCCTCACGCCGAGTCACACGTCATCAGAGAAGAGAAGAGATGTCATTGCATGAAGGAGGGGAAATTATTTTGATTAAAGATTACGAAGGCACATGAATAAAAAAAAAATAAAAAAACTATGCATGGATATATCAATTATAATAAATACTGCAATATTCCATTTAAAAAATTGTTTGTTTTTTTTATTTCATGGTGACTTTAAAATCTCTGTTTTTGAGAAAGAATGGCCAAAATAGGAATAACCACTAGAACACAAAATATATTATCAGGACTGGCTTTAATACACATTTGATTGATTTGATTGATTGTGTTAAATGTTACAAGATATAAAGGCAATAAACCGATTAGAGCCTAATGATGGTGTACCGTTAATATTTTTTAATCTATCTTCATGTAGATAAAAAAACTGTGGAGGACGCTTTCGTCAGAAGCACATGCTGTCATGCGTTGTACTTCTCTAATTGATGCGTTTGACCTCAGCTCAAGAGGACACAGCAGAAACAGCAGCTCTCAAGGTCATAGCAGGGGTGTGTGTCCTTTCTGCTGTCCTCAGTGTCTTCACAGAATCATCTGCAATTCAAAATGAGCCTGCCAACATCAAACATTTGGAAAAAGCGCCATATTTATACTGTTAATTACTGGTATATGAACAGGATGCTCAATGCTCAAAAGTCACATTTTTTGTCCAATCTGCTTCTTCTACATTAGCATAACTAATGCAAAGCTGCACTATAACAAATCAATTAAAGGTCATTTATTATTTAACTCATATGTTGAGCATGAAGGACCACCTTTCAAATGAAGGTTTACAAAAACAGTTACAGTGATAAATCTGGCAGTCATCGGGGACCAAGCACTCATGCAGACAATTAGATGATACAATGGAGATGTATCTTTTCAAACACAGTCCAAATGGAATCAAATGGTTTAGTTGGTGTCAAAAGAGACCGCCAAATTCCAAATGAAATCCATCTGTTGTGTGGATTAATGTTAAAATACTTAGATTTAGATGAATTGCATGTCATATTTAAATTAGTGAAGTTATCATTTGCTGCTTAAAATTTTGCAAGGCCCTTTATTATGATTTTATTTATTTCTATAATAAATACATGTGGCCTTCTAACATTTAAAAAACTTTAATGTGCAATGTTTTGTAGAACCAATTTAATAGGTGATTTACCAGTGGAGTAATTTAATTTAATCAAAAAAGAAAGGCCAACTACACTATTAAATATGTTATCAGGGATAAAATACCACATAGAATCTGTTCCAAGCAATCATCTTTCCAACCAATTAATTTGAAATGTGTTGTTAGTATCATCAAAATTCAGAACTTCAAAACCCCCCTACCTTCTTTTGTAAACCAAAACTTTTTTGGATTATTCCAAATAAACCTTATCAATATTTTTTGAGGTGTGATTAGGCTATCTGCTAAAGATCTAAAGATACTGTCTTGGATTAAAAAAACTATTTTTTACAAACAATTTATAAATCTCTCTGAAACCAACTATTAAATATATATATATATATATATATATATATATATATATATATATATATATATATATATATATATATATTTGTTTTGGAAAAGCGAGGTGAAAAATTCAGGTGCTGTCTAGCCTACAAATAAAAAAAATATTGTTAAATAAATGAAGTACTTTTAATTGGAATATTCTAAATATCATTCTAAGTGTGGTTTAAGCAAATAATTTCACAATTAGATAAATTAAGATCCGTCTTGTTTACTTTTTTTTTTTTAACCAGAAAAATGTTGTAGTAGCCTATACAGTACATAGACATAATAAATACAAAGAGTATTGTATTTATTATGTATATGATACAGTAGCCTAAAAACAAAATGTACATATTAATGATCCGTCTTCTTCATAGGTTTTCTTTACTCTTTTCTTCCGTGCTTCTCTCATTACATAACACTTTTCAAAATAGTAGTCCCAATTCACGCATGAATACAACAAAATACAATAGCATTTTAGCGCTTTCAGATATTATGTGTCATTTTATTAATAACTAGATGCAGCAAAATCGTGTAAAACATCACAACATACAGAACAAAGTACCACCCTTTTTTTTTTTACATGAACAACCTTAGAGAATAGAGATGCTTTAGCAGCCCCAAGAGGCCAGTGAATGCATTGCTCGTGAGTCATCGAGCTTTACAATCCAACTTACTTGAAAGTTGAAAGTGAAAATAGCTAATATGTAAAGCTAAATAGCAATGTTTATAACTTCAGGAATCAGAATTGTAACTCAAGTTCAACAATCATTTCCATGTAAACGAAGCTCACTTTCGTATTTTACCTTCATTGAAATGAAAGCCAGAAAGCAGTGCTATCACTGACTAATACTATTAAAATATTTAATTAAGTAAATTAATTAAAATAAAGCCGAAACAAAGTATAAATATTAGATTTGATAAAATTACATTTTATTTATTTAAACATACGTTTTATTACATTTTTAACTCGAACAAAATGTTGTCTTAACAATTAGGGTAACATGGGGGAAGATGCCCGCCTATTTAGATACAGGTTTAGCATGTGCAGTATGATGATGATTTACTAATTTACTAAACATTTACTAATTTAGCTGTAATAGAACAAAATGTAAAACGATTCAAAGAGGCCATCTTACCCCACTACTGAGGTTTTACCCCATCCACCCTAACTGAAATAAGTTTTTAAAGAACTAGAATTACTCAAACGGAAATGAAAATAAATACTATTCAAAATTGTAATAATATTGTTTACCTTATGTGATAAAAAAAGTGATGTTCAGTATTCTACTGAATAATAATAATAACAACAGCAACAAATGTTTAAGGGTATTTTTTATTTTATTTCATTTTTTATGTCAAACAATCAATGCGCAATAAAAAAAAATTATACAGTGAAAGGCACATGTGTTGACATTTACCGTCAGGCACCGATGGGACAGCCTGGGGTCCTTTGAGCAGGAGGCTGTCGGCACGGGTGTGTTACATTACAGTCTCCTTCATTTCGCCCTCCAACTGGCCAGACCTTTCACATTGGTTCAGCGCTGGGAATAACTTAAGCAGGCGTACTTGAATAACTCCACTCCACTTATTTTGACAGGTAAGTCAGTGTGAGAAGCATGAATCATATATTACGGACATATCAGCTTCGGAGTTGTTAATTTGCTTGCTTTCTACTTAGTGCTAGCGCATTAGCTCGCGTTAGCCGAATCACTCCGAGCTCGGACTATCGGCCTGTTCTAGTGTCACACAGCAGCACTCAGCCCGAGATCTGCCATAGCGTGACATGAGCTCGAGTCAGCAGCTTTACAGCCTCATCTACAGTGTAGCTTTAAGTGATCAGTGTGTGAGCTTCCGCAGACTGCCATGAGTGCAGCCTCACACTCACAGTACTAGAGCCGCCTGACCCGTCTCAAACAGATCCTTTTTGGTGATATTGTGTCTCTGTTTTGCTTAAGATTTGACCATAGTTCGTGCTGTAAGTTACCTTTGTCTGGTTTTGTTCTAAATGTTACGTTTGACCACCATGTGGGTTTCCTTCGGCTAGTTAAAATGGGGAAGGAGATCTGTAAATAGCCTTGCCCTTACTTTGCCCTTTATAATAAAGCAGTTCTCAAACCCCAGCTGAATTTATTATTAATCGATAAGATTCCTGCACGTACATTTTCCCCCCTAGCCTTTATGTTTTTACGTTAGAAGGACTAGTATGGAATTGTTTCTATGCTGGAAGAATATTTCATCTGCAGCTGGATTTCAGCCTACTACTTCCGGAACAGAAAGGCATAGAAACGCCTGTCATGTCTATAGGACCAGACATTCCTACTACATTACCTGTATGATAAAGGTCACAGTGATGAATTATATTGTGACATGACAAATATTGAGCTCTTTTTGGATGTATAATTGTAGTCTATTTCCTAATCTGGTTGTCTTCACATTATTGACAGCGCTTGCCAGGCATAATTGTCCTGCTATTCTCCACCATTCTGGTTAGATGTTTTTTCCCATGAGTGTTAAAGCCTGGGAGACTGGATTAGACCAGATTGGTCAGTGAACCATGAAATCAGAATGAACAGTTCTTATTTTTGTATGTTATATTGTATATTTATTATAAATGAAATTCATGTGACCTCGTGATCTTTAAAATAACTTCTCCCTCTTGCAGCGACATCTCTTCTCTGATGACGTGTTTACTGGCGCGAGGGCCGGACAACCTGTCGCTCGCATGACATCACAGCAATAGCAAACCACTACTTTATTCCCTCTTTTTATGTCAAATATGGCTTTTAGGAACATAAATTAAGGATAATTGGTCAAAAAATAAATCTGTTAAATCTGATTGTTGCATAGAACTGAATGAAGAATGATATATCTATTTAATATTAATTTATTAAATTTTTAATACATTATTTTTTTTAAAAACTTTAATAAAAAAAAAATAGTTTTTTTTTCGGTTTCGGTTTTCAGCCAAGTTTATCCTGAAGTTTAGGTTTCGGCCCAGAATTCTCATTTCGGTGCATCCTTACATATTTCTAATGTGAGCACAGCTTTACAGGGGTAGAAATGAAAAAATTCATGTAATCAATGTCTACATAATTTTGCATGCTGAGTTATGATCTTTTATTTTATTTATTTATTTTACATCTAGTATTTACACATCTAATGCATTGTGAGTGGTCTCTTCATTGGTATTCCATGATGAAATGAATTGATCTCTGTGCATTTATTCAACCATTTCGACCAGTGGTGTCCAGACCTGCTCCTGAAGGGCCACTGTCCTGAATTTAGCTGCAATTTGCCTCAACACACCTGCCTTGAAGTTTCCAGTATGTTTAGTAAGACCTTGCTTATCTGGTTCAGGTGTGTTTAATTGGTTTTGGAGCTAAACTCTGCAGGACAGTGCCCTTCCAGGAGCAAAATTGGACACCCCTGATTTAGACACCGCCAGTTTCTGTGTGTTCCTCATACACAGCCAACAGAAAACAAGCATTTGAACATTTGTTTTATGCAGTCCTTGTACCAAAAACTAAAGCCTAGGCTTGCTGTTTTTTTTTGTGGTGTCTCCACCCCTCACCTCCAGTCATAATTGCATCTCATGCTGACTTGCGCACACACGTTGTACACTTGTAGGTCACTGTGGAGTGCGTCACTTCCCATCTCAGTGACTCAGTTAGGTGTGGCCTGCTGTCAGTTCAGATTAGCCTGAGTAGAGCAGTTGCATTCAGGCTGGGGCATTTATCAAACTGATATGACACTATCTCTCTACGATTAACCATGGAAAGCTAGAGATACCGTAGACTACCCAAAGCGTCCGAAAACTATTGAATGGCTCAGATCAATTGTTACCATTTAAATGTGTTGTTCTGCTGTATTCTGAACAGGTGTATTAATGTTATGATGTTCTCCTGACCCACTAATTATTCCCACATGTTTTTTTTTTTTTTTAAATAGATAAAATGGCTGTTCCCCCAACATATGCTGATCTTGGCAAGTCTGCCAAAGACATCTTCAACAAAGGATATGGTAACGTTTTTAAAACTCCATTGCTTCATGTGAAAAATTGCCATTAGTTTTCTCTTTTTCTCTGTAATCGTTTCCTTTGGTTTATTTTCTGAAAGGTTTCGGTATGGTGAAGCTCGATGTCAAGACAAAATCAAGCAGTGGAGTGGTGAGACTTTTATTTTCATTTATTATGTAACCACTGCTTTTGCCACTTCCTGGGTGTTTAATTTAAAACGCATTAGTTTATTCCATATACATCATGTAGCCTATTCCTTATGTTGGCACTTAACGCATTTAACACAAAACCACTATGACTTATTGCATAAAGCAAAATGCCTGCTCCCAGAATATGATCTGAAATATTTCTCTTTCCTGTCTCTATAGGAATTTAAGACCTCTGGTTCCTCCAACACTGACACCAGCAAAGTGGTGGGCAGCCTGGAAACCAAATACAAGAGGTCTGAGTATGGTCTGACCTTCACAGAGAAGTGGAATACTGACAACACCCTGGGCACAGAGATCACCATTGAAGACCAGGTCTGAATGCAGATTGATTCATTGAATGGTCACCGATCTTGGTGTGTTTCTTTTAGCGTGGATAATAATTGGGTTTGTCACTTTTTCCAGATTGCAAAGGGACTGAAGCTGACCTTTGACACGACCTTCTCACCAAACACAGGGTAAATAATTCCTTTCCTCCACTGGCACCAAAGCTTCAGATTTGGATGGAAACACTGATTTCTCTGTGCACGTGTTTGAGTCCTGGGAGATGCTATATTGTCTCTCACGGTGGACTGTAAATCAATACTGTATTGAGCAATTCAAGTGCCGCCATGTGACAACGTTGGCTGTTTTGTTGTGCATTGATGCATATCTCAAGGTTACTTTCACACAAGCTGGACATCGCAGTCCTCATGTTCTGAGAACTGTAAATCGTTCAGGAGAGTGGCACCTGTCTGGTGTCATTAGGGTCTGTGCTCTCAGATGACAGTCGCGCTGACATGGCCTTTGCTGATGTATAGGCTCATGTAGCTCACGGTAGGGGCTTTGTATCGTGTAGCAGAGGAGTGAAGAGCAGTGTGTGTCTGAGCAAGTTGTTGATTTATTCACGTTATACATTGTTCAAAAGTTGGGGTTATAAATAACCTAAATAATAGACGTATAAATGTCTTTACTGTCATTTGTTTTTATCAATTGAATGCATCCTAGCTGAATAACAGTGTTAATTTCTTTCAAAAAACAACAAAAAAACACTCCAAATTTTGAATGGTAGTGTATTTCACCAGCACTGCTGTTTGCTCTGTTTTATTGTGCAGACAATGCAAAATGGGCTGGTTTTTGCTAGCCTCAGTATAAGCTGTGGCTTGAGCATGAAGTTGCTTATAAATGGTGCAGTGAATGAAATGGTATGACCAAGGCATGACTTTATGTCCTTCACTACGGAATCTGGATTTGAATTTGGATTGTCTTAAAATCAGATGTTTTGGATCATGATGGATGCAAATTATTATTTTACATTGTTGGCATAAATAGATGATTTATGGTGCAGTCCCAAATAGTATTTGAACTGAATAAGTATAAACGCGTATTTATAATTAAATATCACACCATGTTGTATTTATCTTTAAACAATCTCGTAAGCACACATTTCAAGCTAAATATTCACAAAAGTTTGACAGGTTTAAAAAAAGAAAACCGTTAATATGCAAAATTAAGACAAAGTGTTGTAACTCTTTCTGGTTGTCCAATGTTAGTGGATCATATTCATAGAAAATGTGATGAACTACACTGACTTTATACATCCACTAAAATCACCTGGCCATCAGCTGGTTAAAAAAATGGCTTAGAAAATTCTTAGTAGTATTGTTATTGTTAACTAAAACGATTACAAAAAACTGTTTCATTAATTGAAATTAAGCTGAAAGAAAATAAGAATATAAAAATTAGAAGAAATTTTGCTTTGGCCGCTAACTGAAGTAAAATAAGTTTAAGAAGTAAAATAATAAAGCTAAATAAAAAAAAAAAGAAAAAAAAAAAGATAAAAGCATAAAACTAAAGTTAAAATGAAAAATATATGGAAATATAAACATAAAAGCAAATTCAAAATATAAATACTGTAATAGTATATCAATATTACTAAAAGAGGTGGTCTAGAATTTAGTTATTTTCTGCTTGATTTGGTATGTTATCTAAAGCAGTGAAATTGATATTTTTAGTGTGGTTTTATTATCCAAATGCTTTCCGAGAGAACTGCATGATTATTTCAAAGTTATTTGTTACACAAATGTATCACTTGTTTGAAGGGAGGGAACATTAACAATCTAAACAGTTTATATTTCTGCAGATCAGAATTTTGGTTTATGGCTAGTCAAAAGGCAAATAATCCATATGTTTAAAAATCATCTTGTAAACAAATGTAATTCCACTAAAGAGGATGCTAAATTGTTTATTTTCCTTCATGAACAGAAAAAAGAGTGGAAAAGTCAAGACTGCATACAAGCGCGAGTACGTGAACCTGGGCTGTGATGTTGACTTCGACTTTGCCGGCCCGACCATTCACGGCGCTGCAGTGGTGGGCTATGAGGGATGGCTCGCTGGTTACCAGATGTCCTTCGACACTGCCAAGTCCAAGATGACCCAGAACAACTTTGCTGTAGGCTACAAAACGGGAGACTTCCAGCTGCACACTAATGTGTACGTCCTGAAGCGTCACTACATCATTCTAAGTGCATGTGACTTGGACCTGGTTTATTTTAGTGGAGGGAAGTGTTGATATAATGAGAAATTATCTACACAGAGCTGGCTTAGACGTCAGGAATTTTACTATGTTTTCCCTGGAATGATGCATTGAGTTTCTATAAATATGCCAGGCCATTGGCAACCTGGACAAATTATTATTATTATTATTTATTTTTTTAATAATAATGTACAATTATTAAATATTGAGAATTAACATTAAAGTCATGGGAACTTCTAGTTAAGATGCTAATTTTTTCTCTCTCTAAAATATTTTGTGTCTAGTAATTGTTCTTTTTGAGTGCAATCTTTATAAAATCTGAATTGCAAGAAAAGCTCTTTGTAGAATTGTCCTGAGTTAATGTGCATTTATAAATGATTCATTTATTGCAATTTAAAGGTGCAATGTGTAACTTTTGGCCCTTGGTTAAACTAAACTGCATTAATTTTGTCTCCCTCCAGTAATGATGGCTCAGAGTTTGGTGGCTCCATCTACCAGAAAGTGAGTGATAAACTGGAGACAGCGGTGAATCTGGCCTGGACAGCAGGAAACAACAGCACTCGCTTCGGCATTGCTGCCAAGTATCAGCTGGACAAAGACGCCTCCATCTGTGTGAGTAAACTCTTATTGTTTTTACAGAAATCACAAGTTAGGGCACCTGTTTGTTTCTGCATCTGAACCCATAAAACAACATTTCTAAAGGGCCTTTTACACTACACCATTTTCAACTTAAAATGGAAAACCTTTTATGCATTTTTGCCGTTCATTTACATGACAACAGCGTTTTGGGGGCCTGAAAACGCAAACATGTGTTCAGTCTATTGGCACGTTGGGGTGTCAAACTCAGTTCCTGGAGGGCCACAACCCTGCAGAGTTTAGCTCCAACCCTAATTAACCCACCTGATCAGCTAATCAAGGTCTTCAGGATTACTAGAAACTTCCAGGCAGGGTGTTTTTGGAGCTGGTTGGAGCTAAACTCTGCAGGGTTGTGGCCCTCCAGGAACTGAGTTTGACACCCCTGCTTTAAAAAGTGACATCGCCAACTACTGGCCTGGCAGCAGAATACAGCATTATAAGTCGTTTTCGCGGATCCGTGTGAACGGGGATCGTTGAAATCCATGAAAATGTGCATTTGCACTGCAAATAAATACAGGAACTTTTGGATAAATTTCACAGCCAAGGCCAAAAAGGCAGAGCTTTATTTTATAGCATCTTACAAAACAACCAAGCAGTGTTTTTCATCATGACCTCTATATTTAGAGGAAATGGGTGTTTACACAGGAATTACAGTAAGAGGACACTCTCAATTGTTGCTCAATAGTTCTCATTCACAGCCAAAGATGTGTGATGATTGGCCATGACAAAGTTTAATGCCGCTATGATGCAACAAAAGAAAGCCCCAGAGCCGCCTCTGATTTCCATTGGCCATCAGAGCAGACATATTTTAGTACAGCTTTTATATCGATTCTTTACACAGAATTTGGCATCGACCCATTGCCAAAGATCTGTGCCCATGTGCTGTTGAGGATCAGATGGCAACTCTGTGAACCGAAGTGCCATTCATGAGGCGCTACTAAAAGTACAGCTTTTGTTTTAAGAGACTGGAAGTCAGACTCCTCATGAATGTGTTTGTATTTGAATGTTACATTTGGCTTTGCATGTGCACACTTATGTCTTCAGAAATGAGTCAACGTTTTCTCTCATTTCAACAGGCTAAAGTGAATAACACCAGCCTTGTCGGTGTTGGTTACACTCAGACCCTGAGACCAGGTACAGTCTTGCATTTCCTCTTATTATTCACACATGAGAATTTCTGTTTTTTGTATTCCTCAATAGTTTATAGTTGGTATCTGTTCACCAGCTTTGTAGACTGATAAAACAAGTTGATTTGGAAACATCACCCTTTTAATAATTTTGTTTTTATGTAGACTTCTGCATTCATGTAGTTAAGATGCTGTAAAACAGGGTTCCTCAAATTCTGCAGAGTTTAGATCTAAACCTGATCGAACTCGCCTGCGATTTCCTAGTAACTCTGAAAACTGTGATTGGCTTGTCCAGGTGTGTTCGATTAGGGCTGGAACTAAACTCTGCAGATCAGGAATCCTGCTGTAAAAGGTCCAGTGATTAAATCTGTGGTGGTTTTTCAGGCATCAAGTTGACCCTCTCGGCCCTGGTTGATGGAAAGAGCATCAATTCCGGTGGCCACAAGCTGGGCTTGGGCCTGGAGCTGGAGGCCTAAACCTGCTCCTGCTTAACATCAGGGACAAGGGAATATCAGAGAAATCTGGCCTTAAATCTAACTCCAACAGCAACCAGCAGGGGGATTCAGGATGGGATGGGAGCAAAGGCTCATCAAAAGCGATCATGTCATGGTGTTTCTTTTTCCCCCCTTCTGGTCCAAATGCCCTTGTTTGTATCTGTTTGTAGTTCTCTTATAGACATTCAGCTACAAATCAAGTTCTTCATCTGTCTCCAGCACTGCCGCAGTAATTCAATACTCTCTGGGACACGGAGGGCATCTGTGGCTTCCTGTTGTTCTTTGTCTGTTAGACGGTGGTGGGTTTGTGACAAAACTGTCCCTAATTTCATCATTTGTATTGTATCTGATATTCCTTAGTCGTCTGAATGCGATTCATGCAACTACTTAACTCCATATTAAAGGTTATACTTGCTATTATTTAAAAACTGTTATACCGTTTTCTTCTTTCCATGCACGCAAGGACGAGCTTAAGCAGTTTACTTTTCCTTCGGCAGCCATCCAGAGTAACCGTTGTACATGAAGTCTGCCCTTGAACTGAGCAGTTTTTGGGTAGGCTAATGGGGAGATGAACGCTGGTGCTCCTGAGCTGGCATGGCTGGCCTTTTGTTTTCATTTGCAGCACAGACGAGTTCAGTACCTTTTGCTCCCGGTGTTGCGTTATGACCCTGGTTCCCTGAGGCCAAGCTTTCACAATACCTCAGAGGTCCTCATGTGTATGTTTGAACTTTTCAATAAACTATTTAAACTCATTTATGATACAGTTCTTCTTGATTACAAAGCAAATGTGTTTTCATATACAAACTCTAGCTCAGAAATGTGTTCGCAACCCAAAAATGGTCCTGCAGGTCTGTGTTTTAACAGGATTGTGGACATGCAGCAGAGGAAAAATGGTGCTAAATGTTCACAACCGTTATTGGAAGCAAATTTAACGGGCTTATTCACTTCTGAAAGGTAGAATAAAAGCTTCTCGTATCTTTTGCGGTTCGGTCAAAAATATTCAGTATTTGGGAAAAACATGGTACACTGCTTGTTTTCTGTCTTAAGTTTTCACATCTGATATTCTCCACCCATTTGTATTGACCTATTGAACATAACTTGATTAAAATGGATGTTTTATACTCCTGTGTAATTAGGCGAACAAGGACAGGTTTAGTTTAAAAACAACAACCCAGACTTCATTTAATGTGGGTTTACAGTTACTGGGGAAATGCTATTGTGCTTTTGAAAATTAAGTTTTCCATATTTTGTTTATCTACATAAATTTCTGTTTTGAGTCTATACAATTCATGGTAATAGTAATTATATTATTTTATAGAAGGTTTACTTTAATACTTTAGAAATTATACTGTCTTTGGTCACCATCTTATACTGTTCAAATTTTTGGGGTCGGAACATTTTTTTTAAAAATGTTTTTGAAAGTGTTATGCTCACCAAGGCTGCATTTATTTGATAAAAAAAAAAAAACTATTGTGAAACTGTATAAGTTTAAAATGGCCATTTTGATGTTTTTTTTAAAGTGAAATTTGTTCCTGTGATAGTAAAGCTGAGTTTTCAGCATTACTCCAGCCTTCAGTGTCACATGATCCTTCAGAAATCATTCTAATACTCTGATTTGCTGTCTAAGATTACAACATTTCTTACCAATATTGAAAACAGCTGTGCTGCTTAACATTTTTTGTGGAATCTGATACATTTTGATTAGAATTCTTTTATGAATATTAAGTTCAAAAGAACATTGTTTGAAATGGAAATCTTTTGTAACATTTCAAATGTTACAAACGTCTTGACCGTCACTTTTGATCAATTTAATACATCCTTACTGACCCCAAACTTTTGAACGGTGTTTATGTGGGACTTCAGATTAAGATGATATATTTAAGCTTCAACAAAGTAGAGACATCTTAAAATATTAAGCAGTCTTGTAGGGTTTTTCTGGGTAAGTCTTAAGTGAGTTTTTAGGTAAACACATACAATAATTAAATGCCTTGTGATCCTTTATAGATGAATAGCTGCTATGTTGACTAAAGAGAATATGTAAGTGCTGGTTGGCAAGTGTTGGAACCAAGGATAAGTGGAGCATCACACACCCCATTAAACAGTTTACAAAGCTCAGTAGGCCTATTGTAGTTCCTCTGTAGGAAAATTGCTTAAATGAATACACTTGGAAACACTGATATGCTGGAATATTTATTAAGTTAATATATAGCACTTTTTTAATACATACATATGGCTGATCAGATGTAGCAAAATAAAATCTTATACATTCCTCAAGATTCACACATTCATCATGTACACGTAGATCACAGTGTACGCATGCATCTGCATCAGAAACATCAGACTTCCAGAAAGCAATTTCTAAATTTCATGCTCAACTGAGATCATCTGAGTAATTTATATTGCATTCATCAAGGAAGCTTATTTAAACAGTTTTCTCATTCTCTTTTCTCAAGGCATTTTTTCTTAGGGGTTTTATTTTTTGACCACTATTATTCTACACTACATTAGTGGGTTTAGTTGTTTCTTCTGGACCTTTGGTGTCCACGCTGTCCTTCTTGCTGCTCT
This sequence comes from Abramis brama, assembly GCF_963993115.1. Lineage (NCBI taxonomy): Eukaryota > Metazoa > Chordata > Actinopteri > Cypriniformes > Leuciscidae > Abramis > Abramis brama. The sequence continues at coordinate 7,774,339 of NC_139981.1, read as the reverse complement.
CTTTGACCTGCTCTGTCTTCTCCAGAGCTTTAGCTTCTGTTTTGGTTGACGTCTTCACTTCACCACTGTCTGATTCTTTGTCTTTTGGGACAGTTTCTTCACTTTTAACATCTTTGCTGGTTCCACTGCCGTTGGTCATCACACTCTCCTCTTCTTCAGCTTTCTCAGATGTCTTCACTTTGTTTTCTTTAGTATCCTTTTGCTCAGGCTTTGCATCAGGTTTTGTTTCCTTGGCTTTGGGGGGTTGAGTTTCATCAACCTGTTTCTCTGTGACTTTAACTTCCCCTCCGCTTGTCACACTTTCCACACTGCTGTCGCTTTTGCTGTCCTCCTGTTTCTGTGACTTTTCAGGTTGTGATTTTTCTTCCGTAACTTCTTTGGAAATGTCCTCTTGTGTCTCTTCTGTTTCTTTAGGCTTAGCAAGTTCAACCTTTTCAGTTTTGACGGTGTCTACACTGTCACTTTTGCTGTCCTCCTGTTTCTGTGACTTTTCAGGTTGTGATTTTTCTTCCATACCTTCTTTGGAAATGTCCTCTTGTGTCTCTTCTGTTTCTTTAGGTTTAGCAAGTTCAACCTTTTCAGTTTTGACGGTGTCTACACTGTCGCTTTTGCTGTCCTCCTGTATCTGTGACTTTTCAGGTTGTGATTTTTCTTCCGTAACTTTTGAAACGCCCTCTTGTGTCTCTTCTGTTTCTTTAGGCTTGGCAAGTTCAGCCTTTTCTGTTTTGACGCTGTCTACACTGTCGCTTTTACTGTCCTCCTGTTTCTGTGACTTTTCAGGTTGTGATTTCTCTTCTGTAACTTTTGAAACGCCCTCTTGTGTCTCTTCTGTTTCTTTAGGCTTAGCAAGTTCAGCCTTTTCAGTTTTGACGCTGTCTACACTGTCGCTTTTGCTGTCCTCCTGTTTCTGTGACTTTTCAGGTTGTGATTTTTCTTCCGTAACTTTTTTCGAAGCGTCCTCTTGTGTCTTTTCTGTTTCTTTGGGCTTAGCAAGTTCAACCTCTTTTGGCTTGATGATGTCTACACTGTCGCTTTTGCTGTCCTCCTGTATCTGTGACTTTTCAGGTTGTGATTTTTCTTCCGTAACTTTTGAAACGCCCTCTTGTGTCTCTTCTGTTTCTTTAGGCTTGGCAAGTTCAGCCTTTTCAGTTTTGACGCTGTCTACACTGTCGCTTTTGCTGTCCTCCTGTTTCTGTGACTTTTCAGGTTGTGATTTCTCTTCTGTAACTTTTGAAACGCCCTCTTGTGTCTCTTCTGTTTCTTTAGGCTTGGCAAGTTCAGCCTTTTCTGTTTTGACGCTGTCTACACTGTCGCTTTTGCTGTCCTCCTGTTTCTGTGACTTTTCAGGTTGTGATTTTTCTTCCATACCTTCTTTGGAAATGTCCTCTTGTGTCTCTTCTGTTTCTTTAGGTTTAGCAAGTTCAACCTCTTTTGTTTTCACACTGTCTACACTGTCACTTTTGCTGTCCTCCTGTTTCTTTGACTTTTCAGGTTGTGATTTCTCTTCTGTAACTTTTTTCGAAGCGTCCTCTTGTGTCTCTTCTGTTTCTTTAGGCTTAGCAAGTTCAACCTCTTTTGTTTTGACGCTGTCTACACTGTCGCTTTTGCTGTCCTCCTGATTCTGTGACTTTTCAGGTTGTGATTTTTCTTCCGTAACTTCTTTGGAAATGTCCTCTTGTGTCTCTTCTGTTTCTTTAGGCTTAGCAAGTTCAACCTTTTCAGTTTTGACGGTGTCTACACTGTCACTTTTGCTGTCCTCCTGTTTCTGTGACTTTTCAGGTTGTGATTTTTCTTCCGTAACTTCTTTGGAAATGTCCTCTTGTGTCTCTTCTGTTTCTTTAGGTTTAGCAAGTTCAACCTTTTCAGTTTTGACGGTGTCTACACTGTCACTTTTGCTGTCCTCCTGTTTCTGTGACTTTTCAGGTTGTGATTTTTCTTCCATACCTTCTTTGGAAATGTCCTCTTGTGTCTCTTCTGTTTCTTTAGGTTTAGCAAGTTCAACCTTTTCAGTTTTGACGCTGTCTACACTGTCACTTTTGCTGTCCTCCTGTTTCTGTGACTTTTCAGGTTGTGATTTTTCTTCCGTAACTTCTTTGGAAATGTCCTCTTGTGTCTCTTCTGTTTCTTTAGGCTTAGCAAGTTCAACCTTTTCAGTTTTGACGGTGTCTACACTGTCACTTTTGCTGTCCTCCTGTTTCTGTGACTTTTCAGGTTGTGATTTTTCTTCCATACCTTCTTTGGAAATGTCCTCTTTTGTCTCTTCTGTTTCTTTAGGTTTAGCAAGTTCAACCTTTTCAGTTTTGACGCTGTCTACACTGTCACTTTTGCTGTCCTCCTGTTTCTGTGACTTTTCAGGTTGTGATTTTTCTTCCGTAACTTCTTTGGAAATGTCCTCTTGTGTCTCTTCTGTTTCTTTAGGCTTAGCAAGTTCAACCTTTTCAGTTTTGACGGTGTCTACACTGTCACTTTTGCTGTCCTCCTGTTTCTGTGACTTTTCAGGTTGTGATTTTTCTTCCGTAACTTCTTTGGAAATGTCCTCTTGTGTCTCTTCTGTTTCTTTAGGCTTAGCAAGTTCAACCTTTTCAGTTTTGACGGTGTCTACAATGTCGCTTTTGCTGTCCTCCTGTTTCTGTGACTTTTCAGGTTGTGATTTTTCTTCTGCAGCTTTGGAAAGGTTTTCTTGTGTCTTTTCTGTTTCTTTAGGCTTGATACTTTCACTTTTTTCTGTTTTCACATTGTCTACCAGTTCAGCAACTTTGCTATCTTTAATAGACTCCTCAGGTTTTTGTTCCTTTTCCAATTTCTTAGATTGAGCCTCTTGCTTCTTCTCCACAGGTTTCTCTGTTAGTTTGCTATCCTCTTGGTCTTTTTCCAAAGGCTCAGATTGTTTTGTTTCTTCTTTTACAGTCTCAGAATTGTCTTCTTTTGCAGAGGTCTCCTCCTCTGTGTCCTCTCCAGTGGTCTGTTTTCCACTCTCAGCATGTTCAGCAGCTGCTGGTTTATCTGGTTTGGGAGAATCTTCCTCTACAGGTTGAACTGGAGTTGTTTCTTTCTCCTCCTCTGCTGATTTTTTAGTTTTGGATTCTTGAGGTGAGATTTTAGCATCTTTGTGTTTATCTTCTTCAGTTCTTGGAGAAGTTACCTCCACAGTTTGTCCACTGGGCTTAGCGTTTACTTCAGTTGTTGCTTCAGGACTTTGTGGCTCCTGAGATGGTTTGTCTTTTGGTCCAGTTTCTGATTTCTCTGGCATTTGTTGCTTTTCTAACATATCTGGTTTGGGGACATCTTTCTCTGTCTCTTTAGCTGGTTTATCTGTCTTTTTCACACGTTCTTCTTCAGGTCCATCAACTTTTCCATTCATGTCATCCTTCAGGTCTTTCTGCTCTGTGTCTTTTGTGTCTGTTTCCTCACATTTATCTTGTTCATCAATGGCCTTTTCTGTTGGTTCAGAGTCAGCATCTTTTTGTACCTCAGAATCAACTGGAGTAATTTCAACTGGTTCATCCTCTTTTTGATCACTTGGTTTGACTTCAGTTTCTTTTGTCTCTATCTCAGGACGGTGTTCATCGCTGCTCTCCACAGCTGGTTCTTCAGTATCTTCAGCTTCTTGAGGAGTTTCATCTTTCTCACTGCTCTCCTCATCTGGTTTGTCACCCTCTCTTCCCTCCCCACTCTTCTCAGAGCCAGAGTCCGATATCTCCACATCTTCTCTGGTTGTCTCTGTTATAATCTCTTCAACAAATTTGTACTGAGGCTCTGCTTTTCGAGTTGCTCCCCCCTGCCTTTTGACACAAGGGAGAGTATAGATGGGTGACTGTCTGTAAATGTATGGTGCTGAAATATGTGCATCTGAGATTGTAGAGTACCTTGACTCTTCACCCTCCAAAAGTTTCCTGTAAAAAAAAAAAAAAAAGAAGAAACAAAACAATTCAGAATAATATTTAGATTCATTATGCTCAACTAGTGACAACCTGTGCATTTTACATCTAAGTATTAAGAAACTATAAATCGTTTTTGACAACATTCATTACAGTGCCGTCGCAGACCCTGATTTCACCAAGTACAAAATGTTCCTGCATCAACATCTTTGTTGATTCTGGAACAACATTCCAATAACCAATCAGATTTGAGGGACATGTTTAGAGTTTATTTTAAGTTTAGGTTTATAAACCAGGGTTAGATGCTTCTACATCAGTGTTAATCACCTATCATTTCCCTCTTATTTTAGGGGAAAGTTAATGGTAGGGTTAGGTTTAGGGATGAGAATGGACAGGAATGTTGTTCCAGGATCAACAAAATAAGTTGACCCAGGAACGCATCTAACATGGCAAAATTGGGACGTGCAGTGCCGTCTCAGCCAAATTACAGTATTACTATTATATGGCAGTGATGGCACTGAAATGAATGTTACTGTATATACAAAAAAAAGCTAGTTTCCATGATAACTGTTGCAGACTTCTGTATTTATCACAAGGGCTCATGAAGTAAAACCTCAGCCAGGTCATCTCTCAGTATCTCCTCTGTCATGGGATCAGTGACATGGATGTGGAGACGTTTGACATGTCTACCCTGAAGCCCTGCCAGTGTGTATCGGACATTTCTAGTAATACTATAATTTGGTTCTGATGGCACTGTAATGAATCTTGTCAAAAATGTGCCCTATTTATTGTTTCTTAATGCAGAGGCTTTTTAAGCATAAAAAGACACGGAAGCCGCCAACAAAATCATGAAATGACACCTAATTCTGTTGAAACAACAAATTAACTCATGAAAACTGGAATAAAAAGCACTTAGTAATGATTATTTGAAATACAAATTAGCATTCCTGTTTAATAAACATTTCAGTTATGTAGAACATATCTCGCTTTGTTCACTCTCTAATTCTGTACGTCACATAAGGTGTCATGTATGTCTGTCTGTATGTCACTTCACTACAAATATTAAACAGTAATATGCACTGTAAAGGGATTGAAAAGAAACACATTTTAATTGGATAAACATTTGTAACACTACGGACAGAATCAGGAATGGAAAGCGACTAAAAATACATAATGATAAATTAGATAAATTAATTTTGTATGTATCATTTTTTTTCAGACCTGTTATGAAGACTTTGTTGGTCCTGAGAGTTTGCTATGAGGTCAACAGTAAAACAGTTTATACTGTATAATCAAAATACTGTAATCAAAGATGTACCTGTAGGAATAAATTTCAGCATCCAGTGCCACTTTGACATTGAGAAGGTCCTGGTACTCCCTCACATGACTGCTCATGTCATATTTAGCATTTTTCAGCTCGTATTCCAACTCCCTGATTGTGTCCTGCACCATGGACAAAAGAAGAAAACACAATGGAAGTGCATTAGAGAGAAAGAAAAGCCACATGACATGATACTGAATTTTAGATTATGTAGAATTGATAGTGCTCAGTGTTGGGGTAGCGCATTACAAGTAGCATGAGTTACGTCATCAGATTACTTTTTTCAAGTAACTAGTAAAGTAACATTACTTTTAAATTTAAAACAAAATGTCTCAAATAAGTAATTCGAGTTGTGTGCTTTGTATTCAGAATTCCTCAAAATGACTAAAAACAGTGAAATGCAAACTCAGAATATTACGCAAAGGTGAGAAAAAGTAGCAAAAAAGTAATGTAACACATTTCTTTCCGCAAGTAATGCGATTACTTACTTTTTTTAGGGAGTAAAACAATATTGTAATGCATTACTTTTAAAAGTAACTTTCCCCAACACTGATTTAAAAAGAATTGCTCTTATTTCAGATTTCCGCACACTGAATGATTAAAATATTCTAGGCTGAACAGCGCATCACGTTATATATTCCTACCTGGAAGTGATGGATTTCAGCATTGTGCCGTTGCTCGAGGTCATACAGCTGCCTCTCCAGTGTTTCCCTCACACCTTTCACAGAGTCCAGCTCGCTGTTCTTGGACTGCAGCTGTCTCCGGTGTTCATTAATCTCTGCTTTAGTGGCCATGAGAGCTTCTCTGTTGACCTCAGCAGCTTTGGTCAGTTTGGCGAGCTGAGCTCGAAAGCGTTCCTCAGCATATTGGATGTCAGAGTCGGTGTGACCTTCAAGTTGCATCCTGATGTCCCTCAGAGCTGCAGTGACATCACTTCTACTAAAATCACTTATTTCTGCTGTCACACGACCCTCTTGGACTTGGGCCATCATTTCTGCTACCTCGCTTTCGTGGTTTTTCTTCAAGAATCCGATCTCCTCTTCGAGAGCTTTGGCTTTTCGGTCCATGTCTTGCTTGGTTAGGTATGCATCATTAATGCATTTCTTCAGTACTGAAATGCTGTCTTCAGCATCAACTCGACCACGAGTCTCTCTTTCATACTTCTCTCTCAAAGTGTCAAACTCGTCCTCCAGATTCTGACGGTTTATCTCAATCTGATGCTTTTGAAGGCCAATCTCATGAACTTGCTGCCTAAGACCAATAAGTTCTGATTCATACTCTTTGGACAGAGAGGAAGAGGATTTTGCTCTGAGTCGAATGGCCTCAATTTCTCTCTCTAGAGCTATGTTTTGATTTTCCAGGTGATGAACCTTGTCGATGAATCCCGCGAAGCGATCATTGAGCCCCTGCAGTAATTCTTTCTCACTCATTTTCCTCAGATTCATTCCACTTGCATATTTGTTTGAAAAATCTAAGCTATCGGCCGGTTTCGCGGCGAATTCGGTAAAGGTTTCATTACCTCTCAGTGGTGCTGTGGACTCAAGGCTAAAGGCAGACCTTGAGATGAGTTTCGATGAAGGACGCGGCGTTTGGTGCCGGTACTCTTCCCGTGTCCGGCCAGGTGAATGAAGAAAACGTTCCATTGTGAGGCTGGTGCGTTTTCCTTCGTGGCGTTTAGTGAAAATGCTTCCCTTTTTATACTGCAATAGATGCTCGGTTGGCTGAATAGAGCTGTCCATAGGTACAGGTTAAAAGCTCAGAATCAGCTGTTCAGCATCCTGCGCATTCACTCACTCCTCCACTGATCTCCAGGGAACTGATGTGACGTCACACGAACTCCACTCGTCCGCAGATTCACAACTCATATTATTTCTGGAATAGATATACAATATGTTGTAAAATGTAGCCTGCAGCCTTAATGTCATATTTCAAAATCAGAAATTCTGGAAAAAACAGGTCTATTATTTTTTATCTGAGAAAAATATATGACTGTTAAACTAAATAACCTACGAGGATAACAGGCTCATTCCACGAAAAATTGACTTTTTGTGCAGCGTGCGAATTATGGAGGTGGTCTTAAAGTAAAGTTTCAGAAATAGGGGTACAGTAGGAGTCCATTTCTGTCCCCCAAGGTACAATCTACACTAACGTACTCCAGGGCTTATTATTGGACCTCGAGGTACATATGTACCTTTTTGAGGGTCAAAAAGCATTAAAAGGTGCATATATGTACCGTTTCTTTTAAAGGTTAATGTACAATATTGTACCCTTGAGGGTACAGCCCCAGTGACAAGTCATTGTACCCCTAAAGGTACAATTATGTACTTTATTTTCTGAGAGTGTAGCCTATAGCCTATATTTTATATATAAGATTCAGATGCAGGCAACACACATTTTAACTATTTAATTATTATTACTTTATATGATACAGTAAAATTAGGTAATTATTATTTGTTGTTTAATGTGTTTATTAATCTTTTCACAAGCAAATGTTTGCACCATAGAGTAAACTTTCCCTTATTACAATGATGTAGGCTTCAATTAGTACATAAAAATGTCATAATGGCATAATCATCCTTTCAGGACTTTAACTCTTCAAGCAAGTAACTGCCTCATGTATGTATTTATTTACTTTTTAATCACATTATCAGTATAAGGGCTGATCTGTAAGTCAACCCATTACTGCCTGCAGAAATATCTATAGTCCTTATATTAAAGACTTTGTAGAGTCACAAGGTTAGTAATGGCTATAAACTGTAAAACCCTGTTGCTTTTAAAAAGGCATGTAATCTTAATGGCTATGCTATTTTTATGATTTAATATAAAAACATTCATATTACTCAAATTCCTACATTCAGCACGCAGAACTGTGACAACTTTATTATATGTTGGTGTTATTTAAAATTTCTTCTTATTGTAAGATTTGCATATATTTTACTGCAGTAACACCATTCTTCAAGCTATAAAGTACATGTTTGTGCAGCAGAAAAGCACAAGTCAGCGCTCCACTTTCAGTCATGCTGAGCGGTCACTGTGAGCTGGACTGAATCCAATCCAATAATAAACACACCCGTATGCCTTCTCATCTGAATACTTGTGACTTTCAATTTTAACACTTTACTTTTATTGTCTGATATCACTAGTGCTTGTTTCTATTTAGCATATTTGTCATTTTGGTATGTCACCCATTTGCTTTATGACAGCAGCATAAACTGGAATAGAAACAGAAAGGAGGCCCTGCTCAGTGATGGGGGAAAACATATCCTGGTAAAAATAGTGACCCTAATAGTGATTTTCTATAGGGAAAAATAAGAGAAATATTCAAGAGTTTGGACTTTAAAGTAAGTAAATCACCTTAAAAAGTTTTTTTTAAATTTACATTTCAGATAAAGCAAAATTCCTGCTAGCCTATTGAATAAAAGATGACTGTTGTGAAGACAAGCAATTCAGCAACTATATAAACTAAATGTCTGCAGACTTTATTTGAAATAAAGATTTAAAGTTGTGTTTTCATATTTTATGGGGATTTTCCATATACATAATGATAGCTCATTGCATGAATGAAGCCTATGAGTGAAGCCTTCTCTCTCAATTATCTTTGTTCTCCGTTCCAAAGGAAGCAAAGAACATCCGGATCTCGTATGTGTCCCGTCTGTCACGCTGAAGGACTTTTCTCATTCTGTTTCTGCAACTGATCCATTCGGTGGACACTCGTCCCAGCATCATGCCTTGCTTGTAATGCTCAACCGCAGCTCTCTCTGAGCCCAGCCTGTATAGTTTGAAATCCCCATACATGCGATGCCAGGCTTGACGGTCAGCTGGCTTTAGGTCGGGAAGGGCAAACAGCTCAGTGAACTTCTGCTCTGCTTTAGCCGTCTGCTTTAGTTCTGCATACCTCAGTGCCAACTCCAGCTGTGGGTATATGTGACCTGGGTTTAAACTGGCACCCTTCTCTAAATGGTGAACGCAAAGGCCCAGCAACTCCGGATTGTGTATGTCTTCAATCTGCATGGCTTTCCACCGGTAATTGTTGGCAATCTCGTGATGTAAGCGTGACGAGTCTGGCGCTTTCTTCAGCATTTTCATCAACACCTCCAGGGCCGTGTCATAACGCTGCTCCTTCTTCATGAACTTTGCAACACGCAAAACAACGCTGAGGTTATCCGGAGCCATTGTGATGGCTTGAGTCATGTACTGCCATGCCTCTGCATTCTTTTCATTCTTGTAGCACTTGAACCCCAGATACACGTGAATCATTGCATTGTTCGGGTCCAGTTTCAGAGCTTTCTTTAACTGGAGCACAGCTGGAGACTCTTCAAAACGCACACGCTTGTGCTGGCCAATCTTCAGTCCCTCCAAACGGAACAGAGAAAAGGCAAAGCCTGTGTTCCATTCCTTGTCATCCGGCTCTTTCTGTAGAGCTTCAAGGAAACTCTCCTGTGCCCTGACGTAGGACTTTCTAGAAAACTTGAGAAGTGACCAGGCTTTTTCACTCTGAACTTCTCTGTGAAGCTCTGTTGGAGATGAGGTGGGGAAAGCCTTATGGATTTCATTTACTTTCTCTACGTACTTCGCAGCCTCAGTCGCATTGCCCATGAGACTGTGCACCCAGGCCAGGTTTCCATACGTCACTATCACATTCCTGTCATCGTCCGGATGTTCCTCCTTTGCTAATTGCAGGTTCTTAAGCGCCTCGTCATTAAAACCTTGCAAATGTTTAACGAAGGCCAAGAAATTTAAATCTCTTTGTTTCAGGTTTCCTACAAACTCGCCTTTTACCGAAAGTTTTTCACAAACTTTCACTTCGAGAAAGTTAAGATCAGCATCGTCCTTTAGCAAGCCCCATGTAAAGTGGCAGGACAACAGTTTAAGATCGTCCTCAGACATTTCCTTATTGTTTAAAATACAAAAGAGATGCAAATGTTTACAATCTTGCAGTTTTTATTTCTCAGTTCCTCCCTTTTCCACTTGTTTTCAATTGGAGCTAGAAAAACAAAATTAAATGATCAGTCAAATATAATTTGCATAAAATGCTGTCTTAAATATTAATTTTAAATTAAAAATTAATTAAAAGTTATTTTTTTAGATCAAAAGTAATCACTGATAGATTTTTTAAAAAAGTTTTAGCAAAATAGTTTCTGTTATTGTTGTAAAGCAGCCTATTTTATTTGTAGAATACTTCTTAAAGCACATTATGACAACAGATACAAAGTCTTACCTTCTACAAATCTGTGAGCTCATCTGGTGTTCATACAAACAACGTTCTTGTTTTTATATGGTCTCGTTAGGTTATCTATCATTGCAATAATGAGTTAAGTTTCACTTTCCCACATATTGCTCTGATTAAGGATAAACGAAACTTAAACGATATGAGTCCGACGTCGACAACAACACGTTCAAATGCAACACTACTTCCTTTATTCATGCTAACGAACAATTCTTGAGTAGGTAAGGGACATTTAAAATTGCTATAAGCAACAAAAATAAATGTTTAAAATGTATAGCCTATCATAGATCAAGATTCAGATATACGTTTATTTAATGTGGATTACATCAGTTGTCACTTTAAATATAAATTAAAGATAGTACAGTACAAAAAAATAATTACGTTGCACACAATTAAATAAGTAGGCTAGTATTGTTTTTCTCAAAGGAGAACTAACTTGAAAGGGAAGAATAAGGACGCCATCTAGTGGCCAAAAAATGGTTTCAGCTTTATGAAATATGTTAATAATTTTTTATGGTTACAGGCCATAGTTTTCATGAACACCAGACAATCCGTTTGACAGTATGATTATTTATTCAGTGAAAAGTGTATTTAAAATAACAATAATAATGGATTTTCAACCAAGGGTGCTCAATCCGGTTCCTGGAGATCTACCGGAGCGGGTCAGTAGAACCAGTTGCATACCTACATGCAAAATTGAGCTCCAACCCTGATAAAACACACCTGAATCAGCAGCACTAGATAATTAGAGACAGTTGTGTTGAGCAGAGATGGAGCTGAACTCGAAGGTAGGAAGGTAGATCTCCAGGAACAGGATTGGGCACCTCTGGTGTAAACAGTGTTTCTATAGACTATTTATTGATTTATTTATTGTTGAACAATCTGGGTTATCTTTTGATAGCCAGTGTCAGGCCATCTCCAACAGTGAGCATACTGAGATCAATCCGCTCATCTTTGTGTAACTTCTTGTTGAGTTTGTCTATGGTCTGTGTAGAAAGGTCATGTTCAGCTGGGTTGATGACCTTACCACCCCAGAGAACCTGAAGAGCAGAAAGACACCAGCTTACTCTCAACCAAAGAGCAAAGGTAGGAAAATATTTGCTTTATTTATCTTCATACTTTTAGGACTACTTATCTAAAATAATCTGTAAAATGTAGCATGCAGCATATATTTACGTATGGGCTCGTTTCAAAACTAAATAGCGTGTACGGCATACTTACATTATCGATAGCTACAATGCCACCCTTTCGAACAAGCTGGAGTGACTTTTCATAGTATGTGTCATAATTCTTCTTGTCAGCGTCAATGAACACAAAGTCATACGTTCCAGCTTCACCAGCACTTAGGAGTTCATCTGTAAAGACACAAGGATGTTTTTTTCAATAGCTTGAAAACTTGAAAATAATAATAATAATAATATTGTATTTCATCTTTACCCAAGGTTTCAACTGCAGGTTTAATGCGAATATCTATTTTATCTTCCACTCCAGCCTAAAACAAAGATAGTTTGCAGTTATTTGTTCTAATTTTACTTTGTAAATCCATAGTGAATAACAAAACATTTCTTATTCCGTTATCTTTGCTTTTCCAAGACATGTAAGTTTGCTTTATGATTGGGTGTTATTTTTATGCCATTCTTATAGAATAAAAAGAGAAAATTGTAAATAAAGCACTTTGCTGATTGGCTTTGTGCAGATATCAGCACTTAAATGTACAGTTACATCAGTCTCAATCAGCAATCAGTGTAAAGTCTGATGGACATTTCTGCATCTCTTGCTTCAATCGTTACTGGTCAGCTGGACTTTATACTGATGACTGTGTTCTTGCATTGGCAGGCAGTAATCAGTAAAAATTGATATGTGTAGGTGTATGTGGAGGAGTAACTTCATAGATACGGTTGTCTAAAGCAGTGATGTGTCCTACTAAAACAAATGACTTCAGCTGCATAGCCTGCATTAAAATGTAGCTACTATTCAGGGCTGCGTTTCCCAAAAGCATTGTGAGATAAGTTGATGAGAGAACATTGGTCTCCACGATCAACTTGGGCTTACAATGCTTTTGGGAAATGCAGCCCTGAATAGTTTTGCAAACTTGGTGGGTTGTGTTTTGCTTTGGTTTACCTCTATAAAAAATGGTTTGCCTATTTTCACATATTCCTCATCAATTTCGCAGGCCACCACGCGTCCATCCTCAGGAATTACCAGAGCCAAATTTAAGGTGTTGTATCCTGTGTACATACCTAAGACAGATGCAAAATGTTTGTTTTATAGGTAAGCAGTAAATTACATAATTTTCATGAATTATATTGCTTGTACTCACCGATCTCAATAGTTTTATTGGATTCTATTAGTTTTGCAAGATTAGCCATAAACTGAGCCTGTTCAGATGCCACCATCATCAGGTTCTCGGAGTCATTCATAGTTCTCTTAAATCAGAAATACACAGATGAAAAAATGCAGACATTTTTCCTTCTACTGACCTCTAGTGTAAGTGTGTGATACTACACATGAAGACTCCTGTAAAAATATACAGTAGAGTTTAAAAGTCACATGAAATTTAAATGTACATGTACATTGGAAATTAACAGAATTTTAGATTTTTGAAAAAAGGACATTTATACATTTAAATATCTAACAGATTTGTATCACTGCATTTGTGAACTCCTTTGTACAAATGGTCAGATGTTCTTGCTTCCATTGAAGCACAAGATGGAGCTCATGCCAGCTCAAGTGTTTCTAAAGCAAAAGAGAGACTACTAAATACAAAATATGTGTTTATATATATATATATATATATACACACACTCACCGGTAACTTTAGTTACACCTGTTCAACTGCTCATTAATGCAAATTTCTATTCAGCCAATCACATGGCATCAATTCAATCCATTTATGCCTGGTACACATTGTCCAATTTTGGGCTGTCCCAGACGAAAGGTGACCAATAGTGGTGATTTCTGTGGTTGTAGCTCTTAAATGGTGGTCGTACAGTAAGACAGGTATAAAGACGGCTGTTGGCATGGTTTTGCAACCAAAGATAGCCTGCGATCATTTTCTGACAGTTTTAGAAATTTAGCAGGATCATCTCACAGTATGTTTGCTGATACGAACTACGTCTACTGACTAGCCAATAAAAATGCAACATTAAATGGCGTATAGGTCAACGCAACATGGTGCTAAAAAGCTCCATTAGCAAAATTGACATGCCAAGTTGGCCTCTGTTCCCCAGCCATGATGGCCGCGTCCATATTCTCCTCTTTCGCTTCCTCCTCTTTTTTTAGCGCATGTTAAAACCACAATTATTTGTTTACCACTAGCGTATGCTGATGACGTTTTATTCTTCTATACTAACTTGTATCGCAGCCTACGATTCAATAGGTGTCATCATCGTGCAGTCTACATACATGTCGTACCCAAGTTTATTATATTCATGTCGTACAGTGTGATTTGTAATGATCTTATAGGATTGGAAATCGTACAGTCTGTAGCAGGCATTAGGCATTAGGCATGTAGACATGTTCAAGACGAACTGCTGAAGTTCAAACTGAGCATCAGAATGGGGAAGAAAGGTGATTTAAGTGACTTTGAACATAGCATGGTTGTTGGTGCCAGATGGGCTGGTTCTGAATATTTCAGAAATGCTGATCTACTGGGATTTTCATGCACAACCATCTCTAGGGTTTACAGAGAATGGTTTAAAAAAGGAGAAAATATCCAGTGAGCGGCAGTTCTGTGAGCGAAAATGCTTTGTTGATGTCAGAGGTCAGAGGAGAATGGCCAGACTGGTTCGAGCTGATAGAAAGTCACAACCGAACTGCAGAAGAGCACAACACGTTGAACCTTGAAACAAACGAGCTACGGCAGCAGAAGACACACCTGTGCCACTCTTGTCAGATAAGAACAGGAAACTGAGGCTACAATTCTCATGGACCAAAATTAGACAATAGAAGATTGGAAAAATGTTGCCTGTTCTCATGAGTCTCGATTTCTGCTCCGACATTCAGATAGTAGGGTGAGATTTTGGCATAAACAACATGAACACATGGATGGATCCATCCTGCCTTGTATCAACGGTTCAGGCTGCTGGTGGTGTAATGGTGTGGTGGGTATTTTCTTGGCACACTTTGTGCCCCTTAGTACCAATTGAGCATCGTTTAAACACCACAGCCTACCTGAGTATTGTTGCTTACCATGTTCATCCCTTTATTCATGATTCATGGATGTGCTGCTGACAAATCTACAGCAACTGCGTGATGCTGTCAGGTCAATATGGACCAAAATCTCTGAGGAATGTTTCCTGCACTTTTTACTGCACTGTTAAATCTCTCTATATAAAATGCATGAAATTAAAAGAGAATGCAAAACATAAGCATTTTCACAACTGGTTTCTAAGACTTTTGAATCCTGCCTTTACACATTTATTTACTTAAAGGATTAGTTCACTTCAAAATTCTGTCTTTATTTACTCAAACCTGTATTAATTTCTTTCTTCTGCTGAAAACAAAGGAAGATATTTTAAAGAATGTTGGTAACTAAACAGTTGATGAACCCCATTGACTTCCATAGTATTTATTTTCTTCTATGGAAGTCAATGGGGTCCATCAACTGTCTGGTTACCAACATTCTTTAAAATATCTTCCTTTGTGTTTAGCAGAAGAAAGAAATTCATACAGGTTTGAAACAACATGAGGGTGAGTAAATAAAGACAGAATTTTCATTTTCAAGTGAACTATTCCTTTAAGTTATTTTTTTTATTTCACATGATGAATTTGCTTATTTTGTGACACATGCTTTTCTACCCACCAGTCGTAGTTTGGTCAGCACTGGGTGTTCTCTCAGAGAGTTATTCACCACGTACTGCAGCAGAGGATTATCTCCTTTGTGACTCTTGCTGATTAGATCAGACTGGCATAGTCCTACACATAAAGTGAACTAACATTAGTTAAATAGAATGAACCACTGCTGGGGAAATTAATGCACATAATTTCAGAATAGGAGAGCCAACAGTATTATGAAACAGCATTTGTAGAGTTGGTTTATTAGGTTGGCATTTACCTGATGCAAAATTTCATCTTATTAAAATGCTCATTACCATAACACGCACTAGGTGGCCTATAAAAATATGTCTTTATACAACTTCTAGGCACCCAAATTAACTTTAATCAATGAGAAGCAGTGCTACCTTCAGGCCAAAGCACTCCAAAATGCCAAGTAACTGCATTTATCAAGCAAAATATTTCAATGCACTGTCAAATTTCTCACGTGAGCGTAAATAGTCATAATGTAAGCGGACATAAACATACCTGTTAATGCCAAGAGGAGGATAATAGTACAAAGCATCTTAATGTCAGGTGCCAGACTTAATCAACAGAAACAAAAGAGAAAAATTAAATTGTGACTTGTGCAAGTGAGGCACAAATGTAGACTAGCTGAGGTGGAAAGTCCATGTTTTGTATGCTTTGCCTCCTCAGATAAACAAGATGCTGTTTGCATGGTATTGATTTTATCAAAGTTTTGCTTTACAAGTACTTTTGTTCAATGGCTGTTGGGTATAGAATGAAAATAACTTGAATAGAAAGCTTGATACAATCTAGGAAATTGGGGAGTATGACATATAATTTGCAAGAGCTGTGATTTTGAGACATTTCAAGAGGCGGCTGGTTTAAATTAATTTCCAATGTCATCACAGATTGAATGGTGAAATGACACAGTAAATCTCTATCTTTGCCAAGAAGCCATTGATTATCATGAATTAATGATTTGTCGTCAAGTTAATGAATATTTTTATCAGAGTGGACATTCCAGCATGAGGACATTGCTTTACCACACATCTTGATATTGTAAAATCAGTAAGCAATTTAAGAGTAATAGCTTATGTTGACAGTATGACAAAACAGAAATGAATGTAGCCCTGGATATCACTCAACATCTGTAAAGTTGTATTATATTATATTATATTATATTATATTATATTATATTATATTATATTATATTATATTATATTATATTATAAACCAGGACCCAAAAGGGATTGTGTTTAGAATAAAAGCAGTGTTATTTTAGTATCAGTGAGATACTATAGTTTGTATAGGCCCTACGGGTTAATGTATTCTGTAAAACAGGTTGCATTGCTTCTGGTTCAGGTCTTCTGTATGTGCTTTGTTGAATAGAGCTGTTTTACTCAAGATGCCTTCAAAGGAGCTACTAAAGATGAGTCCAACGCATATGCAGATTGATATCTAAAATGGTAACAATAAAAATAACTATTTATGTCATAGATGCTGCTGTCAGTTCATACTGCAGATGTGATGAGATTTCCGTGTACAAATTTTGTACATATTCTATAATTAATAAAAAAGAGGGGGGAAAAAAGAGGAAAAAACAAACCTGTTTTTTGGTCTGTTCATGTGACGTTCGACATATTTAATATATATATTTTTCATTTTAATTTGAAAGTTTTAGCACTCTTGTACTTGGTTCTCCTCATTTCATTGGTCTTATCGATACAGTCCTCCCAGTGAACTGTAAGTTCTAAGAGGACAATCTGTTGGTATGCTTCTGAGATCAGAACCATATCTGGCCAACAGTTTCTGGAAACTTCAGTTGCTTCTCCAGGTCGACTTTCAGCTCCCAGTCCTGTGCTGTTGTTAGCAGGCCAGATGAGGTGGCAGCTGGTGTTACCTTCTCCCTAGCCCTAACAAAATAATGTCTTCTTCACAGGGCATAGGTGCTTGCAGTGGGTGATCCTGCTGGAGATGGTGTCTGCTATGGCCTTCAGGACTTTGTCATGATGATAACGCCCCTCATTCAGGCCTCTTGGTGCTAAATTTTCCTATTTAGCACCAACACTTTGGAACAGTCTTCCTAACATTGTTCGGGAAGCAGACACACACGTCAGTTCAAATAGATGAACACATAAAAAGACTAAAACACATATCTTTGGCCTAGTATACACATAACACATTATAGACTTCAATGTTAGGCTGCATAGATTAGGCCAGCCGGAACAGGGAACACTTCCCATAAATCCTGATGTACTTGTTACATCATAAGAAGAATGGCGTCTACGCTAATATTAGTCTCTGTTTATCCCGAGGTTTACCGCAGTCCGCCGGATCCAGGCCGTATCCAGATCTGATGAAGGACCTGCGCCTGAACACGAAGACAACACAGTCCTGAAGTATCAACTAGTCTCTCTCCCCTATGAAGGCCTCCTTACCTTTACTTCTGTACAGATAAAACGTTGTCGGGATAATTCCGGTTCACATGGCTACGCGGAAGCGATAACAATTCTGTATTATACATTTTAAGGCCAGACAAGTAGTTTGTTGAGGGTTGGTTTGTAAAGAAGGACTACACACCTGCGCACATATACATTCAAACACGCATATAGACTAAACACGTAATACGCATGTGCACGCCATCAGTGTTCTCACGGGTTCGCGTTTTTAAAGTTTGCGCAGAGAGAACTTAAGGGTTTTCTGTTAGAACGGTGTCGCATTAGCGGCCCCTAAGTTAATAACTAACGATCGTTGCGACGGAAGTGAATCAATCAAAACTAACTTTAGCTGGACAATAACTTTATTCAAGAGCTGCTGTAAAGCCAAAACAATCTGTTGCTTTAATTTCCTATTATCACTGTAAAGCTGCTTTGAATCAATCTATATTGTTAAAAGTGCTTTATAAATGAGGGTGACTTGACTTGACAGCTGCCTTCTCCCCAACAGAACAAGTTTGATGGGCTTGGTAGTACGTCGTAGACAGCCTGGATTAAGTTTATTTGATGGGGCTCGGATTTCCAGAGCTCAGCCCAAATGATGAAATAACAACCATCCTGCTGGCTCACACTTCCTCCTTCCTTTGCTATAGCGAGATGACGTTGCTACCTAGGCCTGCTCTTCCTAAACTAAATGAGAATGAGAAATGTTTCCTTGGCTGAAATTAATACATTTAATTTTGAAAAAATATTTTATATTATTTTAAATAAGGAATATGTTTTTTTTATGGCTGAATAAAAGTGTTTTAGTACACATATCGGATGACAGAATGTCTATGCAAACCCTCACCAAAGTGAGAGCATGAGAGGGCGTCTCTGGCTTGTTTTTGCCTGTGTAGTTCAGAGCATGTTCATTTCAATATTGCCCAACTTAATGAAATGCGTTTTAATTGTCAGTCTTTGTAGAAATGTGCACGCACGTTGCCCGTGGAACATTGCCTCCCACACACAGTAATGAACTGAAAGTGTACTGTAAGTGTGTCATATGGTAAAATTGTTTACTTCATCTCATTACAGGCATTTCGAATGGTACATTTGCCTGTGTGTGTGTTTCACAATGAGAGAACCAAAGCACAATGCTAAGAAGAACACATTCCCAGTATCAGAGACTGGGTGGTGGGGCGTTCTCAAAGGAGAGGCCTACTTCCTCTGTCGATTCGTTAATTAGGTATTCACGGATGCAAACAAATCTCCCTGCCCACACATAAGTCATCAGCAGTGAAATATGGGGCATGACTACCGCTGTCTTTGAGTCTTGCTCTTGCTGTGTTTAATGACAAGAAGAGATGCCTGTAAATAACAGTTCAAGTCCGCCCGCAGAAAATAAGATGCCGTGTTCTCATATCCTCTCTCCACCATTGCTCCGGGAATCTTAGGTGACGCTAATTGTTCCTGCTACTTGTGCCAAGTACCCACTGTTCTTCGACACAATCTACAGACAGGGCCCAGTCCCTCGGCTGCTCTCGTGTCTGTTTAAGGACTGAAAGAATGCGTCTTGCCATCTGTAGAGAGTGCTTCTCTTCCGTTTCCCGGCGCTGATTGTATTTGCTCTTCCTTTGACTGTCAGTGCATCATCTTGATATATGCTCACAAACCCTCTCGGAGGCTTTGAGTAAGGAATACATGAAAAAAAGCCCTCCGCTACCGAAAGAAGAAAGGAAAATACATACGAAACTGTTAATATGAAACAAAATAATTCAAGAGGTTGCTCCTTTTGTTTCTTCAAATGTAACAAATAAATAGAGTTGTGTTTTTTAAAAATGCATTACTATTACACAGAAGCTGTTGCAACACTTTTCTTATTTGCAATTAGAGCTGGCTGCCTAATATAGACAAAAATACACATTTCTATACAGTTGCAGTAAAGTTTTTGTCTGTATTCAGAACATATTTCAGTTGTGTGTATGTATATATATATATATATATATATATATAGACACACACACACACACACACACACACACACATACCTACACACACATATACATGGTTTCATGTATAGATACACTTTTTAGTATATTGTTTCTGGAAGCAGAAAATGCGGTACTTGCTGTCTTGCAGCAAGTGGCAGTGTTGTCTACATAATGTCATAGAAAGAAACAACATAAAATAATAACTATAATATAGTAATCACAAAGACAGATAACACTAACAGAGAGTTTATGAAAGCACAAAACGTGTTCCTGAATAATTGGATATCAAGAATTAGATTATTACTGTATATACATTGCATGTTTTTTTAAATTTAATAAATAATAATAATAATCATCAACGTCATCATCATTATTATTATTATTATTATTTAGTTGTTTTGTTCTGAAACATTTGTTTTGAACCCCAATGGCACAGTAACATTACAAGGTCATGATTTTACTTTTGTATTTATTTGTATTTATTTTAATTATGCTCTTATAAAATAAATGTAATAGTGTTTTTGTTTACAAAAAAGGTAACTAGAATAGAAGTAATGATATTAAGCAAGTAAGCAAACAGTACAAATTAATACAAGTGTTAGATGAGGGCTTTTACACATCAGAAATAAGCTGGTACAATTATTGTATTCTACCTTTGTATCTCTTCTGCATTGTACCAAAGTGCTGAACCTGTTCTGCATAAAATTACGGGTGAGTGGCAGGTGCAGTTGTTTGACTTTCAAATCACTTAGGCATCTTTTTTTTTATTAACCTTGCATGTAAATAAATACAGATTTCAATTTCTATGGAGTTGCACGTGGAAATGACAGTCCTCAAAACATCAAACAAACTGCTTCAGGGCAATCGCACCATCGCAAGCCCTCTAATGTGAAAGGCACTGACACCTGAAGCAAGGTGCAAAAAAGACAAATGTCATTTTTTCAGAAACAATTAGTGAGAGAGCCTTCAAATTTGAGGACGGCTCGTCTTTCCGTGCTGTCGGCTCTTCTGTATGGCAGTGCAAGGATGCTGTGGAGCTCAGGCTTATATCACTCGCTGCTGACATCTCCCTGTCTGAGAAAGGCAGGCCTCTATTGTGCTACATGTACACACACACACACTCCTTCACATACTGCAAGAAAACCTTCCTCACCTGAATATTAAACAGTGCTGAGATCGCTGTAGCTTTTAAAATGGTGTTGTTTCTGTGTTTTCTGCTTTATAGGCAGCGGTATTCAGGACTATGCAAGAGACGTTGCATCTCTTATTATATTGCTGACCTTTTCAGAACAACATCATGAGTCCATTCAGATTTAATTGCTTCAAAAATATATTTTGATATCCATTAAATGTTATTGTGAAATTATCTTACAATTTATATAAATATATATACATATATACATATATACATATATACATATATACATATACATATATACATATTAGAATAGATATAGATTAGATTATATATTCTAATATGCTGATTTGGTTCTAAACATTTCTTATTATCATCAATATTTTTGTGAAAAATATGATAATTTTTTCCAGGATTCTTTGATGAATAGATAGTTAAAAAAAAATCATTTATTTGTAATAAAAATATTTTTGGAAAGTCTTCACTATCACTTTTAAATGCAGCCTTGCTGAATAAAAGTATTAATTTCCTAAAAAAAACAACAACTTACTGACCCCAAAACTTTGAATGTTAGTATATATCATATATAACTTTAACAGCCATAAAAAGTAGATAAATTAGAAAATCCAATTTGAAAACCTCAGATGTAAAGTATATTTTTGATCTAAATTGTCCCACCCACTTGTCTTTTACAGAAGTGCTTCCTTGCAAAAAGCCGCTAACATATGTGATAGGAAGCTTCAATTCCTTTATCTCCATACTGCTGACACCAGGGCTATTTACACCACCCAGTGCGTCTGAAATGGATGTCCTTTTATACAAAGTCACTTCATTTTCCTTCCCCATTATTCTTGGTTCTGCCTGTGAATGTCCTGTAATTGCCATAGTTGAAGTGCTAATGATAATGTTATAACTTGGATCAATTTGCTGTGGCAATTGGACCTTTTTAATTGAGTCGATTATCAAGCCTGTGTGTGCTGAAGCTTACAGAGCCAGTGCCAGAGAGAGCGCACCCCAGGTCAAGCGTATGTGTGTGTAATGTGGGGTTTAAGTGCCCCGGGCCGCAGATAAGTGTTTGGGGCAGAGATGGAGGAGAAGACGAGGAGACGAGGGCAGATCATAGAGCCTCCGCTGTAATATTCACTGACACTCACCACATATGAAGTTAATCCAATCATGAAGAGATGCCTTACTTCCATCAGTCCCAGACACACTAGCATGAGGTCAAGAGCAACTTGTATTAGCACAATGATGTCAGAGAGAAATGGTGTAGATAATTGACTTTCAGTTCCTTTCAGAAGAAACCCTGACAGCCAGTCGGCCTCATGCAAAACAAAAACGATTGCCAACCGTGCGCTTAACAACGTCCAAACTCATGGGATGTCGGCTCCTATTCCTCAGTTGTTCTCCGTCTAGAGCAACGGATAGCCTTGTTGAGTTATCTTAAACGGAGCAGGAATGCCAACATGTCGCTATGGTGAAGTGCAGAAGACTCAGAGGAAGCATGACTGCAGGTCTTTGTCATGTCACGCTTGCACTTGTCTGGAGTTCCTGCTTCGGAGAGATCGCCTGATGATTTGATCTACTTGATTAGCAACTAGAAACGGCTATTCGCGATCATATCCATCAGTTTTATGTGCTTTTGTTAAAGCTGAAGTGTATGATTTTTTTAAAGGGTTAGTTTACCCAAAAATGAAAATTATGTCGTTCCGTACTTTAGTTCATCTTTGGAACACAAATAAAGATATTTTTGATGAAATCAGAGAGCTTTCTGTCCCTCCAATGGCAGACTACGCAACTACCAATTTTAAGCCTCAGAAAGGTAGTAAAGACATCATTAAAATAATCCATGTGACTCCAGCGGTTTAACCTCAATTTTATGAAGCAACGCTAGTGCTCCCCCCCCCCCCCCACAACACATATGCGCTGTGGTGCTCTCATGAACACGGGTTGGAGATTAATATTTTGAAAAATAAAGTGGTAAATTGTGTTCTTTTGCACAAACAAAGCACTTGCATCACTTTGTAAAATTTAGGTTAAACCACTGGAGTCACATGGATTACTTTAATGATGTCTTTACTACCTTTCTGGGGCTTAAAAGTGATAGTTGCGTAGTCTGTCAATGGAGGGACAGAAAGCACTCAAATTTCATCCAAGAAATCTTCATTTGTGTTCGGATGATGAACGAAAGTGTTACGGGTTTGAAATGACATGAGGGTGAGTAATTAATTAATGACAGAATTTTTTTTTTTTTTTTTTTTGGTGAACTATCCCTTTTAGATTGTCTCCAGCTTAATGTGCAGAATATGGAGCCTGCACATGACATGCGGGGGGGAAAGCAAGATATCCATGAATAAAGAATTTGTTCCCTTGTTTTATCACGACCACGTTTTGGTAATTCATTCCCTAATTTGTGGATAAGATTTAACTAATTTAAAATAAGAGAACAAATTAATACAACGAAGCCAAGATTGAAATGTCACCACAAGTTAATAAAGGTGTGGTCACATTAGCGAAATTTTTCACAGGCAAAAATTGTCAATAGTGTATGTGACTGCTCAGTGCGTTTGATATTGTGGCTAGGAATTAAAAATTTGTTCCTACAACTTAAGGTGTTTAGTCATTTTTAGATTAATTGTCCAAAAAAGTGTACTGTGATTCTGAAGCAGGTCTATAGCTGGAGAAAACTTTCCTTTAGCATAAATGCTAATCATCCAGCCTAACTGTGTGTAAATTTGAGGCGCAACTATCTGTTTGTTCTACCAATGGCAGACATTCAATGACTCATGGCACAAATGTTATGATTTACAAGGGGATTGATATGTTACATTTGTTACACACATACAGTGACGCAGGACTTGTGAAAGGCAGTGCTCTGAAATAAATGTTTTATGGCCTATTTAGAGCACATGAGTGAAAATATTCTTCAAAGGGACACTTTCATGATTTCTTTTTCTATTCCGCCATTCACATCCGCAGCAAAGAGGCCTTTGTAAGGATACCGGATTCCGCCTAATGTTCCATGAAGACCATGGTGAATTTATATTGACGGGACTGTTGACTCTGAACTCCATCGGCATGATTTTTTCATAAGCCACGGGGAACAAGAAGTCAGTCAGCTGACAGGTGTTAACACCGAGAATAGCGCTGTGAATGAGAAATGGGACACGCATAAGAATGCGGCTGGATTTTCTCTCTCTGAACGCCCCTCAGAACTTGTGTTTTTCTGCACGCGCTGTTAAGAGTATAGCTAGAGGTTTTACTGGGACTTTGTAAACACCACAATGCATGTCAAATGGGATGAGTCTTGATAGCTGTAAAACACAGGACCGTTCCTGGCTTATTATCTTTTAGTCAAGCTCCGGAGCGACACACGAATGCGTTCCTGCACAGCCGAGCCCGCTTGGGGAGAGCATTGATTATTTTGCCATGAGCCGAGGAGAAAGAGAGAGAGAGGTGTGATTTTTCTTTTGTACTCCTTGAAAAAATCAAGAAAAATAAATATTTGTGCTCGCATGTCAGAGGGGGGCAAATACAGTATGTGTTTATGAGGGTTAGTGTCTCCTCTGAGGAACAGTCTGCCAACCCCAGGCTGAGCCGCATTCTCACTAGTCAACTTTACTGCCTTCATTTGGGCTGACGAATGGCTGGCTGACTTATCAGCTCCTCGGCCTGCCGGCTGTAGTGAGTCCCAGGAGCTCAGAAGGACCCGCTGCCTCTGGCCCGATACATCCGCCTCGCACTCGGTTTTCTCTGGCTGCAGCGACAGGAAAGGGGGAGGCCGGCGACTTCAAGAGCCGGGCTTCCTGCAGCTGTTCTGTCATTCAGCGCCTACCCATGGGCTCTTGCTTTCTCAGCAAACATACATCAGACAGATATTAGAGTAATCCAAAGGTAATATATTACCCGGTGTGCCAGGGGGACGCTCTGCCGGTAATGGATGCCTGTGCCGCACATCCCCTCTTGTCAGCCGCTCCACGACTCCACCAAATTCCACCGCTAAACCTTTTTGCTTATGTCATTACCTGAATTTATTTGGAAGTAATGCAGCCGGTATTTTATTCTTAATCACACTGCCCAAAGGATTGAGACATATTTTCGAAAGGAAAATACAGCTTGCATGCTCTTATGAAAGCAATATATTACCTGAGCACTTAACAACCCAGAGAGAGGAAATAAAACTAGCCGCACGATTCCTGTAGTATGTTTATAAGACTATATTACTATCTTGCCGCAGCCCCCTGTGGGCCCGAGGCTGTGCGTTATGGCAAGTACTCCATCTGCAGTTGCATATTTTACCCTCAGGTTATTACAATTCAGATTTGTTTGCACCAATTTACCGTTTATTGTGTTTTATGGTTCACTCTCTGTAAAACGCTCTTAAACATGCTCTGAGGACTAGTTTGTCTCTCGCTCAGAGGTGTTATCAGATGAAAGTTGCAAATTGGGTTGCGTGCGGTGCGTGCGAGCGAGAGGCTAGCGTTGTTTTCTGCACGGCAGGCAAATAAGGGGATAGCAAACTTGGAGTCGGGATTCGTAGTCAGCTGCAGACTCCAAAAGGAAGATGATTGCTCTGAAAGGCCCCCATGACATCTCCACATATGGGGGGCCATATGTTTCCTAGATAGACAAGCAAGGACGAGCGCAACACTGCAAAGCACAAACAAGATCTTGGCACTTGGAGCACTCCGCCTCTGAACAAAAGGAAACACAACAACAACAGATTCGCAAGTATGCTTAGCATAAAGCTTAAGGGTGGGTTCATATCCACAGCCAAAGTCTACTAGATCAAAGTAGACAGCGGAGAAAACGGTACGCTTATTAAAGAGACATGCACACTGTGTGTATCTCATTAGTAATCATAGGTATTTGTAAGTATTTTTATATAATAGCTCAAATAAGAAGTGATAAGGTTTAGGACAGGGGTGGGTTAGGGGCTCAAAACATAATTATAAAATATAAATACATTTAAAATCGAAATATAAAATACTGTTCAAAACCATTCAAAAGTAGCCTAGATTTTTTTAAATTAAAAGTAATACATTAATTTCATTAAAAGTGACTTTTAAAGATTTTGGTTTCAAATAAATGCTGTTCTTTTTGAACATTCTATTTATCAAAGAATCCTGAAAAATATATAGGCTATATATTTTCCACAAAAAATATTAAGCAGCACAACTGTTTTCAATCTTGATAATAAGAAATGTTTCTTGAGCATCAAATCAGCATATTAGAATGATTTCTGAAGGATCATGTGACACTGAAGACTGGAGTAATGATGCTGAAAATTCAGCTTTACTATCACAGAAAAAAAAAAAAACATTTAGAAATATATTACAATAGAAAACAGTTATTTTAAAAGGTAATAATAGTTCACAGTATTACTATTTTACTGCATTAATGATCAAATAAATGCTGCCTTGGTGTTGTCAGGACTAGGCAGATGAAGCAGACAGACGAATGTAGATTTGAATACTAAACAAGGTTTAATCCAGCAGCAGGTGAACAGAATGTAACAGCGTGTTAGCATTCACACGAACAATAACCAACAAGGGACAGAACTGAACTGGAGAATATATACACAGGGTAAACGAGGGAACTAACTAGTGGATGAAGGTTAACTAATCAGGGACTAACAAGAACAGGCGCAGACAAGACAGAACATATTTGTGACAGGTGTGCATAAGAGACTACTTTAGAAAAATCTTTTGAATGGTAGTGTATATTATTCATAAATATTTTTACATTTTAGATGCATTACGTCTATATACATTTTAGTGTATTTTTAAAAAAAAAATGTAAAACAAAAAGAATGCAAAATGCAAAATTACCATGTTTATTTCAAACATGATAACTGTATGCCACTTTCTGAAATAAACTTGCAAACACATTTTGATAAATATACAGAAAAAAAATGTTATTCAGAAAACTGAGCTCCATTGATTTTAAATTAATTGATTGAATTAAAGTAAAACAAATATTATTCAGCATCACTGAATTCACCTAAATACATTAGGTTACAAAAACTTTAGGTAACCAATAAAAAATAAAAGTAATGGTTATCATGTAAAACAGCTCCTTAAAGTAACAATGGCAAGTTACCATTTTTTACATTGCAGCTTATGTGTTTAAGTGTAGATGTCCATGTGTGACACTTCTCATGGTCCTGTTGTCCAAAAACTGGGTCGAAAATAGACAGTGTGTAAATAGACAGCTGGATCACTAACATCTATCCGAAACCTCAGCACTTGTACAGGCTGTAGAGAGCCAGTCTGTTGTCTCCTGCTCCATATGGGGGGGTGTGCGTTGGTTTCCTCTCTTTCCCATGTTAGTTCTCCTCAGAGCTGAGTAGAGTCTACGAGACTGACAGCCCTGCTGATGAGACGATGGCATCAGAAAGCATTGTCTGACAGCTTCTGCTTGACAGGCTTCCTGTCTGAATTTGTGGTGGCTCCCAGTTCTCCTTCTCTCAGCCCTCTAGTAGGAAGAGACATCCCTGGACGAGGGGCAAGGTGAGGCTGTCACTACCTGACAAGTGTTTGGTCATGATGAGCAGGAAATCATAATTGTTCACAGCATTATTGATGGCACATACGCATTTAAAGGTATTATATGCTGTGTATTAAGTCAGGTCAACTTGAAGCACTGTGTCAATAACCTAAATAAATGATGCCCAGTTTTCTATCAGTGTAGAAAATGATGAAAGAGACAACCTAAATCATTTCCTGGTGATTTTATAAAAGCATGGGTGCGCCATGTGTACTGAGACAGGATGTTTATTTTGAATTCGTTTTGAGTGAGAACTGTCAATTGGCATCTCGGTGCCATATGTTAAAATGACAGGCCCGGAGAGAACAAATACATCAATCACAACGCTGTCAGGACAGAAACACACTCCAAAGCAAATACTTTCTTTATACATACAGCAACACATACAATCCAGGAGTCTACAAAAAAACTTTAAGGGTCTAATATTTCCAGGGTCCAGATGCAGGTTAGCTCATGCCACAGCAGAGAGCTTGGGTTGTGCCTTCAAATCCCAAACCATCAGCCCTGTTGATATCTTAGTCCACCAAAGACCTCATAAACCATTAAATGGGTTATTTCCTTTGAATAAATTCATAAACAAATATGTTTTAATCTGAATTGAGAATTTATACCTCTTACCCATAAAACTATGGCACTATACATACAAACATACATATATATCACACTGAGGACAATTGAGGGACAAAATCTCTGATGCTCAAGAAGGCCAAACAATGCATAACGGGCCAGGGGGTGAACACTTTTAAATGTAACAATCAGGGTAAATTGTACTCCTGTCTTCTGGGAAACTGAAGGTCAGTACTAAATGAAAAATATGATCTTAAAAAAGAAAAATGTTCACCCCCCAGCTCTTAATGCTTTCATGCACAACACACTGAATTAAGAGCTGGGGGCTGTAAATTTTTCTTGTTTTGCAAGAAGTATCCAAGCAAGAGATGTTTTGTTCCAAAAGACATATATATAATATGAACTATGCACTGTTACTATGCACTATGTACTCTAGTCTAGTAGGCTATATGATTTTTACAAGGTGATTTTTGTAACCCTTATGCTACGGAAAGCTGGCAACATTTGAGTGCATGAAGTGTCCAACATTCCAGCAATAATTATTGAGCATGAAGTGTCCAACAATAATTCAGCATCTGTTTTTCACTTCCTAAGGCTACAATATGATTTTCCTTCCTGTGGTTATCTTTATGCTCATGCTATTTGCGTGCTGCAATAGCTGAGACATTCGATATGGCGGCTATAGCAAAGTAAGTTCCACCTTCTAAATTAAAAAGGCAATCACCAGTCTGCCATGGTCTGTATGTGAAACTTGAGGTCAGCATCTGAACTAGACTGTACATGTGTAACGGACGTAGGCCAGTGTGAGTAAACCTCACTCCCCTGGCTTCAAGAGGTGTGCTAGCGACTGATGCTAGAGGCTGCGGTCCTTAGCGTCCTTGTTAGCGCGCCCAACTTCCACGCCGGTTCGAATCCGCTCGGAGCAGGTGGAGTAGGACTGGTTTCATTTGGTGCTGTTACCTGGATGGGAGTGAGGTTTAGGGGGGTGAGTGTAACGTAGGCTAGTAAAAGCTGTGTGTGTAAACCTCACTCGCCTGGCCTCAAAAGGCTCCCAGATACCTTATTTTGAATCCCTCTTGCAGATCAACCTGAACTATACAGTATGTAGTGGTATTTGAGCGTAGTGTGCCCTTCAAGTGTTGGAAATATTGTAATTACGAGTTATCAGCACATGACCAAGCGAAGTCGGGATTACAAGTGGGAAACTCAGACTATTTGTGTGTGATGATTTGAAAATGGCGAAAACACTGTTCCGTTATATAGTTAACATAATATGATATACTTTATATAGAGATCAGTGAGTAAAGCAAGTCTGTAGCAAACTGTGTAAAGTTAGTCACTCAACTTTCATGTAACAAAACTTTTAGATACCATGCCATGTTTATGACACATGTTTATGATAGCCTACCATTCATTTCAGATTTTATTGCTAATTTTAAATGTTAACGAAATGTGACTAAAATGTTACAAAAGTAGTTTTTGAAATTTAGGTAGGCCAATTTACCCATTCAATTGTACAGAAACTGTATTTGTATAACAGACAATAGCTGTCCGAGTGCGTTACCAAGATGATCACCGAATGTAAGGATTTGACCAGAGATCTTATTTAAACAGGAGAGCAGATGACAGAGATAGGGAAACCATATGGAGTTATTTCTCGTAAATAAAGGCAAATCTAAACGAGGCATTAATTATTGTGGGTTTATGGAATTATTGTTATGCGTTAATTGAAATGAAAATCGTGTTTGTAATTTTTAATGACAGTCTGATCATTTGCAGTTTGCTTACTATTTAAAATGATTCCAATATTTTGGTGAACTGCTATAATTAGTATTTTTTTATCCTCAAGATTAAAAACAAATATTTAACAAATACATTGGCAATAAAAGTATTGATAGTACTTAGTAAAAAAAATGCCATTAAACAAACATATTAAACATACTTTATGTTGGTACATTAATTTGGGGATTCAATAAATATTTCAGTAAATTTGATTACAAATGGTATTATGTGAGGTAACTTGTGATTAATCAGCATGATTAATAATTTTTTTATGAATGCTGTGTGAATCATCACAAATTAACACAGTGGATGAAAGAAAAAATTCTAGAACGTATAGCATCTTTAATGGTTTTTAAGCTGCTTCATTTCAGGGGAGAAATATGCTTTTAATAAAAACATTTATATGCCTCTAAATGAACCTTGTTGATGATCGTAAACATTTCATTAACTACTTTGCTCTAATAAAATCAGTCTAATAAATAACTGATAAATGTACTCACGTGTGACAATAGGAGGTGCTGGTATTTTCAGACAGCAGAAGCCATGCTTTGTTCACTCTGTTGATCTTAGAGTCGCTAATCTTCAAGGCAATTTATAGCAGAGATTGCAGCTATGCATCATTTTACAGTTGTGCATTATACATAGAATTATTCAAATACATGAGAGCATGTCATTATTCACCATCTTTGGGGAGTTCTGCCATGGGGAGGAGGCTCAGAATTGAAAACATGTAACCTGGCCCAGACCTGCTTATATATTCTAATACAGAGCTCTGAATTTCTCTGATTGTTGTGAGGTTTCATCATCTACGTTCTGGAAAAACCTTCTCAACACCCCACCTCCAACACCCCCCGTCACATCACTTAGCACAGTTCTCACATTTCATATCAAATCTTAAGAAACGTTAAATGGGGTCTTTCCATTTTTGCCCTTCTCATCACATTAATTAAAGCTAAAAAGACAAGTGTTGTGTGTATAACCCTAGGCCTATTTGCTGAGAAAAAGGACCATGTCAGCTCACATATAGCGTTTGAGGTTGGACTTATGAAATATTGTGTCTTTCACTTCCAAAAGAGAAAAAATCACTTTCATTACTCACCACCACATCCGCCAAGTTGACAACCTTCCCGAAACGACAACATTCTCAAGGGAATTACGGCAAGGCTAAATTTGTTTATAATTTGGGCTCTCATATAAAGGCTATTTATGCTTTAAGATATATAGGGTTGTTAATGTCTTTCATCAAGCTGCCAAAGCTGGATTTAAACCATCAAACAATTAATACCAAATTTTCAAATCACTCATTGAGTCAATGTATCGATTTACTCGGAGTGTGTTAGTCATCTGAGAGCCACATGCAGCTATCATCCAAGAGTTATTGCAAGCAGCTGAAGCCTCAGATATAGCACCTTCCCGTCCGCTTCTTTCACTGAAACTCTCAGTGTTTGCAGGCCTTTGAAGAGCGCATAGGTCCCTCAACTCAACTCAAGTGCTCTATATTTCATCCAGAATGACAATTCTCACTGTACAAAGTCCAACACAGAGTGACGACAGGATGCTGGAAAGTGCTGGAGACACAAGGGAAATATCACATTTCTCTTTACCCTCCAGAGCGATGGTCTCTTAATACTGCTAATGAGAAAGGGGTGCTATGAGTCCTCATGAAACAGTAATTGTCAGGCCTTCTCTTTAGAAGAACAGCTGTGTATGTGTGTGTGTGTATGTGTTTGGGATATTAAAGTGCCGTAACCTTCTGCCTTCCTGCCCTCTGGGTTGACACTTTTACTTGATTACTGAGGAATCATTAGGCACCGTCTGGTTTTAAGTGCAACAAAATGGCGTGAAAACTATCCCAGGTTTGCAAGTTGTTGGAAATAGCATAGTCTCAAGAGCCGCAAAACAATGATGTAACAGTTTGTTTAATTCGTCTCCTAAAGTTACGTTCATGGAATTAAGAATATGCAGTTTTAAGAAGCACTGTGTGTTTTCATCATAACATGTTGACAAATGGTCCATTAGTTAAGGGAGTGATGATGAGTAATATTTATGACCTATTGAGGAAATACAATATCCAGGAAATTACTATAAATGATCCAACAACTTCTTCACGAGAAATCAAATATTACTTGATCTTTTGAGATAAAAGAGTTCATTGTACTGTGAAAACATACTGTAGTTTTTCCTGGAACTCAAAACTTCCTCTCCGGTGAAGAAAAAGGATCATTCATTGAAACTAATGCCCATTTTATGTCACATGCACAAACCCCATGTCAGCGTACAGTTACAAAATTTCTACATCATTTATAAAATGGCTATTTGGAATGTGCCATTGATAATTATTACAAATTTCTTTGTCTATTTACATGAGGAACAAAATCACATTTACATTCCAAACTGCAAAAAATGTAAAAGAGATGGCAGAGAATGTGAGGGAAAAGAAAAGAAAAAGAAATGCTTATTAAAACTGCAAACAACAACAACTTTATTGTACAAATAAAAATAAATAGAAAAGTATGACCCTTCAACAGTGACCCTTCCATGTAAATAATGGACTCGTAGAGACGTGTACGTTCTTCCTTGGAAGTGTGTAAGGGCTTCTACTTCATTGCTTGTGTCTGATGTGAGAGACAGTGATAAAAAGAAGGACAGAATATATTTCTTTTTAGACTGATCTGAGACAAATGGAATAAAAATAAAGTCACTTCATTATCACTCTTATGGAAGTCTGAAACATCTAGATAGTAAATGCAACTAAGTAAAATTTTAGTATGTAATAATTCATTGTTATTTCGCATATTTTATAGCGTGTCTGCACACATTTGCAATCATCTGTAATCTGCACTGCAGATCAAATTTAGATTTTCTCTTTCCTTTCTGAAGATAATTTAGAGCTTCACGGGTACATCTTTTGGAGAAATCGGTTTTATTGCCCAGAGTCATTACAGGAAAAACAAAAGCTCTCAAGGCTTCATTTACTAATTTTTAAAACACAATTACATTTGTTTTATCACCATTAGCAATGTGACTCAAAATCAGTTTGTGTTAGGTCAGTAACTCCTCCCAAATTGGAGAAAACATTAATTTAAATCCTTATGATGTGCCCAGATTCTATTTTCCAATTTAGCTAATAAAGTGCATAAATGATTCATGGCAGACACATACATAATTCATAATTAGATTACCACTTGATGGAGTGGAAGTTATTAATTGTGAAGATACATGTGCGGCCACTAATTCTTGAATTCATTTGTGTAGTTTTCTTTATTGGCACAATGCTCCGTGAGCTGTGCTGCACTGCTGAGTCTGATTACCAGGCAGCATTAACACATTGTTACAGCAAATTATCTCTTTCCTGGGACAGGCCAGACATTAGTGATGGCTGCAATATGCATTTGCCTTTAAAACTTAAGGGGGTGATTTAATTTATCCAAAGTGTCAGATGGCCCCAGTAAGTAATTATTTCAAACACCCTGAAGATGGCAGCTAATATATTCCAGCACTGTGGAACGCATTGTGACTAAGCTGTCCTCTCCTCTGTCCATCCGAATAAACTGTCCTCATACAATCTGAGCTCTGCAAACCATATGGAGCTGTACGCCAGAGAGATTATTCAAAAAGCATGAGCATGTGCTAGTGTAAACCTCTTTAAGTCAAGTATCGTTGTCTTCATAACTGGACACTATTGTACAGTATAGTGGAGTATTTTTGGACACTTTGACACTTGCAACCTTTCTCAGTGCTTTCATCCACTGCAGGACTATGTAATATGTAAAATGATGAGCATTGCTTAATATTTAAAAATAGTGATGTTAATGGGATAGTTCACACAAAGATTCATTTTTTTCCCACTGAACACAAAATGAACATTTTTTAAGAATCTTCAGTCACACTTTAGATTAGGGTCCAGTTCTCATTAACCATGACTTTTGCCTCAATAAACTCCTGCTTATTAATAGTTAGTAAGGTAGTTGTTCAATTTAGGTACTGGATAGGATGTAGAATATAGTCATGCAGAATAAGTCATTAATATGTGTTTTTTAATAACAAGCCAATATCCTAATATGCATGCTAATAAGCAACTACTTAATAGTGAGAATTGGACCCTAATCTAAAGTGTTACCAAATCTTAATTTTTGAATGCTCCAAAAACATGAAATTATGTTTCTGAGACCATATAATAGCATTATACAGTGAGGAAAATAAGTATTTGAACACCCTGCTATTTTGCAAGTTCTCCCACTTAGAAATCATGGAGGGGTCTGAAATTGTCATCGTAGGTGCATGTCCACTGTGAGAGACATAATCTAAAAAAAAAATCCAGAAATCACAATGTATGATTTTTTAACTATTTATTTGTATGATACAGCTGCAAATAAGTATTTGAACACCTGAGAAAATCAATGTTAATATTTGGTACAGTAGCCTTTGTTTGCAATTACAGAGGTCAAACGTTTCCTGTAGTTTTTCACCAGGTTTGCACACACTGCAGGAGGGATTTTGGCCCACTCCTCCACACAGATCTTCTCTAGATCAGTCAGGTTTCTGGGCTGTCGCTGAGAAACACGGAGTTTGAGCTCCCTCCAAAGATTCTCTATTGGGTTTAGGTCTGGAGACTGGCTAGGCCACGGCAGAACCTTGATATGCTTCTTACAGAGCCACTCATTGGTTATCCTGGCTGTGTGCTTCGGGTCATTGTCATGTTGGAAGACCCAGCCTCGACCCATCTTCAATGCTCTAACTGAGGGAAGGAGGTTGTTCCCCAAAATCTCGCAATATATGGCCCCGGTCATCCTCTCCTTAATACAGTGCAGTCGCCCTGTCCCATGTGCAGAAAAACACCCCCACAGCATGATGCTACCACCCCCATGCTTCACAGTAGGGATGGTGTTCTTGGGATGGTACTCATCATTCTTCTTCCTCCAAACACGTTTAGTGGAATTATGACCAAAAAGTTCTATTTTGGTCTCATCTGACCACATGACTTTCTCCCATGACTCCTCTGGATCATCCAAATGGTCATTGGCAAACTTAAGACGGGCCTTGACATGTGCTGGTTTAAGCAGGGGAACCTTCCGTTCCATGCATGATTTCAGACCATGACGTCTTAGTGCAGGGGTGTCAAACTCATTTTCACTGAGGGCCACTTCAGCATTATGGCTGCCCTCAAAGGGTTGTAACTGTAAGACTTTTAAAATGTTAATATTGTCTCTTTAATTGATTATTACTTATTTAAGTTACAAATATTGTATATGCATTTGCAGGGGTGTTTCTAGGTTTTAAAAACATCAGGGGATGAGCCTGAAACATCAGGGGCTGGGTAATAATGATTTGATACAGAGAATAATGTATTATTGTATATGGAGGGGCAAACTGGCTCAAAAATTCAGCCTTGGCACTGTAGCCACACCAGCACACATTACCACACAGTCATGCGTATTCAAATGTGAGGTAGTTAGGGGGGTTCGGGGACATGCTCCCCCGATAAAATTTGGATTTCTCTGACCTACATATGTGCATTTTAAGGTGTTTAAAGGCCAAAAAATTTGGATTACAATAGCTTTAAAAGCATGTCAGTGGGCAGTAGCATAAATTATTTGTCAAGATAACAGATTCTTAAAAATGAGAATGAGGATAAATATTGCAATGAATGATCCACACTACAAAATGGAAATGCAGAATGTTTCTGCTTATTGTTGACAATACACAATCACATATTCCAAACAGGAATGGCCTTAAATGAGAAATCTTTCAAGGATTATTTTGCATAGATGTTACATTTCAATCAAAAACCAGTGCAATCTTTTTGTGTCCAGAGGCAAATGAGCAATTTATATTAGCATTAAAGATTGGTTTCAGCAACTTGTTTCTTTCCTGAGTTAATCAATGTTTTTGGCACTAATCAGTTTAAAGTTCAATTGTTCACTCATAAAGTCAGTCACTTGTCGCCACCTACTGGCTTAATGATGCAAGTGGCGCAAACACATACAAAATAATATAAAATATCAATATATTATTGTTCAATCAGTTCTATGCAGCAGAATCAGATTTAACAGATTTATTTTTTGACCAATTGTCAAAATAAAGTATAGTCCTACAAAGCTATTTTTATCAGAGCAGAGCAGGGAGAGGACCAGTGAACGAGAGGATCGTGATTCGTGTAATTTTACCAGTGTTGCCCAACACGGCTATACACACCATGTTACAGCACAATAGTGCTATTGCAAAAAGAGTCAGGAGAAATTTCATGTCGGCACGTTTTTTTTTAGCGGACTTTGCCTTTCCGGTGAGCGTGAGCAGAGCTCGCAACACAAACACACACACACACACAGAGGTTGCTTGCGGAACATTGAGCAGAACGCGCTGTGAACATGGAGCGGAGAGCACAGCGCGCACACACAGCGAAACGCGCTTAGAAGTTATGCATCTTCGGAAGCGGACTCGCACGCAAAGTCATAAAACACGCTGAGCCAGAGTCAAACCATCGCCGAACACGGAGGGGCGCGGCGGCTTTTTAGTATCTTTCGGACAAAAAACGAAAATGTTATTTTCGGCCGGAAATTTTCGGCAGCCTAAATTTTAAGACACCCATATGCTCTCGCGGGCCATATAAAATAATGTGGCGGGCCGGATTAGGCCCGCGGGCCTTGAGTTTGACACGTGTCTTAGTGTATTACCAACAGTAACCTTGGAAACGGTGGTCCCAGCTCTTTTCAGGCAATTGACCAGCTCCTCCCGTGTAGTTCTGGGCTGATTTCTCACCTTTCTTAGGATCATTGAGACCCCACGAGGTGAGATCTTGCATGGAGCCCCAGTCCGAGGGAGATTGACAGTCATGTTTAACTTCTTCCATTTTCTAATGATTGCTCCAACAGTGGACCTTTTTTCACCAAGCTGCTTGGCAATTTCCCCGTAGCCCTTTCCAGCCTTGTGGAGGTGTACAATTTTGTCTCTAGTGTCTTTGGACAGCTCTTTGGTCTTGGCCATGTTAGTAGTTGGATTCTTACTGATTGTATGGGGTGGACAGGTGTCTTTATGCAGCTAACGACCTCAAACAGGTGCATCTAATTTAGGATAATAAATGGAGTGGAGGTGGACATTTTAAAGGCAGACTAACAGGTCTTTGAGGGTCAGAATTCTAGCTGATAGACAGGTGTTCAAATACTTATTTGCAGCTGTATCATACAAATAAATAGTTAAAAAATCATATATTGTGATTTCTGGATTTTTTTTTTTTAGATTATGTCTCTCACAGTGGACATGCACCTACGATGACAATTTCAGACCCCTCCATGATTTCCAAGTGGGAGAACTTGCAAAATAGCAGGGTGTTCAAATACTTATTTTCCTCACTGTATATCTAAATCACTCATGTTAGGTTATGACACATGCGAGACCAATGGTATTGTGGCGTCATCAGATTATAATCCAAGATTTGGAATATATGGTGCGTTCAAGTCTTGTCAGAAAGTCGTATTTCTGAGTGGAAAAGTCTGGATTTTCTATAAGGCCAAAGTTTTAGAGTTGAAGATGTGTCAGTTGTGGACATATAGTGGACACAATGGATGCATTGCAAAGTCTGTATCGACGATACATTTTGTTCAAATGAATGAAATTATTATTATTATTGCATTTACAATAAAACTACCTAAGTTGCATGTACAGAATACAATAGTATTGTTACTGCACCTTCATAAATTGAAAAAAAAAAAAAACATAAAAAAGCACCTGATGCACATTCTTTATATATAATTTTGTATCATTTGCTATATTTTTTGTTTAATAGCACATCATCATCTTGATCTGACCAAAGGGATTTGAATGCACATGACATCATAATTGCAACTTTCCAATTCAAAAATATGAACTTCCCAATAGAGCACAAAATGTACTTTTGTGGTTTTACGGTCCTTTTTAATAGCATAACAGATGTGATCACAACGATCTGTCGTTGGAAAAGATCAGCGTGACGATTCTTCAAAAACTCATCTTATGTGTTCCACTGAAAAATGAACAGCATACGGGTTGGGAATGACAACAACATTTTCATTTTGGTGTGAACTATTTCTTTGACAGTTTCAGTTTTTATGAGGATTTTGCTGAAATGTGTTTGTGCTTTCATGAATTTGTGTTTTGGTTTATCCCTGCTGGCATTTTCATTGCACACTGTCACCTTTATTTCTGCACTTATGACACAACAATATTTTGTCAGTCTTGTTGCAGGCTAAACTTCATCTGGACAGCTGGAGACCATAACTCATGCGTCATCTCCATCTAACTCCAACAGATCTTAAATTAATCCAAGCTGTCTGACAGTTAAGTCACCCTGCTTTGCTTCACACATGACATGAAATAGGCCTTCCTCACCTGTCAATAACATTAAAGTGTCTATTTCCGCCTGGCAAGCCTTGCTTGGAGAAGATAAACAGGCTTGGCTCTTTTAATGGGCCCAATAATAATGGCCCCTTTAACATTCATGAGAATCTCCTATTATCTATTGATTCAGTCGCACCCAGCATCTTGCTGACTTACGCCTCTCCCTAATTCCCATTACCGGGAACACTGTAGCCTTATCAAGCCAAACAATACAGCAGTTGTCAGTGAGAGCAGAAAATATGAGGAAGCATCTGCTCGGTCCAGGAACTCATGACACTCCATTGAAAAAAAAAAAACACACAAGAGAGGGAGAGCCGCTTCAGCCTCCTCCTGTGGAAGTCCTCTCATTGACCTCCGGCTCCATGTGTGTGTGAACACTAAAGTAAATATGATGGTCGAGCAGATAAATCAGAGGACTGAATCCACCTCATCTCATGTGGGATGGGATGGGGTTTCGAAGGTTGAGGGGACAAGGGAGGCCCAAAATAGAGGCTGGCTCTTTGCCTATAAACCTGTCTGTGAGATATGTCTCTCACCATGATGGCATCCGATTCTTTTCCCCCCACTTCAATACCGACTGCTATCTCCTTCCTCCCGCTATGTCTTTGTGCTCTTTAAGACAAAGGGTAATAAAGCTATAAATTGTGTGTCCTGCAGAAGGTATAGACATTCTGTCTCAGAACTGCTGTTAGAACTGCCATAAAGCACCCTCAAAGTCATAGATAAAGATTTAGAGTTATTTAACATCCTCCTCCAGCACTAAATCAGAGTGATAAGAGAATTAAGTGATGGCCATAGGTTCTTTGTCCTTAGTCTATTGATTTTTTACCTCCAGAAGGATCCAGTATGTTATAATTATTGAGCTTTGGATTTGATTCAGGTGTACAGAGCGGAGAGGGTGACTTCTTCGATTTTAACAGGGCTAAATGAAAAAGCACCTAATCTTTCCATTTGCAAATGTGCTTTAAGTGATCCTTTGGGTTTAGATGTTTAATATTATTATTTTTACTATAACAAGTGGCTTGTTAGCAGCTCTGCTGTGAGAATGGCTTCATCCTATCTCAAACTAATTTGAAGACGCAATTGTCCACAAGATATAGAGATTGTGTTGCCCAAAAGTTTTCAATTCTCAAAGTCATTAAAGTAAAATGGAATTGGAATATATAACAGAAGTAAAATAGCCTGGCAAGCCAGACCTACATCAAGATGTTAGGTCTGGCAACTCACCATAGACACGCTCACTCCGAGGGGCGGGATAAACGGATGTCTTTCAAATTCCCTCTGCACGCAATAGGACAGCGCTTCAACCAACCAGAGCGTTTTCCCAACAGCGGAGCTAGTTGATAGATTCAACTTTTGCCATATCTGGCCGGCAAAACGACGAACACATCTTCCTTTTTTTAAGAATAACTTAAGTGCTGTTCATTGCTCTTTTCTCAAAGAAAAACTTAACTCCAAGTCCTCCAGAGTCGCGGACAAAGCCTATTCGAAAGACTGTTCTCCAGCAGCAGCCGTCATTCTTTGTTTTCAAGTCGCAGCCAGGTAACCGTCGCAACTCTGTCGTCATATGTTAAGCCCGCCCCGCCTACTCTGTAAGCGACGTGATTGGCCTGACCCAATTTAGGTTTTTGCAGCTCGAAAGTCTATGGAGAGTTGCTAGACTGCCCTGGCTGCAAAATACATTTTGCTGCCGCTAGGGTGCGTCTAGATTTCTAGGCTAGAAGTAAAACAGTTTGGAGTCAATAAGATTTTTGTTTAAAGAAATTAATACTTTTATTCAGCAAAAATGCATTAATTTCTCAAAAGTAATTGTAGACATTTTTAATGTTACAAAAGATTTCAATTTCAAATAAACACTGATCTTTTGAACTTTATATTCATCAAAGAATCCTGAAAAATAATAATAATTGGTTACCCCCAAGCAGCACGTCTGTTTCCAACATTGATAATAATAATAATAAAAAAAATATTGATCAGCAAATCAGCATATTAGAATTATTTCTGAAGGATCATGTGACACTGAAGACTGGAGTAATAATGCTGAAAATTCAGCCTTGCCATCACGGGAATAAATTGCGTTTTAAAATATATTAAAATAGAAACAGTAAGATTTAAATTGCAATAATATCTCACAATATTACTTTTTTATATAGGCTATATTTAACCCTTAAACGCATACCTTCATTCACTACACTCCTCTGCATTCATTTTAAAGGGATATTTCACCGCTGAAAAGATGAATGTGTATTTAAATTGGGTCATTTATGTAGTAGAAATGTGAAATTATTTTAGAAGTTGGTGCCTTCTAGACTGAGAAAAACCAGAAAATGTATTTTTGGCTCATGTGGATGAAAGACAACAACTCCCAGAATGCATTAAGAGGCCACTCCCAAGCCACGCCTACCGGTTACAGAGGGCAGTATCAGAAGAAATGATACAACAAGGCTACTAGTTGACTCGAAACTGAAAAGACGCCGTTTTATTGTGAGATTATCATGTGAAAACATGCGGAACGAGCTCCTACTACTGGC
The DNA here is from genome assembly GCF_963993115.1 of Abramis brama. Taxonomy (NCBI): domain Eukaryota; kingdom Metazoa; phylum Chordata; class Actinopteri; order Cypriniformes; family Leuciscidae; genus Abramis; species Abramis brama. Next base: position 7,733,786 of record NC_139981.1, on the reverse strand, counting down.
CTTAGTCTCTAGCCTCTGGCCAAAAAAATCCTCCGATGACACAAAATGACGATTTTTGCGCCATCAGGTTTTTTTTCCAGACACAAAATACAGAAATCTCTTGTCTCAGGTCGACATGAGGGAGGGAAGCACGGTCATTCGAAAATACTGCCGGGTTTCTACTGATACAAAGCTTAATGCTAATCGGTGAAGTATCCCTTTAATTAATCTTTGATGACTGAATAAGTGCAATTCACCTTATTTCCACAAAGTGGCAATGTCTGATACACAATACAGGCAGAATTTCGCAGAAAACAAGAGAAAGAATAGGAAGTATCATCAGCAAAACTTGAAATGTCTCATTGACTTACTGCAGAGCAAGTACTGAACGCAATCAAATATTAGTGTCACTGTCACTTGATGGTGTATCTGGTCAAGAAGCTGTCAGCGAAACTATTGATTTTGAGGATGTTGAAAATTGAGATCGTGAATGCCAGATGCTGAATGTAGGCTACTGGGAAATGATCTCTGACGAGGATGGTGATGATGGTATAAAACATCTGTTCAAACTGAACCCTTCCAAGCTCCAAAAGGTAACAAAATATGCTTTGTTTTATTCTTCTGTAATATTTACTCTAAAACCAGGAGAGTTTTATATTATCGCGACAGAGATCCGTCCATGTTTGATATAGATCCGCGGGTCGCTAAAGACCCGAATATGTAATAGCCTAATGATTGGAGAAACATGTGCTTGTGCATAAGACATGTCTTTCAAAAATATTATAAAGTAGGAGAGAGGCCGCACTATGCATAAATATACTTTTATTTGCACAGACGCGTTTCGGCGCGTGCCTTCTTCAGTGTGCAACAAGGTAACAATGTAGCCAATCTTATATGCCCACACCCATTGACACACCCATATTAACACCAGCCAATGATGTTAAAGTGATATCCAGTCCAATAATGTCACTAATGTTTCAAGCAGCCCATTAATGAAAGACAACAATTGTTATACATATAAAGAAATGAACATACAATACACATATTAGTGTTCCGTTTATAAGAAACAACTTAGTGACAGATCTTCATTCATCCCATTCGGGATACAGTACATGTGTTTAAGTTAAAAATATACCAAGCCTCTCTCGCTTTCAAAAATATTACAAATTCTTACAGATCAAATCTGTATATATGTAGGCTATATAAATATTGTTTTTTAGTTCTAGTCCATCAATGACATCTAAACTTTGTCATAAATTAACCTGAAAACACAGTCATGCGCATAAATGTCACATACAGTAGAAAAGAAAGCTAACTTTGCAAAAAAAAACCACAAAAAAAAAAACCCACATACACACACACACACACACAGGAGTTGAGTGTAGGCATTCAGAGGTCTCCATGTCTCAATAAGTACATACAGTAGGAGTGATTAAGTACACCGGAGGCCCTGCATTTCACATGCCTTTAATCTCCATAAACAAGCCCATTATATGTGATGGCCCATCAATACCAGTAGCACTGAAATAAATCGACACTGAAGAGTGATGTCATAAACGGAAGCCCATGCAGGCGCTCATTGACGGATTGAGGATAGCAGTCACGACGATGACCTCAATCAGAATTAGTGCGCTGACAAACGGAGTGATCAGCAGCGGTCATAAACTCGCGACAGTAAATCACGCGTCACTTCAACTCCACGTCTCCCACACAGCTAGTTTATTGCGTCTACTGTCAAGTGGAGCTCATTGTCTTCAGGCAACAGGGTGCCCGTGTGTTTTCCTGGCTGCAGAATAAAGAGAAAGAGAGCTCTGTTGTTTGGCATTTGGAACTGTCAGCGATGTGCCACTCACAAGAGTGTGTTCACCAGGGAGAGACTGCTATCCAACTGTCTTCATGTACCTGCTAATTCCTGTTTCTCCTGCTCGGCTGAGCAGGACTCCCATCACCGGCGGCCCCGGGCAGCTCTGATACTCAACCCCCACTTAATGCTTGACAGTTGGCTTCTTAACAAAGATGCCAGGAATATAATTAAATCATATTTACCTTTGATTCCGAGCCAGCTTTGTAATTAATTAATTCACCCAGGGTGTGTTTGAATTACATCGCTGTGACAAGCCCGCCATACATTGGGGGGCAAAATTTCGACTTCTGTTTTCGTTTCTGTTCAGAGGATGAATCGGTGGAGCAATAATGACCTCTGTGTGCAGCTCGGGTTGAGTGGCTCTAGCTTAGAGGCTAATGTCTATAGACAGGGGGTTTCTTACAAATTCATGTAGCCTTTAATTTTCTCTGACCTTTTGCTGTGAAGTGGGAAGAGTATTCCAGTTGACGCTGTCATCTCGACCGTCCAAAAATAGCAGGAGAGATCCACAACATCTGCATGATGAGTCCAGACGCAGACCGAGGAGCTGGCCAGACCACCCGCTCCAAGCCCGCTTTCAGTCATTTTCAGAAATGCAGTGTCTCAGACATAGTCCTCGCATGACTATCATTTATTGGTCAGGAGAGAGATCGGATGCTAATTCGCTATACTCACTCAGAATCTTTTTGTGTGGTTTTACCTGTTCTAGATACGGGATTTGAACATAAACTGTACGTAAATGTCCATTTAGCTCTTTTAGATTAATCTCCTTTCAAACACATTAGCCGTGACTTTACAGTATATATTAGATTGATGCTTCTTTCTGCTCTGATATTGAAACAGGGCTGAATCTAGGCATAGACCAATTAGACTTTAGGCAAAGATAGCGTTGATCTTTTTTATGATTTGTGCATCTGAGGTGGGCTGTGTGTTGAGAAGTTTGAGGAAGGGCTGAAGACTTCCATAACCAATCATAACACCAGAAAATTGAACACTGAAAGCAACAGCTGCGGCTTCAGTCTGTAGTGGGAAAGCAGTATATCTGCCAGCCCACGTTCTATAGCAATCAAGAACCAATCCTGCATTGAAAACAAACAATATTGTTAATTATCAGCATGAAGTGAATGATCATTAATCGATTATCATGATGCACGTATGGAATTGCAGCAGTTGGCTTATAATTGGAGGCTGACTACAGTAGGAACTGTCCTGCAATGAAAAAAAAATTGGCGTAAGATTTACTTTGAAACATTTTTCATTCAAAATTTGCTAGTAAATTTCACAAATAATTACAAAGAAATGGCAAGTAACACATTGATAAAACATTATTTTTTGAAGTGGAAAGACTGAAATAGTATTTTCTTGTAAAATGTACTCCAATAATCTTTGTTTTATTTACAACTTCCAAATTATTATAATTTTTTCATGAACACTGATCTTTTCCCATGTAATGCATGAACTGGCAAAAATGTATAACCTGAATGCAATAAGTCGCTTACTCGCTTTAGATAAATATTTTCCTTGACAGTTCATAGCGACCATGACTGCCAAGCTCTATAAAAACACTTTAAAGGTTGTCCATTTTCATTCACTGTATTTTACAAAGCTATCATATGGCTTTAGAAGACTTACGGAATAGAGCATATCACAAAAGCCACATTGCCTTCATGTATTTATCCTCACCAAAGCTGCATTTATTTAATAAAAACTACAGTAAATTTATACAATATTATTACAATTTCAAAATAACTGTTCTATTTAAATATATTTTAAATGTAATTTATTCCTGTGATCAAAGCTGAATTTTCAGCATCATTACTCCAGTCTTCAGTGTCACATGATTCTTCAGAAATCATTCTGATATGCTGATTTTGTGCTCAAGAAACAAATTTAGTGGGACTGCTTAAAAACAGTTGTGCTTAATATTTTGTGGACATTTTAGTGGATATTTTCTGAATAGAAAAGTAAAAATAACAGGATTTATTAAAATAGAATTCTTTAGTAAAATGTCTTTACTGTCACTTTTGCTCAGTTTAATCTGTCTTTTAATAGTTTTCATTTCTTACTGAGCTTTTGAACGATAGTGTATTTTTTTTTGTCCTTTTTGAAGCTTGACAGTCAATAGATTAAGCTCATGTCACCATAATGTAGTTCTGCTAGGTCAGTAATTCATAATCCAATCATAATTTAAAATCTTCTATCTTGTATTTTTATAAAAC